>NC_056748.1:159677302-160037302 GCF_019279795.1 Protopterus annectens | reverse complement strand
GGAACAGTCAGCATCACTTGGTATTGGTAGACTCTTATTCAAACTGGTTTGAGATTGATCTACTACCTAACGTAACATCCACTGTTGTTATTACTAAGTTGAAACGTCATTTCTCAATCTGTTAGTCCACCCAAAGTTATTTCTGACAGTAGTACTCAATTTGCTAGTCAGTTGTTTTGATAAATTTGCAAGAGAATGGGATTTTGTGCATGTTGCTAATAGTCCAGAATATCAACAGTCAAATGGTTTAGCTGAGCGTGCAGTGCAGAGTGCAAAGCAATTATTTGAGAGATCAAAGCGTGACAGTACGGATGTCTGTCTGAAGGTACATAATCTCAGAAACATACCCCGTGATGATATACTTAGTTCATCTGCTCAGAGACGTCTAGCTAGGCAAACTAGAACAACATTGCCTTTCAGTTCCAGTTTAAGGCCTAAAGCTGAGAACAAGAAGAATATTAGATCTCAACTACTTAGAAAGCATTCTTTTCAGAAGTCCAGCTATGACAAATCGGGTAGATTTCTTCATCCATTCAAAGGAGGAGAGAGAGTGAGGATGCACATAGTGAAATGTTTCGACTGGATATGTCAAGTCACAGGTATATGTACCAAGCTGAGATCCTACTTTGTAGAATCTGAGGGTGTGGAGTACAGGAAAAGTCGCAGACATCATCTTCCTGTATCAGAATCGATATCTCAGCATCGTTCCTGTGATACAGACTCTAGATGTCAGAGCAACCTAGACAGTGTTCCTGTTCCAGCATGTGTCTTAACCTCTACTTCCATTTTTGATGATGATCCTGATGTCCCAAAAGTTGAACATTCCACAGAGACAGTCCCAGTTGCTAAATCTGATTCTAGTTTCTATGTTACACGATTTGGTTGTATTTCTAGACCTAGTGTGAAATAAACAGTGACCCGGACTTAACTGTATATATATATATATATATATATATATATATATATGTGTATTTAGTTCTGTGTAATTGCTTGACCAAGAATTATTTATATTGATTGCATGTCAATTACTGATGTGAGAGTGTTCAATCTCGCCGTTTGTTCTTACACATGGGTTCGGAGCCGATACTCGGCTCCGTGTCGGCCGCTTGCAAGCTCTGCATCGAGAAGAAGCTCGAGATCACCTAATACCCACAATCCCCCTTTGCCTTTACCTCAGATCTAGTTTGCCGCTGCAGCGTTCGCATCACTGGGTCGAGCTCGAGCACCTAAGATAAGATTAAGAATTTTTTTCTTGTATTTTTCTTGGTACTTTTATTATATAAAGTTATTTAGTGATATATTGTGTGTGTGTGGTAAGGTTGAGGGATACTCGGTTCCGTTAAGTTTGTTAAAACTTATTTAGAGTTCTCTTCGGGGCTTACCACCCCTTACTTGGATTTGACAACCGGATTGACTACATTACTGGATTTGACAATTTCACCGGACTTGACTATTTTACTGGATTTGACTTTTCTCTTTTTTATAGTGACATGTCTGAAAAGGCTAAATCGGGGTTTAAGCGTTGCCAATGTGGGCAAAAGATGTCAGTAACTGACAATCATAGTTCCTGCGTCTACTAACTTGGCCCTCTCCATCTGCAAGAAGACTGCTCTATTTGTCATTCTTTAAGTGGGAGGGTCATGACAGATAGGCGCAGGAAACTAATGGATAGAGGTTTGTTAAAACCTTCCTTTCAAGAGGCTCTGGATGCTTCTGACCAGGCATCCAAATCCTCGAAAATCGAAGACGCCGGAGCCCAAGTCATCGGCTCGAGCTCTTCAGCTAAAGTTAGATCACGGTTCCACAGACTTGGGGCGAGTGTTCAACTGTTGTCAGTTTCGAGCCTCGAGTCTTGGAACCGTGATGGAGCCTCCCCGACACTGTTGGTCGGCTCCGTCTTCGGTTCCTTCGACCCGTTTTCCAAGCCCTCTCCGACACCGATGTGGACCGTGTGGTGCAGAAATTATTGGAGCATACGGCCCTATCAAACTTATCTCTGTTTCCACCCAATTGGTTTGACTTGAAGGCCTTCCATTATCTCCATCCCTTCCTCCTCGAGACCTGTCCAGTCTTTGGAGCCGGAAGAGGTTGATCTACTGATTGTGGAGCCGGTGCCAGAACCGTCCTTTTCTCGGTCGGCTCCGTTCACCTCGACTCCATCGGATCGGTGCGAGTCTCGAGCCAAAGATCCATCCTTGGTTCCAGGGCGAGTTGAACCCGATGTTTCAGTTCGACTCTTCCTCTCGGGGCCTCGGCTCGGATCGATTCGGCTCCGTCCTCGGTCGATGCCTTGATGCCTGTTTCGGGATTCTTCCCATTTCTTCGAACGGAGATTCTCACTCGGGACAGGGGCCGATCTCATGAGGAAGGTGTTGTCTACCCAGGCAACCACATCAGTAGAAGCAGCCTCTCCTCCCCATAAAGGACCGTTATCTTCCTCTGCACCAATGGCCACATCCAAGCGTCGAGCACGGTGTCTCAGCCACCCTGGAGGGTGCCCCCTCTTCCTCGGAGGCTTCTTCGGATGCTCCCCCGAAGAAGTCCCTAGGAAAAGATTGTGTAAGAGGAGACACTTAGATTCTCCACAAGAATCTTTGACATCTGATACTGACTGGATGAGTCAGAAGGGTCCCAAAGTCACCTTCAGAAGATGTCTCCTTTTCTGACATCTTGGAGATCCTAAAGCAGAGAGGTGATTGGCAGTCCCTTCCCCCTTCTGAGGATGAGTCAGTCTTGCTGAAGGCATTGGTGCTCGCCCTTCCTCCTCCTGGGTCACTCCGCCTTCTATGAGTTAATGGAGCTGATTGCTCGAAGGGCGTGGGAGACACCTGACACGGTGGAACCGGTCCCTAGGAAGCCTAATAAGTACATCACTGCACCCCAAGACAAGGCTTACCTCACAAAGGGAGTTCCAGTGGACGCCATGGTGGTGGCAGCGGCCACAAAAAAGGAGATGTCGGAATCTTCCTCATCTGTCCATCCACCTAACAAAGATTCCAGGACTATGGACAGATACGGGAAGCGCATTTTTAGTTCAGCGGCTTTTTCTATGCGATCCCTGAACTATTTGACCCATTTTACACGTTTACAGAGGGATCTAATCAAAGAGCTGGGAGATACCCTCCAGGGTACTACAGATGCTGCTGTCTCAGAGAAAGTTACAGCACATCTCAATACCCTTACATCCATTGTTAACTCATCCATGAGGCTGATATACGCAGCCGAAGGATCAAGTAGGGCAGCAGCTTCAGCGATTGCTCTTCGCAGGCAATCCTGGATGCGCTTATGTTCATTTGCGGAAGCCTTCAAGTCTTCCTTTACTAACGCCCCAAAGTAAAGGAGACCCTTACCCGGTGTGAACAGGAGGGAAAGACTCTGTCTGCTGTCGGAGTCCGTTTTTCCACCCCATCCAGACCGTACCCCAAAGGGCAACGTGGTGGAAAAATGTGGTTTCGAAAACCCCAAGGATCTTTCCCAGGCACACAGGGTGATGCCCCCTCTAGAGGCAGAGGAGGGGGCAGAGGTGGAAGACGCCGCCCTGGCGGCAGAGGGGGTCCGCAAAACCAAGGTGACAGGGATACACCCCCTGGAAAACCTTTCCAGCACTCCTGAGTGGAGGCGCAACTGTCCTGCTCTGGAGGCAGTCGGGGGTCGCTTAGCTTTATACCCTCAGGCCTGGCAAAACATTACTACAGACAACTGGGTAAAAAGCATTGTTACCAGAGGTTACAGAATACCATTCCTATCCACCCCCATTCCAGAGAGAAAACTCCCAGATGTACCGCCCCATCTGCGAGACCCAGCAGCTATAGAAATTTCAGAGCTGCTAGAAAAGTCATCCAACCAGTCCCAGCGGACCAAATAGGATTCGGAACTTACTCAAGGTTCTTTTTAGTTCCAAAGAAGACAGGGGACTGGAGGCCGATTCTGGACCTAAGCAACCTCAACACCTTTGCCAAGAAAGAAAAGTTCTGAATGGTCACGCTTCAATCGATCCTTCCATTCTTACAGAAGGACGACTGGATGTGCTCAATAGATCTGAAGGACGCATACTACCACATCAAAATGGCCAGGGCGTCCAGGGATCATTTGCGCTTCCGGCTGGGAGCCAGTCACTATCAGTTTCGAGCCCTGCCCTTTGGTCTGACCTCAGCCCCCAGGGTTTTCACCAAATGCATGGCAGTGGTAGCGTCTCATCTGAGGCGCCTAGGATTCCAGGTGTTTCAGATCTGGACGACTGGCTCCTTTCTGCCACCACCGGCCAACTGATACAGGCCAGGGATTACACTCTACAGCTTTGTGTTCTCCTCGGAATTTCCGTAAATTTCGAAAAATCTTTACTGCAGCCATCACAGCATATCTTATTCATAGGAGCGGAATTAGATACGCATCATTTAATCCTAAGGCTCCCTCCAGAAAGAAGTCTCACTACAAAGCCACATTTCTCTTCTTCTGTCATCCAAAAAATCCCCAGCAAAGCTGGTTCTGAAGGTCTTGGGTCTCATGGCAGCTTCTCTCATTGCGATACCATTGGGAAGACTGCACATGAGAGTTCTACAATGGCTACTGTTTGCACAATGGTCGTTCCAACAGCTACCTCTGACACACGAAATTCTGATTACGAACACATGCAAATCACACCTAACCTGGTGGCTTCAGACTTGCAACCTTTCCAGCGGAAGACCATTTGTACTACCCACGACAGCGACGATAACCATGGACGCTTCCCTGATAGGGTGGGGGGGCATCTTTCAGGGACAGACAGTCCAAGGCGAATGGACCAATTTGGAGTACAATCTGCACATCAATGTTCTGGAGTTGAGGGCAGTGTTTTTAGCATTGCAACACTTTGCTCCCCTTCTTCCTCTAGGGACTATTGCAGTTCAGACAGACAACATGTCTGTAGTCTGGTACATAAACAAGCAAGGGGGAACCAGGTCTTATCAGCTATGCAGAGAGGCCATGAGAATTTGGCAATGGGCGGAGTCCACGGGTCGCTTTCTGATCGCAACGCACATCCCGGGGTCATCCAACGTCATAGCCGACAGGCTGAGCAGAGCAATCCTGTTGCCTCATGATTGGTCCCTCAAGCAGTCAATTGCGAAGACGATTTTTCGCAAGTGGGGCCAGCCTTCCTGCGATCTTTTTACGTCTCCAGTGAACGCCAAATGCAGGAGCTACTTTGCCCTATTACCCCCTCCAGGGGAAGTCCCCAGGGACGCGCTGGTACACGATTGGCCCCCGGGTCTCCTGTACACTTTTCCTCCCTTTCCCCTAATTGCAAAGTTTCTGCAGAAAGCCAACAACCTTCAAAGGACGATAATCCTCATTGCCCCATTCTGGCCTCGTCAAATTTGGTTCCCCTTTCTATTGCAACACCGCATTCGGGGACCTTGGATTCTGGACCCAGAGCCAGATCTACTGACTCACTCGTCAGGAGTTCCTCACCCATCTCTAGAATCCCTCCATCTAGCAGCTTGGCTGCTCCGCTTCCCTTTCTAGCCAGGTCTGATTCTCTTACACCGGCAGTTCAGAATATTTTAGTGGCTTCTCATAAAGCTTCCACTACAAAGACCTACACCAGTAAATGGAAGCGTTTCGTTTGCTGGGCGAATTCACATCATTTGGACCCTGTTATAGCTCCGTTAAACAAGATCTTGGAGTTTTTAACAGAATTGTTCCATGAAGGAGCTTCTCCTGCCACCTTAAGGGTGCAATTGGCTGCCATTTCCAACTTTCATGTGGAAGAATGTGGGGCACCTGTTATGGCTCACAGACTTTGTAAGGCCTTTTTAAAAGGATCTTTTCATATTAGACCACCAATTAGAACTCCTACATCACCTTGGAATCTGAACCTCTTACTTTCTAAATTGATGTTGCCCCCTTTTGAGCCAGCCTCAGTTTGCCCATTGAAGTTTTTATCGTGGAAGACTCTCTTCTTGGTAGCCATTACATCAGCTAGACGAGTGTCTGAGCTTCAGGCTCTTTCTATTAAACACCCTTATTTGATTTTCCACTCTGACAGAGTATCTCTTCGCACTAATCCATCCTTTCTCCCCAAAGTTTGCTCTACCAATAACATTAATCAGTCCATTGAATTACCCACCTTTTTCAAAAATCACACTAATAAGTTAGAGTATATGTTGCACAAATTGGATGTCCATAGACGACTCAGGTTTTATTTGGATAGAACAAAGGATCACAGGAAATCTGATCAATTATTTGTAGCCTTTGCTGACAGCAGGAAAGGTGTAGCGGTTACTAAACGAACTCTTTCCAAATGGCTAACTGATTGTATTATATACGTTTTTGAGTCTTCTAATCAAACCTTATCTGTCAAACCTAAAGGACATTCTACAAGATCAGTGTCTACATCCTTGGCTCACGCAGCTCGCCTACCATTAGACACTATTTGTGCAGCTGCTACTTGGGCTAAACCGCATACATTCATCTCTCATTACAAAGTGGACAGGGTTTCTAGGGATAGGGCAACCTTTGGTTCCACTGTGCTCAAGAACGTTCTCCCGTGAGTTCCTCAGGAACATGGAGCTAGGGACGCTACCCATGTGCAAGAACAAACGGCGAGATTGAACACTCTCACATGTAGAAGTTATGTCCTTACCATAACGTTCCATGTGAAGTGTTCATCTTGCCTTTGTTCTTACATTCCCACCCTCCCACCCTCAGGAAGAACGTTCAATTTGGTGCCTGGTCTGGAGTATTCTCCTTCTGCATTTGCAGTGGTTGTATTTGTATGATGCACATGTGTGTGTATATATATATATATATATATATATGTATATATATATATATATATAGATATAGATATATATATATATATATATATATATATATATGTATATAGATGATTCTTGATTGTGTAAATTTTGGTATGAGTGTGCTCTCTCTGGCTGCTGGTTTGCTTGCAAACTAGATCTGAGGTAAAGGCAGAGGGGGATTGTGGGTATTAGGTGATCTCGAGCTTCTTCTCGATGCAGAGCTTGCAAGCGGCCGACACGGAGCCGAGGATCGGCTCCGAACCCATGTGTAAGAACAAAGGCAAGATGAACACTCCACATGGAACGTTATGGTAAGGACATAACTTCTATTTTTCAACATTGCATGTCTGTTTCTCAAAAAAGGAGGATGTACAATTGTGTGTGCTGTCTTTAAGAAGCGTTTCAAGGACTGAACGTGCATATATAAATAGCAAGCATGTGCTGTACTCTGTGCCATTTTGAGACTGCAGGCAGAGTGTGAACATGTATGAGTGTAATAGCTGGTTTGTTTATAAGTTTACCCAAGTTAAAGTATTGCGCCTCAGTCCTGATGTTTGTACATAATAAAGCTATTTTGTCCTGAGTAGATGAACAACAGGGAAGGCAGTCTCCAACCTGCAGTCCAAATTAATTCTTGGCCTCTTCCTATTCTATTACCTTTCTCTTTTTAGTTATTTGCTCCCAATACCTTGGTTCCTTTGCCATTTTTCTCCAATAAATTCCAGCCTCTCTTGCCTATTATCTGTGTCCCTGACCACAGTCATCCCTATTGGCAGAAACTCTTTTCTCCATTCTCGTGCTGGTTTAGTTCTTAGGCTGTGCATGGTTTTTGTTCTCCTTAAAGTCTGTATCCAAAATCCCAATCTCTCCTTATTTCTTGAGCTTCCCCCTTGTATCATTGTTGTTCCTTTTTACTTTGAATTATAGTTTTCCGCTTGTGCTGTGTATAAGAGCCTTAACTGTGTTGCTATAAAATGCCCCTTCAAATTGGGTAATCCTAGTCTTGTTTTATTAGAAGAATCATGTTATCCCATTTGACCCTTGCTGTCTTCCCTTCCCAGATAAAATCCTTAAATTCTTTAATTACTATCAACAGCTTCTCCTCTGGTTGATTAAAAATATGCCTGATCTGTGTATAAGACTAAAGGGGCTAAAAACATTAGTATCCATATCCGTATAACAAAGCTTTCAGTTTCTTAATTTTTGTATTCTCTTCTGTTTAGTCTCTTTCCATGTATCCTTAGCAGTCACAACAGAGTCATTTCTAATCCATACTCCTAAATACTACTTTATTTTATCATGTCTCCATAAATATGGATATTATTGGACCAATTCTTGTGTGGGTACATAATTTACTGCTATTACCTTTGTTTTAGCTTCATTCATTTTGTATCCTGAGAAGGTTTGAAACTGTCTTAAAATATTCCACAACACTGTAATTTCCCTTTCTGGTTTTGACTACCATACCAATTATATCCTTGAATTTCTGAATCCCTTATTTTCTTTTGCTAATGATTGGAAATATAATGCAGACAACAAAAAGGGAAAGTGGACAACCCTGCCTGGTTCCTCTACTCAAGCATAAGTTATCAGAGAGGACCCCACCCACTTTAATTTTTGCCTCCAATCCCTCATATGCACTCCTAATTGTCCGTATAATTGTATCAGGGAAAGCAAATGCTTTCATTGCCCTGCCCATGAAGTCCCAGTCTACTCTGTCATATGCTTTCTCTGCATCAAGACTCACCAATAACAGTGATGTTTTCTTATATTCTGCTTCAGTCTGGATCATCCGTGTTCTGTTAATATTGTCAAATGTTTGCCTTCCCTCCACAAAACCACACTGATTGATATCTGTCAATTTTGGTATCACTTTTACCATTCTTTCAGCCATTATAGATATCAACACTTTAATAATCATTGATTATTATTGAAATGGGCCTGTACTAAGCTGGGTCCAATGGATCTTTACCTTCGTTAGGTATTAGCATTACCATCACTTTCTTCCAGGATGCTAGTACTTCTCCTTCTCTTCAAATGCTGTTTTAAACTTCACTTTAATTGCATCCCACTCCCTAGCTATATTTTTAGAAGAAATTTTTATCTTCTCTAGTAGCTCCTGAATTAATTCCAAAACCCATTCCTTGAATTCCTCTCTTTTCAACTGATAGGTGGGAAAAGCACCAGTGTCTCATTTTAATTATATTACCTTGCATTTTTATTTTAGTTAGTGTTGGTACATCATCTGAAATAGTTATTGAGTGCATTTAAAGACCTTCAGTTAAATACACATTTTTGTAGTTTTGTATCTTGGAGAATAATGCATAAATTCACTCCGAACTTTTAGTACTGAATGCACATCTTCAATGCCAAACATTTTCATAAATTTCTTCAAAAGTCTATCCTCTTCAGTTGTATTTTCCCTTCTAGCCCCCCCCCCCCAACACATCTTCACTGTTGCAAACCAAATTCCATTCTCCATCTATAAGTTATGTTCTTTGGTGAAAGCTGATTGTTTCTCCCAAAAGTTTCTTAAGCTCCATTGTAGTAGTTTTAGGTGGAATGTAAATGCATGCCAGTGTAATCCTCCTCCCTTGCCAGTAGGTCCTTAGTACTATATATCTTCCATTATTATCTTTTTTCCCTCCTCTGTCACTGTTGGAGCTCCTCTTGCAATTAATACAAGTACTCCTCTTTTCCTTTGCCCCAGATATTCTGCTGAATAACCATCCTGAAAACCTTTATCAAATTCACATGTTCAGGTCTTTCCAGGCGTGTCTCCTGTAGCATAGCTATTTGTATTTACATTTTTTAATATAGTTCACTACTCTTTCTTTTTTATATTTATCTGTAAGACCATTCAGATTGAAAGACATTACAGAAAGCGTAATTTTCTTGTATAGTTATTACCACTGTTTATAACTGCTTTTTTGCTAAATGTCTAGTTCCAACTTTTATGTTACATGCATATACTGTTCGGCAAGTTGGTCTTTTATACAGTTTTTTGTCGTATCCTATTTGAGCCTATGCCACATCTTACATAACTTTTTTGAAAGCCCTCAATCAGAACAAACAAACCCCCTTAAAACCTGTCAACTTAAATAATATGTAAAACTATGTACATCTTGAAATATTCAAATTTTTGCTTCCTCATAAGAACAAAAGTACTAAGTTGATAGCCACACAGGCTAGAGTTAACCAAAAAGAAAGGTTAGTTCTGCTAAGATGCATGGTAGAGCCTCTGCTATTAGTTGGTGCTGTTTGATTTTATCTATCTTTATAGCTCTCCCAGCTGAGAAAACATTTGAATGCTTTCAGTAAACAGCTTCTGCAATCCATTTCTCTTTATCAAATTGTCTTTAAGTGACATGCAAACCAGACATACAACTAAATATACATTGTTTATCAGAAAAAAGCCTGATATTCAATAATCTGAAGTAGTTTACTTCATTTGGTCTTCAACCTGTGGGATATGGATCCATATCGGATCCGAGCTGGCAAAAATTACTAGCATCAGCTCCGAGATCCAGACTCCTCCCCTTATCCATAATACACCTCCACTGCCTTCCATCCCCAGATCTCATTTGCCACAATTTGTAAAACATCATGTCTCTAGAGCTCCAGCTTGCAGTATGATTCTGCTTGTAAGTTTTTCTAAATTTTCTGTTACTTTTAGCCGTTTCAGGTTAGTATAGGTACCCTTTCTTCCCTCCCATTGCTTTGGCGTCGAGTGTTGGTTTGTAGTTAGTTTAGCGTAGTTTTTCTGTGGTGCCCCTCCCCCCCCCTTAGTCAGTCTAGTGTGGTGAGTGGGTGTGTTATTAGTCTAAAGAAAGTAAGGTTTTGGTCCGTCAATTTTTTAAGGCTTCTTGTTTGATAGTATGGCTGAAAAACTTATCTTTAAATGCTGCACAGAGTGTAGCCATAAGCTCTCCCCAGCAGATGGCCACACTGTGTGTGTGTGGTGCTTAGATGTGGCCCACTATAATGCGGAGTGCTCCATTTGTGCGGGGTTCAATCCTCGAGCTTTGAATGATAGGCCAAGTTGGCCCTCAGAGGTCTTCTGCCTGACACTGATCCTCCTCCTTCGGCTTCAGTCACAGCGACTGCTGTGGCTGCCTCTCCCACTTTTCTCCCTCTGGCTTCCCCTCCCTCCTAGGCTGGGACTCAAACTCCTGCATCTAAGCCTGTGGTAGTGGAGCAGAGGAGAGGTAGAGAGCAGGAGAGAGAGTCGAAGACTAAGGAAAAGAGGAAGAGGTCCCCAGACCTCTCGTCCCAGAGTAAGTGTGCACGGACCCGCAACTCTCCTCGGCTCCTGTCTCAGAGGTTCTCCCCGGAGCCAGAGGCACCACTGTCAGAGGATGTCAGACTTCCTGTGGAAGAGGAGCTGGGAAGGGTTACAAGGAGTGAGTTGAGACGGTCTCAACTCTGACCCTACATTGCTAGGCCTGAGGCAGGTAGCTAGAGAGGCACCTGGTGCTCAAGAAAAAGGGGAATCTGTATACTGGGGTTACTATCCAGAGAGTGGACCCCTAAGGGAGGGATAGAAGGTGAGAGAGTACAGCAGTTGGTAGTGCCTAGAGCCTACTGTCTGGCGCTTCTAGACATAGCCCATGATATTCCCTTTGCAGGTCATATGGGCATAAAATGTACAAAGAGGCCTTTCTTTTCTCCAACATTTTCTGTTGAAATACTTTTCACAGGTACAGTTTCTCTGGTATTTATTACCAGAAGAACAAGAAGCAGAATCTCCTGTTTCATAGCTCACATTTTGTTGGACAATACTTTTGTACTTCCTCCGTAGCATGCAACTTCACTCCAGGGAAGAATACTCTAAACACAGCTGGATACAGCAGTTTGAATCTCTCACCTGCGTCTCGGCATTCTGTGAACAGTGGAATACATTTACTCCTTTTCTGCCTGGTGTACAATCAGTAATCATTCTCCACAAACACACTCTGCTGTCTCTCTCTCTTAGTATTTTGTCCTTCTGCCACAGTTTTGTCAGAATCATCTCCCTTTGCTGGTAGGATTGCATCTTTACCGTTAAAGGTCTATGTTGGTTTCTTACAAGCTAGGTTTAGAGCATATGCATGATGTGCTCTATGAACTAAGAGCTCCTGCTCTGGAATACCAGTCCAGTTGTTTGTGTTTTCATAAAATTATTGCAGTTTGTTCCTTCCAACTTCCCTAGTATAGCTGAAAACTGCAGGTTTTCCCTATGTGCTCTGTCCTCTAATTCTATTATTCTCAGAAACATCTCTTACTGAGCAGTTTCATATTCGGCCAGCCTTTTCTTCATTTTGACCTTTGATTTTTGTAGCTTTAGGATCTTATCTGAGTATCTGTTTAAAGTTTCTTCCAGCCTTTTGTTGTGTGTGTTGATATACTTCATCAATGTTTTGTTTATTTTAACCAGGGGTGTATGCAGTTATCTTAGATCTTCTTGTAGGTTACTGGGCGTTATGGCTGAAGGTTGCATTGATTTTTGCTGGACAGCTGCAGAACTTTCTCCAGTCAGTGTTTATTCCTCAAGTTACTTTTTATAGCAGATTTTTCTAGAGGTCTTCTGTATTTCCTTATTTCTGGCATCCAGACACTGCAGTTACTAGCTAGTTACTGACGTTTACCCATAAAGACAAGTCTACTGGCCACCTCTGTCGAGTTTCTGTTTTCACAGTGGGAGAGCTAGAAACAAGCTGTTACTCATGTCCAGCTATTTTGGAAGTCATGCATTCAGCATTTTTTGGCTGAGATTGTGTTTAGTGTTTTACCCTTCTTGCACTCTTGCTAAGCCTCTATTCATCTATTTTATACTTTTTTATAGAAAACTTTATCTCTGACATTTGTGGAAATTTTTTTTATAGACGTCTTTATTAAATCACAACTGAAACAGTGACATAGAGGTACACACACTGTTTTTTCTTTTATATTAGTGCAACATGTTTTCATGGGGTATGCAGATTTCCTTTTTCACAGTGAACATTCATTCCGACATTGCATAGATTGTTCAGTTCCTCCTTTCTTTAAACCTCATACTTACTCCAGAACATTGTCCTGCATCAGTTGTTGCCACAGATTACATTCACTGCTATGAAACATGCATTTTCCTTTTTCTAAGGATCCCACCTCAAGTATTTTAACTCCTTTACAATATTAAATATTTCAATTACAGTTGGTTTAGATTTTGATTCCCATTTTCTAGTAATTACTTTTTGGCAGCCAGTAGCTGTAAACGTAGTAAGGCTTTGCTGTGTTTAGGCAATTCAGAGCCTGTCCCATCTCACAATAATCATTTACAGTGATTTGCTCCCCCGATATTAGAAAAGACACTGTGGGGAGTTTTTAAAATCTGCTAACTCGTTATATTTCCTGAGATGTGCATCATTATACACTGTTGCTGTAGCCTAAGCTGTTATGGTTATGTAATGCCTGGGATATGCCCACTAGCCAGCTTTCCAAACTTCTGGGCACCTTCCACACACCTAACTGCCAGAGACTTGGCCCGAGTTGCATAGAGAGCAGTTTGGGTACAAAAGCTTCAGAGCTTTATTGCTACCTATGAGTGTTCCCTAAACTGACATTCTGCTTCTGATCCTTCAAGGTTGGGCAGATAGCTACCTTGCTGGGGAAAACCACCTAAATATTTTTTTTTCCTGGGGAAAATCAGTTTTTTTTATTGTAAATTTAATTATTTTATGTTAGAAAATGTATTTTTCTATATACTGTCATGACTGGTAGGTACTTTTTATTGAGTGTATGTATGCATGACAAAACTATGGAATTTTCTACCACACACTGGTATACATAATTGATGGATTTAGGGGCAGGATATTTTGCTTTTGGGGCCTGTCATTTAAATTTGCATGTTAAAAATGAATATATTGTTGTCTAGAGGTATACAGACTCTTACAGACTCCTCTACTAGTTTGGTAAGCTTCTTTTTTTGTGTAGACCAAAGAGCAGCTACCTGTCTGTCAGGTTCATTTTTCCCCATAATCCTCTAGAATATGATGATTTCCAAGGAGTTAAAGATAAAAAAACACAGAAAGCAGGCACTTTGAGGTAATAAGTCCGGAAACACAAGATAAGTGTTTTCTTAAATTAGTTGCACACTCGTTGAAACCAGGTCACCAAGAACCTGTAACTGGCATTCCAGACCTGAGAAAAAGCACGGAAACTCAAAAACTTAATGCAGGATTTAATGAACAATAAAATACAAGCGTTTTCGCTGTAGCCACAGCTGCAGCTTCTTCAGAGATAAATTTTAAAAGAGCGCCAAAAACAGTGCTTTTAAAATCACGTCAGTACGTGATGTAAATTACTAAAACAAATTTTAAAAACGAACACACCACATAAATAATACAACACTTACATTTCTAATAAACTATAGTGTCCCTACAAGTAAAGAAATGCAACAGTTAATACTGATTAAAAAACAAGAAACCATATATGGTTAGAAAATACCGCTTAAAGTTGTAAACTCAAAAGACACACGATAAAGCGCAATGTTCACTGTGCTATAATAACTAATAAGCTGCAGCATAATGAAAATGAAAACAGAATGCTGCAAGGATGTGGTTTCACTAATATAAACATTTCCAAAAGCTTGATATAGGAAACCAATTACATTGTACTGCAGACACTAAGAATGTGAGCCTATTAAAAGATCAAGTTGTTCAACATCCATAAACAATAGCAACTTAAAAACTAGTGTCTTTATAATTACAAACCTTTTTAAAAGAGTTCCCTTTACAAATACAGATAAAACCTTAAACGTTAGTTTAATGAAGTGCAAAGGTATAGTAATAAACAATAATCAAGAGTACCCCTGTGAAAGTTGAATATTGAATCTACCAGTACTTATTCTAATAGTGAATGTTGGCATTATTAACAAATCATCGCCTGTAACTCTTCATTTTTAATACACATGCAATATTGCAATGTTCATTTAAACCTGGAAAAGAAAAGGAATCCAATAATAGCTGCCATTCCAGTTCTCTATTTTCTAAGTATAGTGAAACTGGCCCCCCTCTTTCTGATTTAAGGACTTGATCTATGGCCATGAACTGAAAGCTATGTCCCTCATTTTTAAGTATGTGTTTAGCTAGTGCGTTCTCTTTATTCATTTTTCTGATAGCATACGAATGCTCGTATACCCTGTCTCGAAGTCTTCTATCAGATTTACCTATGTAGAAGGCTTGGCAGCAATTACATGTAGCCAAATAGACTATAGATCTAGATTCACAATTCAGTTTATGGTTTATTTTGAATTTCCTTTCACGAATTATAAAAGAGTTAGCTACACGTACAAAGTGGCAGTAGTTACATGCACCACACTGGAATGATCCTTTATTTTTTGTTGCCCAGTTGGATACCTTAGATCTTTCCAAAATTGATTTCAGGTTATTACCCCTTCTATATATAATCTTAGGTTTAATTCCCAGCTTATCCAGTAGTTCATTATTAGAAATAAAATACCAGTTTTTATATAGTATGAACTGTATACTCTTAGAATCTATACTAAATGTGGTGATAAAACTACTATCCATGCCCTGACCAAATGTGTTGGTAGTATTAGACAAAATAGTGTCTAAACCCTCATTACTGATGCATGTATTTGTTTCACCTGCATTATCAAGTGATAAGTCATATATTTGTGGTAAAAGAGGTGGATATTGGCCATTAAGCCTTTTACTAATTACCTCTTCCAAAATCTCGTTGAATAAGTCAATTGGGTAGTCTCTGTTAGTGAACATATTTTTCAAAGTCTCACATTCACTCAAAAACAGTTCCTCTCTGCTACACATTCTTGATGCTCGAATTATTTGCCCCTTAATAATAGCTTTCTTTTGCTTAAAGGGGTGACGACTTTTGAAGTGTAGCAAGGAGTTACAATAAGTTGGTTTCCTGTATATATTGGAGAAAAATTCGCCCCTAATAACATCCTTAGTCAACTTAATATCTAAGTAATCAATTTCTAGTTTTGAAAAGTTTGATGTAAATTTCAAAAAAGTAGTAGTGCCATTAATTGAACTGACAAAGTTCTTGGGGGACGTACTATCTCCATCAAACAAGATGAAGATGTCGTCCAGGTACCTAGTATAAAACTTAACTTGTCCCATTCGGTCAACATCATTGAGTATGTGATTTTTCTCCCAATATGCCATGAAAAGATTAGCAACACTGGCCCCACAAGGGGACCCCATTGCCACTCCCTGTTTCTGTAAATAATATTTACCATTAAAGGTGAAAAAGTTAGATGTTAAGATGATATCAAGTAGTTGGGAAATAACATCTATCTCTTTTCTCGGGGCCTTCAATTCAATTAGCATAAGAGTAATCCATTCTATTGCTTCAATGTGTGGGATCGATGTATAAAGATCAATGACGTCAATAGTGAGAAAATTAAATGTATTACTATATTCTACATGGTCAACGAATCTTTACAAATTTGAGTAACATTCTTCAAGTATTTACACAGGATGTTGTCTACCAATTGGGCACAGGGGTATGTAAGAGAAATGCGACTATCAATAAGAGCCCGTAAGGGTGGATTAAACAAGTCTTTAAGAATCTTGGGTATCCCAAAAATCACAGGTGTTTTGGACATAGTGATGTCTATGTAATTATATGTGTCCAAATCAATGTTCCCACTTATAAATAAATCCCTAAAGTAACCTCTATTCCTAGAGTGTGAGATGTTAATTTCATTCAAAGATGAGAGACTATAAGCAGGACCACCTAAAATAGACTCCATCTTGTCAACGTATTTATAGTTGTCAAAAATGACATGGCCACCACCCTTATCCGGTTTAAGCACTCTAACTGGGGCTCTACACAGTTGTTCAAGTGCCAATAGTTGCTCCTCAGAGGCATTATATTTGAGGTGAATATTCTGTGAAGTAGTAGAGCTAGTCATAAATCTGAAGTCAAGTTCACAAATTTTTTCAAAAAGTAACAAGCCAGTGTGTAATGGTGGGTTGAAAGTGCTTGCTAGTTTTAAACTAGTATGGCTAACAGAAGCACTATTATTAAACAAAAGTTTCAAGTTCAGTTTTCCTACAAAACATTTCAGGTCGATTAGGGTCTTAAAAAGGTTACATCTTGTGGCAGGAACAAAGGTGTTACCAAATGCCAATAGTTCAATCAAGCACGAGTCTACTTGAAAAGTAGAAAAGTTATAGATGGTAAAGTCACATTTAACATTGGTTAAGATTTTTAAATCCCCAAAAGAATTGGAGGTGGGGGGAACTCTTAGGTTTACTTCCGATTGTTCCAGTTCTTTTTTTTTCGCATGTGTATTAAAAATGAAGAGTTACAGGCGATGATTTGTTAATAATGTCAACATTCACTATTAGAATAAGTACTGGTAGATTCAATATTCAACTTTCACAGGGGTACTCTTGATTATTGTTTATTACTATACCTTTGCACTTAATTAAACTAACGTTTAAGGTTTTATCTGTATTTGTAAAGGGAACTCTTTTAAAAAGGTTTGTAATTATAAAGACACTAGTTTTTAAGTTGCTATTGTTTATGGATGTTGAACAACTTGATCTTTTAATAAGCTCACATTCTTAGTGTCTGCAGTACAATGTAATTGGTTTCCTATATCAAGCTTTTGGAAATGTTTATATTAGTGAAACCACATCCTTGCAGCATTCTGTTTTCATTTTCATTATGCTGCAGCTTATTAGTTATTATAGCACAGTGAACATTGCGCTTTATCGTGTGTCTTTTGAGTTTACAACTTTAAGTGGTATTTTCTAACCATATGTGGTTTCTTGTTTTTTAATCAGTATTAACTGTTGCATTTCTTTACTTGTAGGGACACTATAGTTTATTAGAAATGTAAGTGTTGTATTATTTATGTGGTGTGTTCGTTTTTAAAATTTGTTTTAGTAATTTACATCACGTACTGACGTGATTTTAAAAGCACTGTTTTTGGCGCTCTTTTAAAATTTATCTCTGAAGAAGCTGCAGCTGTGGCTACAGCGAAAACGCTTGTATTTTATTGTTCATTAAATCCTGCGTTAAGTTTTTGAGTTTCCGTGCTTTTTCTCAGGTCTGGAATGCCAGTTACAGGTTCTTGGTGACCTGGTTTCAACGAGTGTGCAACTAATTTAAGAAAACACTTATCTTGTGTTTCCGGACTTACTACCTCAAAGTGCCTGCTTTCTGTGTTTTTTATCTGATTTCCAAGGAGTCTCTGAGCTTCACTGTGGCTTCCTCAACTGCCAATAGGTGACTCTACTGTAGCTGTACTTGGTTTCAGTTTGTCTGTCCTGCTGGTATAACTTTCCCGGAAACAACTAAAGACAGGGGGTTGGGTACATTCTCTGCCACTGTGGGATTCTTCTTTAAAAAGTCTGATAGGTTATTCTCAGACTTGTAAATATCTTGTTTTCTAGTCCTAAATTAGACCCTATGATGATTTTTTTATGTATAGCTTCTACTGCTAAATAGACTTACCTGTACAGGTTCCCATGCTCTCACCCTGGCAATGTGTTCCATCTTGGTATGCATCTTTCCCAGTGGCTTCATATTATCTCAGACAGATGACTTTTGAAAATCATCCAATGGGGTACAAATTGCAGTGGTATCCCCTCCCTTCTTTTCATGGGTTTTCGCTTCATCCTGTTAACCAAACATCCCTGTTTCCTTCAGTTTTGAAACAAAAAGTTATGTACGCACCATAACGTTCGATGTATGTAGTCCATCTCGCCTCACATTCTTATTCACGGGTTCGGAGCCGAATATTGGCTCAGACTCTGCCAACTTTCTACTAGCTCGAAGTCTCTCATTGGCTGGGCCAAGCAGGTATCCCATGCTGCACTGCTCCATAACCCCAGATCTAGTTTGCTGCGAAACCACAATCACACCTCATGCACAACAACAACACTATAAAGTAGAACAGTACCAAGAGGGTAAGAGAAACAAACTACCATTGAAGGGTACTCTAGTACCAATCCTAACCTCCAGATCCTCCAGGAAGGGGGCAGGTGGGAGGGTACGTAAGAATGTGAGGCGAGATGGACTACATACTTCGAACGTTATGGTGAGTACATAACTTCTTGATGTTATGTAGTCCAATCTTGCCTACATTCTTACTCACGGGACAGCGTCCCCAGCACCTCTATCCTGGGAGGCTCAATGATAGATACTCCTGAGGACTGTGGAACCAAAGGAAGCCTGACCCCTAGAGGCCCCGTCCAGTTTGTAATGAGTAACAAAGATGTGAGGGGAAGCCCACGTGGCTGCAGCACAAATATCATCCAAGGATAGTCTGGCATGGTATGCTATTGACGCAGAAACAGCCCTAGTAGAGTGAGCCTTGACTGGGAATGGTAGAGTTTTTCCTGCTGAAGAATAAATAAAGGAAATACAATTAGAGATCCATCTGGAAATGGTAACCTTGGAAATAGAGGATCCCGCTCTATTTTCTGAAAAGGAAATAAACAATTTGTCAGACTTGTTTGGTCCTGTGTAGATAGAATCGCAATTGTCTGTGCACATCCAGTTGATGAAATCTAAACTCTGCCTTGCTCGAAAATTGAGGGAAGAACACTGGTAGCTCAATAGACTGATTGAGATTAATAGTAGATGTAACTTTAGGGAGAAAGGACGGGTTAGGTCAAAGAGAGACTCTGTCCTTATGAAAAATCAAATATGGGGGTTTAATGGAGAGGGCTTGAATCTCCGACACTTGTCTGGCTGATGTAATGGCGATCAGGAAGGCCGTTTTTCAAGACAAAAATTTTAACTCGCAAGGTGGCAGCCAGTTCGAAAGGTGGGGAGGTAAAGGCTTGCAAAACCAAGTTTAAATCCCAAGGCATAATAGGTTCTGAAATAGGAAGCCGGAGTAATAAGGTGCTCTTTAAAAAGGCCTTACAGAGTTTGTGAGCTATAAGGGAAGGCTCATAAGGAGGTATGAAAGCTTGAAATAGCCACCAGCTGGACTTTAATAGTGGCAGGCGCAGAACCCTGCTGAAAGAGCATGGACAAGAACTCCTAAACAGCAGGAATTGGAGCTGTGTGTGGGTCAGTTCCTTGAGCATGAGCCCAAATCGAAAATCTCTTCCATTTGCTGGAATAGATCTTCCTAGTCGAAGACTTATGAGAGGACGATAAGATGTGCACTACCTCAGGTGAAAAATGATGAAGTCTGACTAGCAACGGAAGTGAAGTAGCCAGGCTGTCAACCTGAGGGTCCATAGGGAGGGGTGGAACTGTCCCGACATGTGTGTCAGTAGGTCTGGTACTGGGTCCAGAATCCAAGGAGTGTCCACCACGAATGGATGGAGAAAGGAGAACCATACTTGGCGAGGCCAGTGTGGGGCAATTAGAATCATCTTGCTTCCCAAGGATAGGGCTTTCTGAACCTTTCTTGGTAAGAGAGGAAACGGAGGGAAAGCATAGAGCAGACCGGAGGGCCAATCGTGGACTAGAGCATCTCTGGGTGGTTCCCCCTGTGGGGGGATCAGGGTGAAGTAATTGCTGCATTTAGCATTGAGGGGATTGGCAAAAAGGTTGCAGCAAGGCTGACCCCACCTGTTGAATGTCTGTTCCGCAACCCGAAACCCGAAGGTTCAGGGACCACTCGTAAGGCATGAGAATAGCTCTGCTCAGCCTGTCTGCTATCACATCGGCCTTCCCCGGAATGTGCGTTGCCACTAGGAACTGTTGGGAAGACGCTGCCCACTGCCACACTCGCATGGCCTGTCTGCACAGGGGCTAAGATCTGGTTCCTCCCTGTTTGTTTAGGTACCATACCATGGACATCCGAATGTATCGCAATCGTCCCAAGAGGGAGAGAGCTCTGAAGTGCTTGCAACGCCAGTAACACCACTCTCATCTCTAGAACATTGATGTGCAGATGTACCTCGTGATCTTGCCACATGCCTTGGACCGTCCTACCAAGATAATGCCCCCCCACCCCATCTGGGAGGCGTCCGTGGTCATGGTGGAGACTGGTGACGGAGGAACAAACTGTTTCCCCTCGTCCAGATTGGTGGAGCATAGCCACCAACCCAAGATCCTGTTTGCATCGGTCTGTGAGTAGGATCAGGTGAGAAAGGGGGCGTTTTTGAAAGGACCATTGGGCAAATATAGAAGCCATTGAAGAAGCCTCATATGTAATCGCGCTAGGCGCACTAACATAATGATGGCTGCCATGATGCCCAAAAGCTGAAGAACCCATCTCGCTTGTACTTTCCTGAGGGGTAATAATGCGCAAACCTGATTCTGTAATGCTTTGATCCTTTGATGCGGCAAGAAGGCCTGCATTTGGACGGTATCTAGCTCTGCGCCTATAAACGTGACACACTGTGAGGGCAGCAAGGCAGACTTTTCCCTGTTCAACGTTATTCCAAGTCGCTGACAGAGGGTAATGGTAGCATCCCTGGCTTGGATGAGTAGATGCCTGGTGGGGGCAGTGAGGAGCCAGTCATCCAGATATAGAAACATCTGGAATCCTTGACGTCTCAGGTGAGCTGTCACCACCGCCAAACACTTGAACACCCTGGCAGCTGTGGTGAGACCAAAGGGCAGGGCACGAAACTGAAAATGACTGGCTCCCAGCCGGAATCGTAGGTGACTCCTGGATGCCCTGTCCATTTTGATATGATAGTAAGCATCCTTGAGGTTGATGGAGCACATCCATACTTTTTTCCAGCAACGGAAAAATGGACTGAAGGGTGACCATTCGGAACTTGGACTTTAGAACGTAGTGGTTTAATCGGCTGAGATCTAGAATGGGTCTCGGGTCCCCTGTTTTTTTCGGCACCAAAGAGAGTCTTGAGTAAGTCCCTAATCTGATCTGGTCTGAGGGGACAGGTTGGATGACTCCTTTCTTTAGCAGCTCTGAAACCTCTAAGGCTGCGTGATCCCTTTGACTGGGTGGAACGTCCGGGATTTTTCTGACTGCAGGAGGGTCTGAAGAAAGGGGTATGGCATAACCTCCGGAAACTATTCGTAACACCCATCGATCCTGGGTGATGCTTTCCCAGGCTTCCGGGTATAACAATATGCGGCCTCCGACTGGCTCCGGAGAAGCACAGTCGGGCAACACATCACGATCGATGATAGGAAGAGCCGCAAAAAGAATCACGGTCTCCCGAGTTGCGGGAGCCTCCTCTGCCTCTAGGGCGGCGTCTTCCTGAATAACCTCCCCCTCCTCTGCCTCTGGAGGGGGAATCACCTTGTGCGGCAGGGAAAAACTTCTGTGACTTCTTGAACCACATCTTCCCACCTCTCTGAGCCTTGGGGTAAGGCCTAGAGGGGAGGGAAAAACAGACCCCCTACGGCAGACAGGGTCACAGGGTCTTGCCCTCTTGATCGTATCTGGTGAGGGTGTCTCTCACTTTGGTCCCAAAGATCGAGGACCCATCAAAGGGAGCGTCAGTGAAGGATGACTTGAAGGCCTCTGCGAAATGACAGGCGCAACCAGGCTTGCCTCCTGAGGGCCACTCCTGTACTGGCTGATGTACCCGCCCCCTCGGCTACATACGATATGAGCCTCATGGACAAGTTGACAATAGAATTTAGGGTAGACACCTGAGTGTTAACCGTGGGCACCAATGCCTCAGGTACGTTACCTGCTAAAGTATCTCCTAACACCTTGAGGAGATCTCTCTGGAGCCGAGTGAAATGGCAAAGGTAGTTCAGTGACCGTAAGGTGAAGGTCGCTGATGAAAGGGTACGCTTCCTGTACCGGTCCACGGTCCTAGACTCCTTGTTAGGAGGATGGATGGAGGAAGAAGTCTCAGCTACATCCTGTGTGGCCGCCACCACCACCATGGCATCTACAGAAACCCCTTTGGACAGAAACTCTTTCCCCATGGGGGCAGAAAGGAACTTATTGGGCCTTCTGGGTACAGGTTCCACCGAATCAGGATTCTCCCACACCCGTCGACAGATTAAATCCAACAGTTCGTCAAAGGGTGGAGACACCCAGGAGGCGGAGGGTTGAGCTCCAAAGGCCTTGAGGAATACAGACTCTTCCTCGGAGGGGGTTTTGGAGGGCCAGTCGCCCCTCTGTCTCAAAATCTCCAGGATGTCGGAGAAAGAGACGTCATCAGAGGACGACTTGGGGGACCCCTCTGACTCCTCGAGGTCAGTATCAAAAGTGAGAGACTCATCCTGGGAGTCTATGTGCTTCCACATCTTTTTTCTGGGGTCTACAGACTCTGAGGAACCCTCAGAAAGTTGGGGACCACTCATGGGGGTATCCCCAGACCTTTGGGCTCTGCCATCTATGGATAGGGGGGCGTCAGAGGCTCTAGCCGGGGTGGAAGGGGACGGAATGACCGATCCAGGTGATGTAACTGACAATTTGACCAGTGCGCTCCACATGGCCTCAAAGGCCGGTCCCCCCGAATCCGAGGACTGACGGGCCTCCGAAGCCATGGTTGGGGTCCCCCGAGCCGATGCGCCAAGAGGGAGGCTCGGAACCGATAGGTGTCCCAAGACATCCCCCTCAGGCCCGACCAAGGAAACCAGAGTGCCGAAACCTGTGGAAGGAGCAGACAGGGTCGGAGCCGATAAACCCTTAAGGGGTATCGGAGCCGGCGCAAGAACGTCACTCTGAGTGGAGCACTCTGGCTCCGAAGACAAGGAAGCACTCAGAGGAGGAACCATCGACACAACCATTGGGGCAGTCACCGGAGCCAACTGGGTCGGAGCCGAAAATAATTTAGCCAACACCGGCGACTGCAGGGGCCTCTGCACCACCCTATCAACATCCAAATCGGAGAGCCTGGAGGATTTGGAAGACAGGGACGGAGAATGGGATCTCCTGTCAGGAGAACCATACCAAACACTGGGAGACCGGCTCCGAATGGGTTCCAGTAAAATAGGAGCCGAAGCCAGTTCCAGTACCACAGATACCTCCTGCGGCCCCAAGGACATAGGAGCCGAGAAGGAGGTAGTCAAGTTTAGGAAGTTTCTCCGACGGCTCCGAAGAAACAGACTGAGCCGGAGATCTTTTCTTCGCCTTCAAAGCCTTAGGCTTGGCCTGAGAACCTGAGGCCGAGTCCAAAGACTCCTCAAACGAAGGTTTCAAGAGACCCCTTCAATATTAGTTTATTTTTTCTCTCCTGAAGCACCCTCGGACTGAAGGCGTGACAGAAGCTACAAGACTCTTGTAAATTAATTGCACCTAAGCAATAAACACATACAGCATGTAACTACACTTGGAACATTTTTTGAAACTGGAAGGTTTGTGTTCCTTCTGCTCTTTAGACATCTTTGTAACAAGACCACTGAACAACCTGGCTAGGAAAATACAGCAAAGGCGGGAAACAGTATATGACTCTACCACAGCAACCAAGAACCTCTAAGTAAAACGGTTCTCTAATACACACACACACACACAATCCATAACAAGAAAAAAAACAAGAACTAGCTTAGCTTCAGCAAAACACAAACTTTAGCAAAGACAAGACAGAAGGGAGGACTAGGTTCTCTAACTCAAACGGGCCTGGCCCACCGGAACTTAGGGATACCAACTACAGACAAGAAAAGGGTTGGGAGGGTGGCTTAATGGCTAAAGTGTTTGCCTTACAAACACAAGGTGCAGAGTTTGAGTCTCACAAGGGATAATTGGCTAGGCTTAAAATAGCTCGCAAGAGCAGTTAGCTTAGTACTAAACTATAAACTATAAACCTATATAAAAAACACACAGTAACAATCCACAATATGCAAATAGCTATTAAAATAGCTTTTGGGTTTGAAAATCAGCAATTTTCTCGACAGAAAATGAAAAAAAAAAGGTATTTGGCCGCAGCCAAGCGAGACCATGTCCTAGCTACACAAGCGGCAAACGAAATCTGGGGTTATGGAGCAGTGCAGCATGGGATACCTGCTTGGCCCAGCCAATGAGAGATTTTGAGCTAGTAGAAAGTTGGCTGAGTCGGAGCCTATATTCGGCTCCGAACCCGTGAGTAAGAATGTAGGCGAGATTGGACTACATAACAGGTGTTTTCTCAGGAGGTTCATAGAACTAGTGTCCCCAGATCAGATGGGCAGATGTTTTTATGTAAGGATCTTTCTGGTGCCAGGGAAAGGGGGAACATGAACGTCTTGGACCTCTCCTTTCTCACTCTGTGTCAGAGTCGAGATCTTATCTCTCTAAACCCTGTTACATCTCATTCATTTACTTAGTTTTGTGGTAATGTTAGACTCCAAAGATGCATACCATCATAATCTTATTGGCAGAGATTTCTGAAGTTTGATTTCTAGCTTACATTATCAGTTGCCTTGACTTAAATTTTGGTCTATCTGCAGCACCAAGGGTATTTTCAAAGTATCTATCTCCAGTAATTGTTTACAGCAGGCTTCAGGACATTCACACATTTGTTTGTTTGGACATTGGTCTTGCATATGCAGATTCTTTCAATTGTCAGTGCCCTCTGACATGCGTCAAACTCTTGCTCAGTGTAGAGTTTCAAGTCAGTTTGTAGAAGTAATCTCTTATCCCTTCACACAGAATAGATTTTCTACCATGTCTTCTGGATACTTCTCTAGGAAGAGCTTTTCTTCCACTGGACAAAATAGAACTGTACAAAGTAATCTTCCTGAGCTTTTCCAATTGATCTGTACCATCTGCTAAGGAATTTGTCAGGATTCTGGGTTTCATGGTATCTGATTTTCATGATTTTTTTGACTGCAATGATACATCAGGTATCAGTCTCAGTATCCTTGATCTTTACAGGTTCTTTTGTTGGGGTTTGCAAGAAAGGAGGTATTGTGGTGAGTGGATGAGTTTTCTCTGAGGGTCTCCCCTTATCCCTTCCACCACTTCTTCAGTCTGTTGTAACAGGTATTTCAGATTTTACTCAAAGTGGCTGTATCAAAAGTTGTGAAAGTGCTAGGTCTGTGGAACAAGTTGGACAGACAAAAGCACATCAGAGTCAGAGATGCTTTGAACACCGTAAATTATCTTTGGTCCCCAGGACCTCTTCGGGTTGTCACAGATACCACATTGATGTGCACAAAAAAACTAGGGGCTACCCTTGTTGAGGACTTGCCATGGTGGCTTAGGAGGTGGAAACTCAATGTGGTTTTGTATCTTCAGGCCAAATGTCTTCCATCAGAGCAAATTATTGTAGCAAACAAGCTGAGTACAGCCAGGACTGAATGAAAATCACATTGGGGGCAGGAGTGGGGGGGGGGGTCTTCCAGAATTGATCCATCTGTTGGGAACACCTCAAATCTGTTTGCCTTCTTTCAAAACATTCTGTTAAAGAAATACTGCTCATGGATTCCTTGTAAACACTCTAAGAAGACAGATGCCTTCTCATTCCCATGGGTGGAAAATTCTCTATTTTTTCATACTTTCCACTGATAATGGATGTCTTTTAAAGATGCTGGAGATGACTGTAAAGATAGTGGTGGTGACTGCTTTCAGCCCAGGCAACAGTACATGTACTTCCATATTGCTGTTGCAGTCTCCTTTACCTAAGGAATCTCCTGCCAAGGTAGCCCAATGTCTGGCCAGTATACCAAAACCTCTAATACTTACAGGAGTCATACTTCACATTAATGTTTCCCGCGCAATATGTAAGGCATAAAGGTGACGTACGGATGCACATACTCTGAAAAATTTGCCGCCAATCTGAATGCAGTTGTTGAACATTTGTCTGAACACCTTTCCGCTGTGCTGGTTACCAAGCTGTTTTCAGATAAGTGCCTTGTTGAGGTTTCTTCTCTTTCTGTTATTTGTTGTGGTTATTGTGTTCATATCATCCAGAAAGGGGAAATGTCAGTGTGGGAGGCAAATTTCCCATAAAGACCATCACAACCGGTGTCTCTTCTGTTTGGCTATGTCCTGTGATTGTACGCAGTGCTGTATCTGCCAGCCATTTATGCCTGCGACTCTACATAGTCCTGTCTCCTCCTTGTCCATATACTTGGAGAAACATTGTTGTTGGCTCAGGCTGCCATTGTGAAATCCTCCCATCCAGAGAGCCAGCTGTCTGCCAAGGTGGAGGCCAAAATAGTCTGATCCAGCTGCTGTCCAGTCTCCTCTGATGCCTCTCTGTCAAGGCTTATAAAACATGGACGTTGCTTCAGGTTCCTCTGCATCAACTTCGTTGGAAGCCTGGCATGGGTCCAGCGTCTTGAATGTCCTCAGAGGCTTTTCAAATGTCAGTACCTGATGGTGAGGGGGAATGTTTCCCCAAGGGGTCTGATCATCCGTGGGTGTTTTGTGCGAATGTCCTGCAGAAAAATAAAGAAATGCATTTCTCCTGTTTAGGATCCCCAGCATGAATTGCAGGATTTCACTTGGGATTTAATGCTTTAATGGCCTTAAAGCCACTTCTGGGGTCTCTGTGCCTTCTCCTCCCTGATCTTCCACTCCACTCAAGAGGCCTAGAGAATTAGATTTCTCAGATGAGCTGGACTTGGGAAGAATCATTGGCTTACTCTTCCTTAAATCCTTTCCCCTTTGGATTACGATTCAGAGGAGGATTCCATCAGGCCATATTCACTAGTGGAGGAGCTCTCCTTTGGGGATACCATTGCCCATTTGGTGGATTATTTTAACTAATGACAGCCAAGTGACACCTCCAGGTGCTTCTGCAGTTGCATCCTGCTGACGCCAGTAGGTGTCAAGTATTGCTTTTTAATATTTGCATTAATTCCAAAACCATGTTCCATACAAAGTATTAAACAATTTCATTTTAAAGCTTACTCAGTGGCAAACACAACTGCATTGATTTTTGACCTCTGCGTAGTACAGGTAAAGAGATATTAATTGTTGTACATATTTATTTATATTGTCATGCTTTTCTCCATCTCTCGACGTCCAAGCAGCACAGACTGGGCTGCTTAACCTCATATGAAAGCTCTCAGCTGAATGAACAAAATGATAATGTATGTGTGTAACTTGAGTAGTTGCTGAGATATCGTAAGTTGTTTACAAAACGTTACAAGTTTAATGGTTACTGTTTACTGTGATTTATGAAGTTCTGTTTAAGACTGAGAACCTTAAGAATACTACCACTTAAAAAATAGTTTGTGCTGAAGAGTTTGAAAATTTCACTTTTTTAGTAACCTCTGTTGTTCCCGAGATATGAATGTTTGAAATGTAAGGATGCAATTTTATTCTTTCAAAAAATTGTACCTCTGCCCATCGGAGGCGACAGTGCAGACTTCTGTGCTCCGTTGGAGGGAATGAATTAAGTGGGATTGTTCTCAAGTGTCTGAGATTCAGAAGAGATGCGAGTCCTATAGTAGTCTTCTAAGCCATCTGCTGTTCATCCTGTTCTGGCTGCCCATCTGGATACTTTCTCAGCAACGTTTTACTCCTTACTCTCAGCCCTCTGCACCAAAGAAGCCAAACAGATTTTATAAAGTGCCTGCGGAGTACAAATTTCTTTATAAATGCCCTTCTGTGGTGTCAATCTCATCTAGCAAGCCATCCAAGTTATTGTCCTCTATTAAGCTGTTGCTTTCTGATAAGGATAGTAGGGGTATGTAAAGGCTGGGCAAAAAAGTTTACATTGCTGTCAGTTTATCCTTTAAGGCCATCTACTACCAGACTCAAATGAGTAGGTATGTTATGTCTCTTCCTCAGGTTTCTTAGGTGGTTCATAAGTAGGTACTAGGCTATCGGCCCAAGGGCCTAAATAAGCGTAGCCAACAGGGTTCCCTGGCTTACGCCACCAAAGAAAGTTAATTTCCTGTGCCCTGTACTACACAGGCCTTCCTTACTTTGAGGAGAAGGTTTCAACCCTTTCTCCGCTGGGCTGTACTTTTTAATTTACGTACCACTCAGTCAAACTCCGCTGTCTCCTCCAAGGCTGCTGCCTCTGGTTCATTTATGAGACATTATTCTTGACTTTGTCTTCAGGCTTTGTCAGATGACATTAAGGCCAAACACTTGGATGTGCCTTTGCATAATAAAAATCTTTATGGATGTGCTGCAGCTGAACATATCACGTCTCTCCAGGACAAAGGTAAAGCCTTGCAGGAGCTGAAACATTTTTGCTTCTCCTATTCCCAAATTTCATAGGAATTATCCCTGTAAGTCTTGTTTTGTTTGTAGGTGATCTTGCCCTCTTTCTAAGGGTAAGAAAGGTTCTAGACTTGTGTTTCCTGCCATGTCTGCTCAGAGTCCTCCTCTCCAGAAGCCTCCTTTCCAGGATAAGCAAGGTTCTATTTGACAGTTTGCTTCCTCTTGCTTTCAGCCAGGTTTCCTTGTCCTTCTGTCTTTTTGTTGTCCTTTTCATGGAAAATGCCTCATTGGTGAGGGCACATTTTGCTAAAGCAGTTGCCTTCTCTGGTATGTTTTTCAAGGGCTCGTATACCAGTTCCATCCCTGAGAATGCTACTTCGTCCTCTATACATAACTTCCACAAAGCGTTGCAAGCTGAATGTTATTTCCGGGGCCAAGGCAGGTTTTGCCAGGGCTGTCCTATGTGGGTTTGTAGAGGGGCTGTTCTATGCCTTCCTTCTCCCAGGTTTCCTCTTAAGCATTTGTACGCTCCCTTAGGTAAAGAGTACTGCAATAGTGATATGGAAGGATGTAGTACAGTTGTGTAAAATCTTACTATAACAGTAGATGTCCTTCTCTTCTCTGTTAAAGTATTCACTCTCTCTCGCCTACCACCTTTGTTATAGCCCTAGCCCTGTAGTTGTCTTGTCCTGGCTTAGGGGTTCTTCAGAGTCTCCCTTTTCTCCTTCTGGATGCTCAAGTTTTTTTTTGTCCCCAAGGGCATTCTTTTCCTCCTGGGATTTTTCATTTCTGTGTGTGCATGTCTGTACAACATCTTTATGCTGTCTGCCTTGCTCAGGGACTATATATGTGATGTACAACACCTATAAGTACAAGAAGATTTGGTGTACTGACCGAATGTTAGGCTGTCCTTATTAGGAGATTACCTTAAGTAAAGAATACTGCAACCTTGAGGAGAACATCTACTATTATAAGGTTTTATGCAAGTGTACTTTCTCCCTTCCTTTGAAATTTGTCAAGGGCGATTAGTACAGGTTTCTGTGCAGGCTCTGTTTACTTACACAAGATTAGTTGTTTGGTACACCCCCACCTGAAAACATTTCATTTCACCTGGTTATTAGTGTTTTGAAACCTTTTAGAGATATGTCTTGAGAACAAGCAGCAGGGTACTTATTAATGGAGGCTGAAAAAAGCTGCTACAAGAAAATCTTAATGTGAGAGTGTTCAATCTCGCCGTTTGTTCTTACACATGGGTTCGGAGCCGATCCTCGGCTCCGTGTCGGCCGCTTGCAAGCTCTGCATTGAGAAGAAGCTCGAGACAACCTAATACCCACAATCCCCCTCTGCCTTTACCTCAGATCTAGTTTGCCGCTGCAGCGTTCGCATCACTGGGTCGAGCTCGAGCACCTAAGATAAGATTAAGATTTATTCTTGTATTTTTCTTAGTAACTTTTATTATAAAAAGTTTGTTAGTGATATATTGTGTGTGTGGTAAGGTTGAGGGATTCTCGGTTCCGTTAAGTTTATTTAAAACTTATTAGAGTTCTCCTCGGGGCCTACCACCCCTTACTTGGATTAGACAACCGGATTGACTACATTATTGGATTTGACTTTTTCACCGGACTTGACTTCTTTACTGGACTTGACTTTTCAGTTTCTATTAGTGACATGTCTGAAAAGGCTAAATCGGGTTTTAAGCGTTGCCAATGTGGGCAAAAGATGTCAGTAACTGACAATCATGGTTCCTGCGTCTACTGTCTTGGCCCTCTCCATCTGCAAGAAGACTGCTCTATTTGTCATTCTTTCAGTGGGAGGGTCATGACAGATAGGCGCAGGAAACTAATGGATAGGGGTTTGTTAAAACCTTCCTTTCAAGAGGCTCTGGATGCTTCAGACCAGGCATCCAAATCCTCGAAGGAATCGAAGACGTCGGAGCCCATGTCATCGGCTCCGAGCTCTTCAGCTAAAGTTAGATCACCGGTTCCACAGACTTCGGGGCCGAGTGTTCAACTGTTGTCAGTTTCCGAGCCTCGAGTTTTGGAACCGGTGATGGAGCTCCCTCCCCCAACACTGTTGAGGTCGGCTCCGTCTTCGATTCCTTCGACCCGTTCTTCCAGGCCCCTCTCCGACACCGATGTTGACAGCGTGGTGCAGAAATTACTGGAGAATACGGCCTTATCCAAACTTATCTCGGTTTCCACCCAATTGGTGTCGAAACTTGAAGGCCTTCCATTATCTCCATCTCTTCCTCCTCCGAGACCTGTCCAGTCTTTGGAGCCGGAAGAGGCTGATCTACTGATTGTGGAGCCCTCGGTGCCAGAACCGTCCTTTTCTCGGTCGGCTCCGTTCACCTCGACTCCGTCTGATCCGGTACCGGAGTTTCGGAGCCGAAGATCCATCCTTGGTTCCGGGGCCGAGAGTCGAACCGATGTTTCGATTCCGACTCTTCCTCTCGGGGCCTCGGCTCAGATCGATTCGGCTCCGTCCTCTGGTTCGATGCCTTCGGTGCCTGTTTCGGGGATTCTTCCCATTTCTTCGGAACCGGGAGATACCTCGACTCGGGACCCGGGGGCCTTCGATCTTATGAGGAAGGTGTTGTCTACCCAGACAACCACGTCAGTAGAAGCAGCCTCTCCTCCCCATAAAGGACCGTTATCCTCCTCTGCACCAACGGTCACATCCAAGCGTAGAGCACCGGTGTCTCAACCACCCCTGGAGGGTGCCCCCTCTTCCTCGGAGGCTTCTTCGGATGCTCCCCCCGAAGAAATCCCTAGGAAAAGATTGTGTAAGAGGAGACACTTAGATTCTCCACAAGAATCTTTGACATCCGATACTGACTTGGATGAGTCAGAAGGGTCCCCAAAGTCACCTTCAGAAGATGTCTCCTTTTCTGACATCTTGGAGATCCTAAAGCAGAGAGGTGATTGGCAGTCCCTTCCCCCTTCTGAGGATGAGTCAGTCTTGCTGAAGGCATTCGGTGCTCGCCCTTCCTCCTCCTGGGTCACTCCGCCCTTCGATGAGTTAATGGAACTGATTGCTCGAAGGGCGTGGGAGACACCTGGCACGGTGGAACCAGTCCCTAGAAAGCCTAATAAGTACATTACTGCACCCCAGGACAAGGCTTACCTCACAAAGGGAGTTCCAGTGGACGCCATGGTGGTGGCAGCGGCCACGAAAAAGGAGATGTCGGAGTCTTCCTCATCTGTCCATCCGCCTAACAAAGATTCTAGGACTATGGACAGGTACGGGAAGCGCATTTTTAGTTCAGCGGCTTTTTCTATGCGATCCCTGAACTATTTGACCCATTTTACACGTCTACAGAGGGATCTAATCAAAGAGTTGGGAGATACCCTCCAGGGTACTACAGATGCTGCTGTTTCAGAGAAAGTTACAGCACATCTCAATACCCTTACATCCATTGTTAACTCATCCATGAGGCTGATATCATACGCAGCCGAAGGATCGAGTAGGGCAGCAGCTTCAGCGATTGCTCTTCGCAGACAATCCTGGATGCGCTTATGTTCATTTGCAGAAGCCTTCAAGTCTTCCTTTACTAACGCCCCATTTGATGGTGCCACTCTCTTTGGCCCCAAAGTAAAGGAGACCCTTACCCGGTGTGAACAGGAGGGAAAGACTCTGTCTGCTGTCGGTGTCCGTTTTTCCACCCCATCCAGTCCGTACCCCCAAAGGGCAGCGCGGTGGAAAAATGTGGTTTCGAAAACCCCAAGGATCTTTCCCAGGCACGCAGGGTGATGCCCCCTCTAGAGGCAGAGGAGGGGGCAGAGGTGGAAGACGCCGCCCTGGCGGCAGGAGGGGTCCGCAAAACCAAGGTGACAGGGATACACCCCCTGGAAAACCCTTCCAGCACTCCTGAGAGGAGGCCCGACTGTCCTACTCTGGAGGCAGTCGGGGGTCGCTTAGCTTTATACCCTCAGGCCTGGCAGAATCATACTACAGACAACTGGGTAAAAAGCGTGGTTACCAGAGGTTACAGAATACCCTTTCTATCCACTCCCATGCCAAAGAAAAGACTCCCAGATGTGCCGCCCCATCTGCGAGACCCAGCAGCTATAGAAATTTCAAAGCTGCTAGAAGAGTCATCCAACCAGTCCCAGCGGACCAAATAGGATTCGGAACTTACTCAAGGTTCTTTTTAGTTCCAAAGAAGACAGGGGACTGGAGGCCGATTCTGGACCTAAGCAACCTCAACACCTTTGTCAAGAAAGAAAAGTTCCGAATGGTCACGCTTCAATCGATCCTTCCATTCTTACAGAAGGACGAATGGATGTGCTCAATAGATCTGAAGGACGCATACTACCGCATCAAAATGGCCAGGGCGTCCAGGGATCATTTGCGCTTCCGGCTGGGAGCCAGTCACTATCCGTTTCGAGCCCTGCCCTTTGGTCTGACCTCAACCCCCAGGGTTTTCACCAAATGCATGGCAGTGGTAGCGTCTCATCTGAGACATTTAGGATTCCAGGTGTTTCCGTATCTGGACGACTGGCTCCTTTCTGCCACCACCCGGCGTCAACTGATACAGGCCAGGGATTACACTCTACAACTTTGTATTCACCTCGGAATTTCCGTAAATTTCGAAAAATCTTTACTACAGCCATCACAGCATATCTTATTCATAGGAGCGGAATTAGATACGCATCATTTAATTCTAAGGCTCCCTTCAGAAAGGATAGCCTCACTACAAAGCCACATTTCTCTCCTCCTCTCATCCAAAAATCCCCAGCAAAGCTGGTTCTGAAGGTCTTGGGTCTCATGGCAGCTTCTCTCATTGCGATACCATTGGGAAGACTGCACATGAGAGTTCTACAATGGCTACTGTTTGCACAATGGTCGTTCCAACAGCTACCTCTGACACACGAAATTCTGATTACAAACACATGCAAATCACACCTAACCTGGTGGCTTCAGACTTGCAACCTTTCCAGCGGAAGACCATTTGTGCTACCCACACCGACAGCGATGTTAACCACGGACGCTTCCCTGATAGGGTGGGGGGGCATCTTTCAGGGACAGACAGTCCAAGGCGAATGGACCAATTTGGAGTACAATCTGCACATCATTGTTCTAGAGTTGAGGGCAGTGTTTCTAGCGTTGCAACACTTTGCTCACCTTCTTCCTCTAGGGACTATTGCAGTTCAGACAGACAACATGTCTGTAGTCTGGTACATAAACAAGCAAGGGGGAACCAGGTCTTATCAGCTATGCAGAGAGGCCATGAGAATTTGGCAATGGGCGGAGTCCACGGGTCGCTTTCTGATCGCAACGCACATCCCGGGGTCATCCAACGTCATAGCCGACAGGCTGAGCAGAGCAATCCTGTTGCCTCACGAGTGGTCCCTCAAACAGTCAATTGCGAAGACGATTTTTCGCAAGTGGGGCCAGCCTTCCTGCGATCTTTTTGCGTCTCCAGTGAACGCCAAATGCAGGAGCTACTTTGCCCTATTACCCCCTCCAGGGGAAGTCCCCAGGGACGCGCTGGTGCACGATTGGCCCCCGGGTCTCCTGTACGCTTTTCCTCCCTTTCCCCTAATTGCAAAGTTTCTGCAGAAAGCAAACAACCTTCAAAGGACGATAATCCTCATTGCCCCATTCTGGCCTCGTCAAATTTGGTTCCCCTTTCTGTTGCAACACCGCATTCGGGGACCTTGGATTCTGGACCCAGAGCCAGATCTACTGACTCACTCGTCAGGAGTTCCTCACCCCTCTCGAATCACTCCATCTAGCAGCTTGGCTGCTCCGCTTCCCTTTTTAGCCAGGTCTGATTCTCTTACACCGGCAGTTCAGAATATATTAGTGGCTTCTCATAAAGCTTCCACTACAAAGACCTACACCAGTAAATGGAAGCGTTTCGTCTTCTGGGCAAATTCACATCATTTGGACCCTGTCATAGCTCCGTTAAACAAGATCTTGGAGTTTTTAACAGAATTGTTCCATGAAGGAGCTTCTCCTGCCACTTTGAGTGCAATTGGCTGCCATTTCCAACTTTTATGTGGAAGAATGTGGGGCACCTGTTATGGCTCACAGACTTTGTAAGGCCTTTTTAAAAGGATCTTTTCATATTAGACCACCAGTTAGAACTCCTACATCACCTTGGAATCTGAACCTTTTACTATCTAAATTGATGTTGCCCCCTTTTGAGCCAGCCTCCGTTTGCCCATTGAAGTTTTTATCGTGGAAGACTCTCTTCTTGGTAGCCATTACATCCGCTAGGCGAGTGTCTGAGCTTCAGGCTCTTTCTATTAAACACCCTTATTTGATCTTCCACTCTGACAGAGTATCTCTTCGCACTAATCCATCCTTTCTCCCCAAAGTTTGCTCTACCAATAACATTAATCAGTCCATTGAATTACCCACCTTTTTCAAGAATCACACTAATAAGTTAGAGTATATGTTACACAAATTGGATGTCCATAGACAACTCAGGTTTTATTTGGATAGAACAAAGGATCACAGGAAATCTGATCAACTTTTTGTAGCCTTTGCTGACAGCAGGAAAGGTGTTGCGGTTACTAAACGAACTCTTTCCAAGTGGCTAACTGATTGTATTATATATGTTTATGATTCTTCAAATCAATCCTTATCTGTCAAACCTAAAGGACATTCTACAAGATCAGTGTCTACATCCTTGGCTCACGCAGCTTGCCTACCATTAGACACGATTTGTGCAGCTGCTACTTGGGCTACACCGCATACATTCATCTCTCATTACAAAGTGGACAGGGTTTCTAGGGATAGGGCAACCTTTGGTTCCACTGTGCTCAAGAACGTTCTCCCGTGAGTTCCTCAGGAACATGGAGCTAGGGACGCTACCCATGTGTAAGAACAAACGGCGAGATTGAACACTCTCACATATAGAAGTTATGTCCTTACCATAACGTTCCATGTGGAGTGTTCATCTCGCCTTTGTTCTTACATTCCCACCCTCCCACCCTCAGGAAGAACGTTCAATTTAGTGCCTGGTCTGGAGTATTCTCCTTCTGCATTTGCAGTGGTTGTATGTGTATGATGTACATGTGTATATATATTATATATATGTATATAGATGATTTCTTGATTATGTAATTTTTGGCATGAGTGTACTCTCTCTGGCTGCTGGTTTGCTTGCAAACTAGATCTGAGGTAAAGGCAGAGGGGGATTGTGGGTATTAGGTTGTCTCGAGCTTCTTCTCGATGCAGAGCTTGCAAGCGGCCGACACGGAGCCGAGGATCAGCTCCGAACCCATGTGTAAGAACAAAGGCGAGATGAACACTCCACATGGAACGTTATGGTAAGGACATAACTTCTATTTTGTGTAAGTGGAAAAGATTTTCCAGTTGGTGACATTCTAAGAATTAGGACACATTTAATGCCTGATACCTCTGTTCTTTTCTTTGTTTATCTTTGGGGCTTTCATACTTGGTCATCAAGATTAATCTTTTGGCCATTTCTGCTCGTCTGCCATTATAGTCCTCCCTTTCTATCTGTTCTGAAGTCAAACAGCTCTTGAAGGGGGTTATACATATCTGTCCATTTAGAAAACCGGTGGCTGTTCTTGGGATCTTAACTTTGTGCTTGAAAAACAGCTTATTAGAGTTGATTGTCCATTCTTGACATGGAAGACTACACTGTACATTGCTGACTTCTGTAAGCTTATCTGAGCTACAAGATGTCCTTACATATCACTGTTGCAGTATCTTTTATTAAAGGAATTACCTGCCATGGGTAGCCCAACATCCAGCCAATATACCAAAGCCTTAGGATTTTATAGAAGTATGTCACGCATATGCTCTTTGGGGGGGGTAGGGCGTAAAGGTGATGTACGTACCTCAGAACTTCTTTGCCACCAGTCTGAATGCCATCATTGAACATTGATCTAAACAGTCTTCTGTGCTGGTTACCAAGACGTGTTTCAGATAAGTATCCTGTTGGGGGTGGTTCTTTTCTTCCTTTTATTTATTTTTTTTTTAATTTTGTGAGTTTATATGTCACCCAGAAAGAAATGTCAGTATTGGAGGCAAATTCCCCATAAGGATCATTACGAGCAGTGTCTCTTCTGTTTTGGTGCTTCTCACGATCATATGAAGTGTTCTGTCTGCCAGACATTTATCCACAAGACCCTACATAGTCATCTTTCCTCTTTGTCCATTTATCTGGAGAACTTCTTTCTGCTTTTCTTGTTAGCAGTTGCCACAACGGAACAGTCTGCAGAACAATTGGTAGGGGAGTTTTACAGTGTTGAGTTGCCAACCCGGCGCCCAACTTTCCACAAAAGGGGCACAGTCACATCTAGGGCCATTTTCGAGGTTCCAGTCCACCTGTAGCATGTCTGGAATTTGGGAGGAAACAGGAGCACCCGGAAGAAACCCATGCGACCTCAGGGAAGACCTGCAGACTCCACACACAAGGCACGCCAGCCGAATATCGAACCGGGAACCTCTTGCTGTGAGGCTGCAATGCTGCACCACCATGGCCTCCTGTCCATTTATCTGAAGAACCAGCATCTTAAACTATTGGCGCAGGGTGCTGTGGCAGAATCTTCCTGTCCTGAATGTCAGCCACTTGCCAAGAAAAAGGCCCAAAGAATCTAGTCTGATTTGGCTGCTGTCCCACCTCCGCTAGACATCTCTCGAGTCTGGTGAAAGCCCAGAGTATCACCCGGTTGTTACGTCAGATTCCTCTGCCATGACCATATTGGAGGGACAGCATGGCTCTGACTTCTCGCATGTCTTCAGAGGTGCTGCAGACGTCTGTTCTGGATGTTGAGGGGGGCACATCTGATGATTTATTTCAGAGGTACCGAGGGAGTTTCTACAGATTCTTGTTTAGGAGGAGATTACTGCTGTGTTAGTTGAATGAAGGCAAGGTTCTGAACCTCCTAGGCTGTCTAGGCCAGATGTCCCCCAAAAGATAAAAGAAAAAACAAGCATGTTTACCCTGCTCCTAAAGATCCCCAGCATGAATGATAAGGATTTTACCCTGGAGTTATTTAATGCACTGATGAACTTGGTTTCCCATTGGAGTTTCTGTACCTGCCCCCCCATGGTCCTGGACCTCACTCGAGGCACAGAGAGCAGGACTCCATTAATGAGGAACTGGATTCTGAGGAAGAGTCTTTGGCATATTCCCCTCAGATCCATTCTCCCTTGGATTATGGCTCTGAGGAGGATGACTGTTTGTTTTAGTCCAGACTCTCTGTTTGAAGAACTCTGCTTTGGGGGTACTATTTCTCATGTTATGGAATTTTTTAAATGGAACTGTTCTCTGGTTTCCGACATTTAGAAGAGGTATTGTGAGTTACTCCACATACGCTCCTAAGCCTTCTGCTGTCCCTCCTGCCTTGGTTGTCCTTTTAGATGCCTTTTCAGCAGCATTTTGGCCCCGGATTCCCAGCATCCAGCCCCCAAGAAACCTGTCAGATTTCAGAAGGTGCCCTGAGGAGTATAAGTTTCTGTATAGTTGTCCTCCTGCTGATCCTTCTGTAGTATCTGTCTCTTCTGAGAAAACCTGCCAAGCTTTTGCCTTCTACCATACTGCTTCCTTCAGACAAGGACAATAGAGCTATGGAATGGCTGGGCGATGAGGTATATACTGTTCAAACCTTGGCCTGTCGGGCTATTAATTATTAGACCCATTTGATCAGGTACGTTTTAGCCCTTCTTTCTCAGGCTTCTTGGGCTATCTCAGACCTTTCTGGTTCTGAAGGGAAGGCCTTGGCCCTTTCTTTACTGGGATGTACTTTTCAAGTAGCCCGCTGTTGCAATTGATGCCACCTTTAGAGCTACTGCTTTTGGTTCTGTTTTGAGAAATTACTGTTGTCTTCATCTCCATCCTTTGTCTGATGTTGACTAAACTGTTGTATCCTCCTGTTGATAATAAGTTGTTTGGTTCTGCAACTGATGAGCTTTTTAAGTCTCTGCAGGATAAGGGTAAGGCCTTGCAGAACTTGAAGCATATTTTTGTTTTTCTTATTCCTAAGTTCTAGAAAAATTATCAGTGTAAATCTGCTTTTGTTCACAGACAGCCTCGTCCTCCACCCAAATGTAAGAAGCGTTCTCTGTGGGTTCCTTCTAAGTCTACTCAGACTTGCACTTCTCAGAACCTCCTTTTCAGGGCAAGCCATGTTCGTTCTGTCTGACTGCTTACCCCTGTCCTGAGCCAGGCTCTTTCTCTTTCTTTCTCTGTCCCTTCCCAGTTTAAGGATCACTCAAGGCACACTGGTTCTGTCCATTATCTGTCAGGGATACTTTATGGTATGGAAATCCCTTCCTGTTTTTATGGGCATCCCTCAACCTCTTCAGGAACAGCTTTCTTTCTTTCCAGAACTACTTCAGGGGCTTCTGGCACAAGGCACCATTCAAGCTGTGGCCCCGTAGGAGGGAAGTGGTTTTATCCCAGAATGTTTCTTGTCCTGAAGAAGGAAGGCATCTGGAAACCCATTCTGGACCTTTATCAGCTCAACACCTTTCTGAAGATCCCTTCCTTTTGGGTGTTATCCCTTCAGACCCTGTTTCCTTGTCTTCTTCCCCTGTCTTTTCTTGTCTCCATGGGTCTCAAGGATGCTTCTCTTCACATCCCAGTTCATCCCCCTTTCAGGAAGTTTTTGCATTTTCTGTTTCTTGCTTGCATTTTCGGTTATCTGCTTTGCCGTTTGGCTTTTCTGTTGCCCCATGGGTTTTCACCAAATGCCTCGCACCTGTGATTACTTTTTGCAGGATGAGAAGGGTTCAGATCTTTCTTATCTAGGTGACCTCATTCAGGTTTCCTCCCCCAAGAAATTGCATCATCACCTCCGCTATACAGTTTCACTTACAAGGCATAGAGTTTACAATAAACTTCCAAAAATCAGTCCTGGTTCCTTCTGAGGATCATGTGTTTGAGTTCCAGGCTCCAGACTATCCCTATACTGGCTTCCCTGCCTCCTCCCAAGGCTCTTTCCCTGATCACCTTTTTATCAATCCCTTCTTCCTTGGGTTTCACTTACAACCACAAAGTTTCTAAGGGCACTATGATTCATGGCTTCCACCATTCCTTTTCTACTTGTTGTCAGTTTTCCTATAAGAAAACTGCAGTGGTTCTTGAAGTCAGTTTGGCTCCACCACTGTCATCCTGTAGATCTTTCTAGTCCCTCTTCTTCCATGCCTTAATCTTGAGCTTCACTGATGGGATTCATCAGCTCTCAGCCCAGGACTTGCTTTTCAGTCCCTAGTTCCATCTCAGGAACTTTTTTGGATGCCTCAGGCACTGGGTGGGGGAGCCTCTTTTGGTGACCTCATGGTCTCTCGGTCTCTCATCAGAGGTTAGACCACATCAGTATGAAGGAGATGAGAGCTCTTCTATTCATCCTTAAGGCATTCCATTTTTATTTTTCCAAGGCGCCTCAAAATCTTTATAGGCCTCAGTGATGTGGAACATAAACAAGGGGAACATGGTCCTACCTTCTTTGCAGACTAGCTGTTCAAGTTTGGGATCTAGCTGTCCAGTATCAAGTGACCCTTGAGGCTGTATAGGTTCATAGGTTCATACTAGGCTATCTGCCCTAGGGCATTTATAAGCCTAGCCAGAGTGTGTGTGGCTTTCACCACCCCTTAGGATGAGAATACTATACCCATTAGTTTGCTGTGCCTCTGTCCAGCAGTGATACAGAGATGATTCCCGGGGTAAACCTACGATCTCCCATCCACTCGTTAAGATTTCTCTTGAACAGAGTCAGTGAGGGGCTCTGCCTCACATGGACTGGGATTCTGTTCCATAGTGTAGGGAGTCTCTGGGTGATGAATCTGTCCCTCCAGCACGTCCTATTTATATCTGTGTTGAGGTTTAAGTCTCTTGCTCTCGTGGCTCTGGTGGATTTGGATTTTTTGAGGTGGAGCATGTCCATTAATTCCGGGTTGGACATGGCCTTGTATGTCAGGCACAGATCACCTCTGAGCAGACTGTATGCGACTGAATAGAGCTGGAGTTTCTTCAGTCGGGCATCGTATGACATATGTTTGAGCCCCTTTATCCTTTTGGTGAGGAACTTTTGGTGTCTTTCCAACTGCTGCAGGTGTCGGGTAAGGTACATTCCGAATGGGGCATTGTACTCAATCATTGGTCTGATAAGTGAAGAGTACAGGGGTACAATGACCTCTCCTTATCTGGATGTGAATCCCTTCATGATCAGGTGGGCAATGTAGAAGGTCTTCCTAACCACTTTGGTAATGTGAGTGTCAAAAGAGAGGTTACTGTCAACTTGGGTCCCCAGGTCCCTGATAACTTCTTCCGTGTTTAATGGATTACCACCTATGTGGTAATTAGGGGTTACCTTGTTTTTCCCAAAGGGTATGACTATACATTTTTGGCATTTAGCTTAAGGCCATGGCTCTGGCACCAGTTATCCATTTCTATGAGACCTTTCTGGAGGATGTCTGTGTCTGATGGAGTGTCAATTATGGTGCCCAGTTTGCAGTCATCGGCAAATTTTGTCAGCCACAATCCCCCTATGTTTGCCTGCACTTCAGAAAAATAAATGCCGAACAAGAGGGGCCCAGGACTGAGCCCTGTGGGACACCTCGTGACCGGCTTAGAGTCTGACATGGCACCAGCAACTCTAACCCTGTGTGTTCTGTCCTTGAGCCAGTTTGCAACCCATCTTGTGACATATGGGTTTACATCTAAGCTGGTGAGCTTTTCTATGATGCCCGAGTGGGGTATTGTGTCGAATGCTTTTGCTAGGTCAAGGTAGGCTGTGTGAACTGCCTTACCCTCATCAATGGCCTTAGTGACTGTTTCGAAAAAGTCGACCAAGTTCAAGAGGCAGGATCTGCCCTTGACAAAGCCAAATTGGGTAGGGTCCAGTGTCTGTAGGTCCCCAATGTCTTTATTTATGAGTCCCATTATGATCCTCTCCATAGCTTTGCAGACAAGGCTCGTCAAGCTTATGGGGCGGTAATTTCCAGGGTCCGTAGAAGCACCGCCTTTATGGAGTGGGACCACAGTTGCCGTACGCCATTCTTTGGGTACGTATCCTGTAGTAAGGCTAAGATTAAACAGCAGCCTTATGTGTGGGTTTAGTTCCTCATTGAGTTCGTGTAGCACACAGCCAGGGACACCGTCCGGTCCCGTTGATGCTGTGTTTTTTGCTTTAGAGAGAGCAGCTCTCCCCTGGGCATCTGAGATGTTTGGGAGGCTAGACTCTGGTGGGATAGATATTTCTCCTTTTGGGGGGGGAGGGAGGGGAGATATTTGCACTGAACCTGTCTGCCAGTATGTTGGCAATGTCTGTGGGTTCAGTGATTTTTTTATCATTTTGGACAAATTCTGAGCATATCTGGGAGTTTCCACCCAGGTTTCTAACATAGCTAAAGAAGGCTTTATGATTGTCTTTTGTGTCATTAGCGATTTTTCTCTCAAAGTTGGCCTTGGATGATTTTATGAGTGATCGTAGTTTTTTGCTAGTATTGATCAGAGATGCCTTCCCATTTAGGGATTTTGCTCTGTCATGTAGTAGCTTTCTCCTCTTGTTGTAGAGTTTGTTTATGGCTGGAGTCCACCAGACTGGGCGCCTGCCTTTGGTGGAAAAGGTCTTGATTTTATTAGGGATTGCTTGATCCATACATTCCTGGAGGTGCTCGTAGAAGGCATTTGTAAGGGTTTCAGCAGCGTGGGTTGTGGTTTCCACTGGCTCGGGGGCCTTGAAGGAATACCACTCCAGTCTTAAGAAGTGTGAAGTTTGCTTTTGAGAAGTTCTTCACTGTGGTCTTTTTTGCTGGGGTTGGGGGCGGGATGTGGATCTCCAGTGAGATTAATTTATGGTCTGATCTCACCAATGAGGGATATACTTCCGGTGTGGAGCATTTTGTCCCCATGTTTGTGATCAGGTCTAGTATATTTTCTCCTCTTGTGGGAATGGTGACTAGTTGTTCCATAGCATTTGAGTTTATGAACTCAAGGAACCTTTGGGGCTAGGGTGTTGGGGCTTGAGTAATGTTCCCAGTCTATGTTTGGGTAGTTGAAGTCACCCAATATGATGGTGTTTGGAGAGACATTTATACTCTTCGGTGTCTTCAGGAAGGCTGTGTGGGTTTCCTGAGTTTGAGAAGGTGGTCTGTAGCATGTTACAAACTGTAGGGCAGTTTTACCTATGGTTAATTGCACCTGGATGGTCTCCGATGCTTCGTGCGTTGCCACTAACCTGGAGGTGTGGGTATCCTTTATGAATATGGATACTCCCCCTCCTTTTGTAGTTCGGTCCGGATTTTGGGGCCGGAACGCATGATACGAGGTATAACCTGATAGTGCTGGGGTGCTCTCAGGAGCCTTGAACCAGGTTTCAGTCACAGCACAAACATCGATGTTCTCCATACTGAGGAGGGCTTCGAGGGCGTGCATCTTGAGGTTTAGACTTCTGGCATTGAGCAGTATTACCCTAAGTTTTTCTCCATTTTTGTTTTCTAGGGCGGTAGGTTTATCATTTGAGCCTTGCCTAAAAAGGCACTATGGGGTGGCAAGAGCCTTTGCCAATATCCGGAAGCCCAGGGGTGACAGGTGCAAGCCGTCCCTTGCGAAGCAGCGTGGCTTGTCAAGCATGTCATCCCAGGCAGACAGACATTGGATCCCCTTAGAATGACACCAGTAATTAAGCCAATTATTAAAGCTGATCATTTTGTCTCTGTATTGTGGCATCATTCTTGGTGAGGGTAGGATACTGCTCAGGGTCAGGGTCATACCGGCCTGGGCTACATAATCTGAGAGCTCCTCTGTCTCTTTTCATGTAGTCCAGGGAGGTACGTCTCAGGTCATTCACACCGACATGGACAATGACTGAGTCATACTTGTACTTGCTGTGGAGTGACCTGAGTGCTTGTGTTATGTGGCGGATTCTAGCGCCTGACAGGCAGCTAACTGTGATCTTTTCCTTGTTCAGTCTGGTGAGTGGGACGTCAGTGTGTCTGACTATGGAGTCACCTATAACAAGTGTGTCTGGCATTGTGTTTGGCCTTAAGGGCTGTGACTGTTTAGCACACTGACTTTGAGAACTATGTGTTGCATGTCTTATGTCTTGAGGTGGCAGTTGCTTGGGTGTCTGCTTTGGAGGCCTCTGTAGTTTTGGTAGTTTTTGATCAGTGCCTCCGAGTATGTCTTTGTGTGTTTGTGTTTGTTTTGCAGTTGTGATAGTTCTATGTGAAACTGGGTTTGTGGTGTGCGTGGTTTCCTTCTCCTCCTGTCTGGTCTTGCCAGTCCTGAGTTGAGAGAGCTCAGCCTCCAGTTTGGCTATATAGTTGCATCTCTCACATGTATTTGTGTTTTGTGGGAGAAGGAGTGGGTTGTCTGTGTACATGAGGCAATTGTAACATTGCCTCAAGATGCCCAGATTCACCAGCTGAACAGGAGAGGACGCTAGCAACTGACCCTTCGACATGCTAGAAAAAGTGAAAAAGTTTGCTGTGTAACTGAGTCAGAAGGGACCTATAGGGAAATGGGTACTCAAGGGGATTCTAGGCTAATGTAGTACTTTGTTTAGTATACAAGTACTTTACCTATATAAAAATGCTTTAGGAGCAAGTGCTGAGCTATTGAGATAGAGAATAGACTGTTTAGATTGCAAGTAGAGAAGTTCTAAGGGAAAAATTGAAGAGCAGACTTTACGGAGCCAGAAATAGTTTAACCTTGTTTAACCGGCGCTGCCCGATGGTGCTCTATGGGCAACTCCGCGCTAAATCACGCTAAAGCGGGCTTTATAGCAGGGGGTTGAAAAGACCTAGGAATTGACCCAAAATGGCCAATAGACTACAAGTTTCTGGCTGGAGCCACTGCTCTAGGGACAAATAGGCTGCTCAGTGCTCCCCACTCCCACTGGTGAACAAAGAAGCTTCCCTTTATCCAAATAAGGATATGGAATAGCACAGGAACCAAGCCAAAGCCCAGAGATCAGCAAACTCTGAAGACTGGACTATTCTAGTTCAGTAAGGTGGGAAAACAAGATTTTTATTTATTTTTTTTTTTTTGCAGAAAACAGAGGAACAACAGACAGTAAATGCTATAAATGCTTTTAAACGGCTAGCGCACTTGAGTGTGTTAGCCTACAGGTAAAATTAAGCAACAAATAACTTTTTTAAAAGTGCAAAACAGTTAAAAACAGTTTAAATAGAATGCAGAGCTGTATAAACAAGCGAAAATGCAGTCGCTAAGCAGTAAATAATCAAAAAGCCAGAAAAAAATACTTAAATCAGGAAAAAGTCACTCTTTTGCTCTCTGCTGCTTGTAGAACTCTGCAGGACACCACGAGGAGCTGTGCTGAGTTGAATACAAGCGAAAAAGCGCGCTAAAGCGGGCATTATTACAGGGGGCTGAAAAGAGCTAGGAATTGACCCAAAATGGCCAATAGACTACAAGTTTCTGGCTGGAACCACTCCTCTAGGGACAAACAGGCCGCTCAGTGATCCCCACTCCCACTGGTGAACAAAGACACTTCCTTTTATCCAAATAAGGATATGGAATAGCACAGGAACCAAGACAAAGCCCAGAGGTCAGCAAACTCTGAAGACTGGACTATTCTAGTTCAGTAAGGCGGGAAAACAAGATTTTTTTTTTTTGTTTTTTTCTTTTTTGCAGAAAACAGAAGAAAAACAGACAGTAAATGCTTTTAAGCGGCTAGCGCACTTGAATGTGTTAGCCTACAGGTAAAATTAAGCAACAACTAACTTTTTAAAAGTGCAAAACAGTTAATCAACACAAAAACAGTTTAAATAGAATGCAGAGCTGTATAAACAGGCTAAAATGCAGTCGCTAAGCAGTAAATAATCAAAAAACCAGAAAAAAATACTTAAATCAGTTATAGCAAATACAGTTATAACAAATGCTCTGAAATATACTGTATATTTCCAAAATGTTTGAGAAGGACAGTCAGAACACAAGAAGGTTCAGGCGAAAGAAAAAAAAAAAGTTTTGTTTTACTTTTTGAAAGGGAAAAAGGAGGAACAGAAGGCCTTATCAAATGTTCTCTCTGTATTAAGCAGAATGAGCTAATGACACTAGACTGGGAGGTGTGTCACAGTAGGGGCGGGCAACTGCAAAGCCACCAAGTATAACAGACACCAACAGGGAGGGAGGGTGGGACAAAATAGCCTACAAGACAGCAAGCACTACAGAGACAAATGAAAGTTTTTAAACAGATAAGGATTTGTGAAGATACTGAATAGACAAAGTGCTTTATATATATTAAATTGTAAAAACAGTAATCTGTAAAAATAATCAAAAAAAAAATCACGATGATACTTATATTTTGTAGCTCAGTTGCAGTCACAACTTCTCTAGTCTGCACTGTGTGCAAAAGACAGAAACTTTTTTTTTTTTTACAAGAACACAAAAGAACCAGCCCCCACTAGCCAAAAGATAATTACACAGAGGAGATGTTTCAGTTTACACAATAGCCTACCAGACAGCAAGGACTAGAGACAAATGAAAGTTTTTAAACAGATAAGGATTTGTGAAGATACTGAATAGACAAAGTGCTTTATATATATTAAATTGTAAAAACAGTAATCTGTAAAAATAATAAAAAAAATCAAGATGATACTTATATTTTGTAGCTCAGTTGCAGTCACAACTTCTCTAGTCTGCACTGTGTGCAAAAGACAGAAACTTTTTTTTTTTACATGAACACAAAAGAACCAGCCCCACTAGCCAAGAGATAATTACACAGAGGAGATGTTTCAGTTTACACAATAGCCTACCAGACAGCAAGCACTAGAGACAAATGAAAGTTTTTAAACAGATAAGGATTTGTGAAGATACTGAATAGACAAAGTGCTTTATATATATTAAATTGTAAAAACAGTAATCTGTAAAAATAATAAAAAAAATCAAGATGATACTTATATTTTGTAGCTCAGTTGCAGTCACAACTTCTCTAGTCTGCACTGTGTGCAAAAGACAGAAACTTTTTTTTTTTTTTTTACAAGAACACAAAAGAACCAGCCCCCACTAGCCAAGAGATAATTACACAGAGGAGATGTTTCAGTTTACACAATAGCCTACCAGACAGCAAGCACTAGAGACAAATGAAAGTTTTTAAACAGATAAGGATTTGTGAAGATACTGAATAGACGAAGTGCTTTATATATATTAAATTGTAAAAACAGTAATCTGTAAAAATAATCAAAAAAAAATCAAGATGATACTTATATTTTGTAGCTCAGTTGCAGTCACAACTTCGACATTCCTTCAGAGCAAAATATAGTGATAGGCCCTTTGAGCAGGTCCAAAACACAGGGTCACGAATGGATGCTTTACAGAGATGTGTTTCTGGACATTGTGCATTAGTGGGGTAATTCTCTGGTAGGTCTTTTTGCCGCCTCTTTGAACAGATGACTTCCTCTTTTTTGCACCAGAGTCTCAAGTCCACTGGCTTGGAAGGTGGATGCTCTGTCTTTTTTTTTTTTTTGGAAGGGAATGTTTCTGCATGCCATTCCTCTAATTCTTCTCCAAAATCTTGTTGGTGACGTCCTTTTCACCCAGACTTAATTGGTTCGGTCTTCTGCACTTAGCCAGGGGCCGTCAGCACAAGTTAACTCACAGGGCGGACCTACTCGCACAAGACAAGGGGTCTCTCATCATCTTCACCTATCCACTTTTCAATTGACATTGTGGCTGGTAAGGTTTTTATCCCTTTTAGGCACCTTTTTGTTTTCTGAGGATGTGCTTAGGAGTCTGCAGGAGGCCAGGGTGCCCACTACCAGGAAATCCTGTATGTCCAAATGGAAGAGATTTTCCTGTTTGGTGCCTTGCTCTCGACCAGGTTTCACTTTCTGTAGAGATCCCTCTGGTTCTGTCATATTTGTGGTAATTGTTTCATGCGGGATAAGCATATTCTTCTGTTAAAGCTTACTTTTCAGCTATTTTGCTTATTTGCCATTAACTCCTCCTCTGTCTTCTAGGTTTTGAGGTCTAGCAATTTCTTAAAGGTGTCCTTCATATCAGACCTCCCAGGAAGCCTATTCCACCTTCATAGGCCCTTAATTTTGTTCTTGAAAAATTCACTTGGGCTCCTTTTCAGCCTGCAGCTTCAGCTTCCTTACAGCATTGTACATGGAAGACAGTTGTTCTTTTGGTCCTTACTTCAGCTAAGAGAGTATCTGAACTCCAGGCTGTTACGGCTGTTCCTCCTTTTTTGTTTTTCGTAGGGACAGGATGTTTCTTTGCAATCCTTTATGCCCAAGGTGGTTAATTGTCTCTTAATTGGTCTATTGATTTGCTCTCCTTTTTCACTTTTTTGCAGTCTGATAGTGAGAAGGTTCTGCACACCTTGGATTTACATAGACAGCTCAAATATTATTTAGATAAGACTAAGGCCGTTCGCAAGTCTGAGCAACTTTGTTTCCTTTAATCCCAGATCTCTAGGTTTTGCTGTTTCTATGCAAACAATTTTTTCATGGATCTCTATGGTCATTTCCTTTTGTTACACCTTTCATGGGAAGAGCCTTTCTGCTTCTGTAAAGGCTCATTCTACCTGAGTTGTGGCTTACCTTGGTGCTTTTTCCAAAGGATTGGATACTAATTCCGTCATTGAGGCTGCTACTTGGACCTCTGTCCCATACCTTTACTAAGCATTACAAATTGATGTTTACAGAGCAGGAGCTGGCTTTCCCAGAACTATCCTGCATGGCTTTCTTGAGGGGTCTTCTGGGCCTTCCTCCTCCCAGGTTTCCTACTGAGCTTTTTTAAAGAATACTGTAACGGTGATATGGAAGGACGTAGTGCAGTTGTGTAAAATCCTACCATACCAGTAGATGTCCTCCTCTTCACTGTTAGAGTATTTACTCTCTCCCCCTTCTGCTCTATTCTTTTCCCATTCTTCCTCCTTGGATGTACATGTTCCTTCTCCTTCCTGGAACTGTTGTTCCTTCTGGGGCTGTTCAGTCCTGAGGTATGTAAGCTTACGCTTAACATACAATGTCTATAAAATGCTAAGGCTTTGGTATACTTGGCTGGATTTTGGGCTACCCATGGTGAGGAATCCCTTTAATAATAAATACTGCAACAGTAAAGAGGAGGACATCTAGTTAAGGTAATATTTTAGACTATACTTTTCTTAAGGTGAGTCAAACCTGTCTCATTTTCTGTGAGGGAAGGGTTTCTTTGAGAACAAATCCTTTCTTTTATACCTTAAAGGGATTCATGTTGAGTTGTCCCCTTCAAACAACTCAGTTTTGTTTTTGCAGGTGGGGGGGGGGCAAACCCCCCTGTACCTCCTGTGGGGGGCACCTTCCACACCTCCAGACTTGTATATACCATCTCTGAGGTCACTCATTGGTTGGGAAGAAGCAATCTGCACATACTGTGAAAGTAATTTTGATGAACAGCACTCACTCTTTTTGCATTTGTCAAAATTATGTTCAATGACTAAGAGCTCCTGCCTTAAAGTAGTTTTGATGTTTACTTTACAATAGTCTGTTAAACATTTTGTATTCTTTCCATAACCTCAGATATGACTTGGATCAAAATCATAGGTTCATAGGTAGGTACTAGGCTATCTGCCTGAAGGCATTTATAAGCCTAGCCAGAATGTGTTTGCTTTCGCTGCCCCCTTAGATTAGTTCCCTGTGCCTCTGTCCAGCAGAGCCACTGAAGTGATCCCCGGGGTAAACTTTGTTTCCCATCCACTCGTCAAGGTTTCTCTTGAAGGGTATTAGCGAGGAGCTCTGCCTAATGTAGACTGGGATCTTGTTCCAAAGCATGGGAAGTCTCTGGGACAGGAATCTATCCCTCCAGCACATCCTAGTTATTGTTGTGGTGAGGTTTAGTTCCCAAGAGCGTGTGGCTCGAGGGGATAAGTTTTTCTTTAGGTGGAGCATGTCCATCAATTCTGGGTTGGATATGGTCTTGTATGGCAGGCAGAGATCACCTCTGAGTAGGTGGTATGCAACCGAGTACAGCTGGAGTTTCTTCAGTCGAGCTGCATAGGGCATCTGTTTGAGGCCAGTGATCCTCTTGGTGAGGTACTTCTGTGGTCTTTCCAGCTGTTGCAGGTGTCTTTTAAAGTACAGCCCAAATGGGGCATGTGTACTCTATGATGAGTAGAGGGGCACAATGACCTCTTTTGATCTGGATGCAAACCCTTTTGTGATTAGGTGGGCCACATAGAAGGATTTTCTAACCACTTTGGCAATGTATAATCCAAAAAGACCATTGGTGAAGGACATCAAGGGGAAAAAAACACTCGGGGGGGGGGGGTATTATACAAAGGAATTGGAACATTTTTAAGGGTAATGTTGACATTTTCAGACTTTTGGGTCAATCACCAAACTTTATTTATAAAGCAGGAAAACATTTCAAAAATCTAATGGAGCAGGTGGTTATACAAAGACCATTGGATACAAAAGGAACGACTAGATGTGGAAATTGTAACCAATGCACCTTTATTTTAAACAAGGATATAGTACATATTAAAGGCCATCATAGAGGCATTTTTTTTACAAAAAGGCAATTGTAACACCAAAGGGGTAATGTACATTTCGGTGTGTCAGAAATGTGATAATTATGTGGGTAAAACTACTAGGAATTTTAGGACACGCATTTATATGCTATTAGTAAGAACAACATGAAAAATGCACTTTACAGATGCACCCTAGTTTGCCAGGGTGACACGATGTTTAAATTTGGCATATTAGAAGTTGTACCACACAACCCAAGAGGGGGTTGGTGGGAACTTCTAGTAGATTTGAGAGAATTTTATTGGATAATTAAATTAAATGCCTTGGAAGCACCAGGTTGAAATGATTATTTATCCCTGGTGCCTATTTTAAGGAAAAGGGCATTAATTTTATGAATTTTATAAATTATCTAACTTAATTCTTTAATTCACTCATTCATGTTTATTTTTATTCAATTGTGGACATTTTGTAAAAAAAAAAATACATACTTCAACTTAATGTATTTAAACATCTAATTGATTAATTGATTGAGTGTCTTTGTTTAAATAAGTTGATTCTATGGAAATGTGTATTTGGTTCTGAGGATGTCCCCTAAGTGTTGTACAGGAGAAGAAAGCACTTAACCTGGTTCGTTTGACTTTATATGATGGTGTTTTACGAATAAAAAATTTTACAAAGTCCTACAAGTGCATTTTCCTGCTGTGTGGAGCTTATGGTGTGCTTCCTGGCTTAGGACATCTGTTTTTCACTTTGGCAATGTGATTATCAAAGGAGAGATTACTATCTACTTTGGTCCCCAAATCCCTTATTACGTTTTCCGTATTTAGGGGACTACCACCTATGTGGTAGTTTGTGTTTTACAAAGGGGATGACTGTGCACTTTTTGGCATTTAGCTTCAGGCCATGATTTTGACACCAGGTATATCGTCTCAGTGAGACCCTTTTGGAGGATGTCTTTGTCAGCCGGAGAGTCCAATATAGACCCTAGTTTGCAGTCGTCTGCGAACTTGGTCAGCCATAGTCCTCCTGTACTTGCCTGTACCTCTGAGAAGTATATGCCGAACAGGAGGGTTCCTAGGACTGAGCCCTGGGGAACACCACTTGTAACCGGTTTAGAGTCAGACCTAGCTCCCGAAATCCTTCAGGAAAGTCAATCAAGTCTGTGCCTCCTATATAGGTATGAAAAAAGGGCAACCAGTGTCAGACCATTTCTAGATTGTTGTCTCTTGCTATTTCTTTTTGACCTTCTTCCCGTAACACGGCATTTCCAGGTACGATAGTTCAGAGGACTTGGTTAGCTTATTTGGATTCCTGGAAAGAGGCGGACTTCAGAAATATCCTAGAGACAGGAACATGACCCACTGTGCAGAGTTTCACAGAGCATTAGTAATTGGATTCCTTGTCCAGGACAGACCTTATTAGAACCATTTTTCCAGGGGCTTCTGGATTCTTGAATTCCTTATTTCTCCTCCTGGTATGCTTCATTGCTATGGTAATGTACCCAAATATCCTGGGCTATTGCAACAGTTATGTTGAACATAGTACTATAGCAATTAAACTTACTGTAACAGTAGATATAATAGATGACTGTTAGTGGCCATCCTCTACTACTTCCACCCCCCCCCCCATTTTTTTTAATGTATTGTGTGGATGGTGCATATCCTTGTGTATATAGTTGCATATCTTTTACTTTGACAATTATCTTTCCTATCATTTCTCCTTTCAGGAATGTTTCCTCCCTTCTTGAGGCAAGAAAGTTCTGAAGCTTTTAGCTCCCAAAGTGCTGTGTGTGTGGCTCTGCTTGAACGTCTGGCAGTTAGGGCATAGAACATGTCCAGAAACTTTGAAAGCTGGACAGTGGGCATATCCTAGAAAGAATATACTGAATAGCTTGGGCTTCTGCTGCAGGGATCTGTTAGGGCTTAAGTGCTCTAGTAGCCTAAACTACTTGGCCAGTTTCCAAAGCTTCAGGACACCTTGCATATTCCTGAACTGTTATCTGAAGCTGATCTGACTAAAACACATTTGGGCGCTAAGCCATTCAGAGCTTTCCTGCTGCCAAAGAGAGTGCTCCTCTGCAGGTTTTCAAGTATCAACAGATGTTCATCGTATTGATAACTGCTGCAGTAACTTTAGCTATATGGATTATTTCTTGCCAAGGATATAACAGCAGGCTAGTTTCCAAAGCTTCAAGGCAACGTCTACACGCTCAAACTGACTCAGTTTGGCTGAGCTGACTAAAATACAAGGCTGGGCTCAAAGCACTTTAGAGCTTTATTGTTGCCGAAGAGTACACTCCTCTGAGGATATTGAGAATAGATTGCTTGTACTTTCCTTTGCTCGGCAGATAAATTCCCTTTGGGGGGAAAAATCTTTCCGTTTTCTTCATTTTGTTGATGTTTTATTTTTTTATTCAGGAAAATTATTTTAAAGGTAGAAGTGATGTTTTTTTACTGAGATTGTAATGTATTTTTAAATGGAGCCATAATTTTTTCTGTCAGTTTAAAAGTGCTATAATTGAAAACATTTTCTTCTATGCCGTTTTTCTTTTGTGGGGCTGGCATAGTGTTTTAAATTGCTTTTTATTGTGTTTTTTCTGTCAAAATAAATTTTGTGACTGGTTTACCAGCAATTGCTGCTTGCCTTCCCTGGTAAAAGGCACTATTTTTGGTTTGACCATGGAACAAACTACAGATCCCATGGTAGGGCCTTTATCCAGTCCCAAAAAGAAAAAGTTAAGTAAACAGCTTTTGACACTACAGCAGGCTAGTAATTTGCCTCAGCTTCAGGTGTACCTCAGACAACTCGTGTTTTACCCTAGATCCTTCTGGTGTAGCACCTGCAACCTGCATGGACTGAGCATTAGCCATGTCCTCTGCGGCTATTGGAGTCCCCTCAGTGGCAAGGGAGAGACACTCTTGTCGGTCCTGGGAGAAAGAACAGGGAAGGTTTCCCTGTTGTCAGAATGCTGTGCTCAGCCCTGGAAAAGCAGCTGTTGCCATCAGTAACACGGCCCCATTTTTGTAGACAAAAAGAACTGGAAAATGAAGCACGTATCTCCTTCTTAAATTCCTTTTTATAGGAGTAGTTAATTGGGTCTTGCTCAGGGTTTAATGCAGGCTATTGATCCTTCTTGTAAATTAGTTTCAGGTAAAAGAAAGAGGGTTTCCTCTTTTCCTGAAGAGATTCAATATGAACAGGAAGGTGCAGGTATGAATAAAGTTTTTCCCCCCTCAGATTTCTGAATAAGTCACAGAGGAGAGCTCAGTTCCTGATTCTCCCTGTGTGGGGGGGGGGGGGTTCTCTTTATCTGAGACTATTCCTAAAATGTGCTATTGTTTTTAGTGGGAGAAAAATTAAGATGCTAAGTTGTCCAATCTCACCTTCCATCTTGCTGGATGGGTTCAGAGCTGATCCTCAGCCACTTACTATAGCTCGAAAGCTCTTTACTGGCTCGAGGCTACCCTTATCCCAGAATGCCCGGCGTCAGCTACCCAGATCTCATTTGCCACTTTAGCTGCGAGTTTGTGATGAGTATTGGCTCAGGCTTAATATAACTTTTTTCTCTATTAAATTCAAATAATTTGCTTAAAATGTGATGTATATTTTCTCTCTTATTGTAGTTTGTAAGTTCATTTTATTGTAAACCCCTTATCTCGTCTTTGTGGTGTTTTTTTGTGCTGTGTTGGTCGTCGCCCCTTAGTCGCTAGGCCTTCTGTTATTCCCTGAACTCGTTTAACTTAGAGAGTCCCCCCCCCCAAGGACAGCCATTTAAGTTACAGGCTCTCCTTTTAGTTTCCTATTGTAGTTTGTCTTTTTGGTAAAATGTCTAAGAGTTAAAACCTCTGGTTTTAAAAAGTGTGACTCATGCTGTCAGAAGACGTCTCTGACAGATGGGCACACTAGTTCTGTTTACTGCTTGGGGGCTCAGCACCTGCAGGACTCTTGTTCCATTTGTCATGCCTTTAGTCCAAGGGTCCTGCAGGAGCGGAAAAACAAGCTTATCCTCCATGGATTAAAACAGGATTCTCTGACTAAAGCATCCCAGCCGGTGAAACCTTTGAAACCAGTCAAGCCCGCCGGATCCATGTTCGGAACCGACCTGTGAGTTTGACAAACCAAGTGTGTCGGTGCCATCTGGCACTGACAGGACTACTCGTCCGTCAGCTCCAACTGTTACTTTGGAGCCACAAACGAGCTAGGTCTCCTTCATTGGAGCCGATTCGCTCAGTGCCACAATCACCCTTACTTCAAAGCAAGACCAGTCATCGCTCATCTTCCCACTCCTCTCGATCCTCGAGGTTATCGGATCAGGATGTGGAGAGAGTGGTCAGTAGGTTGCTGAAGTCACAGGCCTTCGGTAAAATGCTTTCAAGCCCACCTCAACAGGCTTCGGCTCCATCCGCTTAGATTTCGATTCCTCCGACTATGCTTAGTTCGTAACCAGAGTCCATGGATGCTCCGATAGTGGTTCCTTCAGCTCCGATGACATCTTCTTCTGCCCCGACGTTGGCTCTGATTACCTCGGTTCTTCCTCCCATCGAGGTATCTGGATGCTGAAGTTCTCTTGTCTGCTCCAAGAGGGGAAGTGGCATCTGACCCTTGTCCGACCCCGCTCTCCAACTCGGAACGTCGGCTCAGTTGAGCTCTGCTCCCACATCGGCCTCGGAGCTGTTGCCCTCGGCGCAGAGTGGGATTCCTGTCTGTTTGGAGCTGGAGCCCTCCTTGTGTCAAGACCGTGACACCTTTGAGGTAATGCGGAGAGTGCTGTGCCCACAGACGGCCCCACTATCAGCTCCATCGGCTTCATCCCCCTCATTGCTTGTGACAACCTCTGCTCCTCCTCCAGCCCCAAAGCGTAGGGAACCTATGCCCCAGGACACCCCATTGGATGAACCCTCTTCTTCCGAAACCTCCCCAGAGCATTCTGAGCAGGCTTTCCAGAAGAAAAAGTGCAAGAGGAAGCACCAAGTCTCTCCTGAGTCTGTTACCTCAGATACAGACCTTGATGAATCGGAGGAGTCCCCAAGGTCCCCCTCTGAAGATGTTTCCTTTTCAGACATCCTTGAGATTCTCAGGCAGAGGCGTAGCTGGACTTCCCTAGCCCCCTCTATCTGTATACCTGGACGCATTTGGTTCCTGGCCTTCCACCTCTTGGGTGTCTCCGCCTTTTGATCCACTCATGTCTGTAGTGTCTCGAAAGGCTTGGTCAGCTCTAGATTCCATGGAACCTGTCCCAAGGAGACCCAATAAATTCATCACAGCTCCCCAAAACAAACCGTTCTTGACTAAAGGTGTCTCAGTTGATGCCATGGGGGTAGTAACAGCCACAAAGAGAGAGTTGGCTGAAACCTCCTCATCTGTCCATCCACCGAATAAAGACTCTCGTACGATGGACAGGTATAGGAAGCGTATATTTTTATCAGCGACCTTCTCCCTTAGGTCCCTGAACTATCTTTCCCATTTTACTAGGCTTCAGAGGGATCTCCTTAAAGAGCTTGGAGATACCCTAGAAAATCCCACAGCTGAGGGAGCTTCGGCCAAAGTAGCTACCCAGCTGGCGACCCTTAAATCAAGTCAACTCCTCCATAAGGCTTTTCATACACAGCCGATGGAGCGAGTAGAGTTGCAGGTACAGGAGTGGCTCTTAGGAGACCTTCTTGGCTGTGGCTGTGTCAATTTGCGTAACCTTTCAGAGCGTCCTTCAATACCCCCTTTGATGGCTCCTCTCTTTGGGCCTCAGGTGAAAGACATGCTTACCAGGTGCCAGCAGGAAGGTAAGATGCTCTCTGATGTCGGAGTCCGTTTTTCCACTGTCAGACCATACCAAAAGGGTCAGAAGGGTGGAAAGATGTGGTTTTGAAAATCCCAGGGACCCTTGCCTGATACACGTGGTGAATTTTCCCCCAGGGGCAGAGGGGAAAATAATAATGGCAGACACCACCCTCATGGCATAGGGGGTCGGCAAAATCAGGGTGACAGAGAGAGGTGTTCTTCCAAACCCTATCAACATCCCTGAAGGAATGCCCGACTGCTCAACTCTGGAGGCAGTCAGGGGAAGGCTTTCATTTTACCCAATCGCCTGGCAAAATATTACAAAAGACAAATGGGTACTAGCCATTATATTCGGAGGTTACAAGATTCCCTTTCATCAACCCCCTTTGGTTTCAAAAAAATACATCCCAGATGTTCCACCCAATTTAAGGGATCAGGCAGTCACAGAAGTTTCAAGACTGCTAGAAAAAAGAGCCATCCAGGAAGTCCCCGCAGACCAAGTAGGCTCCGGAACTTACTCAAGATTCTTTTTAGTACCCAAAATGACAGGTGACTGGAGACCAATTCTGGATCTCAGCAGGTTAAACAAATCTGTACAAAAAGAAAAGTTCCGGATGGTAACACTGCAGTCCATTCTCCCCTTTCTGGGTCAGGACAATTGGATGTGCTCCATAGATCTTCAGGACGTGTACTATTGTACAAAAATGGACAGACTGTCCAGGAGATTTCTACGCTTCCTGCTAGGGGCCAGTCATTACCAATTCAGAGCTCTGCCCTTTGGTCTCACCACAGCCCCCAGGGTGTTTACCAAATGCATGGCAGTAGTCACGGCTCACCTGAGATGTCTAGGATTCCAGGTGTTTCCTTATCTGGATGATTGGCTCCTCACTACTAACACCAGGCAACAACTTATAGAGGCACGAGATTACACCATCACATCCTGTGCTCAACTAGGCATCACAATAAATTTAAAAAAATCTGCATTGTTGCCCTGTCAGTTTATTGCATGTATATGAGCAGAGCTAAACACAAGAAAAATGATTGTAAAATTGCCTCAGGAAAGACTTTCCATTATTCGAAAACAGGTGTCACTTCTCCTGAGGAGCAAAAGAATTTAAGTCAAATATGTTCTTCAAGCTCTAGGGTCCATGGCAACAGCCATTCTTCTAGTTCCCTTAGCATGCTTTCACATGAGAATCCTTCAGTGGCTTCTTTTCACACAATGGTTCTTCCAGGAATTACCCATGTCTCACATGATGCTAATTACGGATTCTTGCAAAATACATCTTTCCTGGTGGATGTTCTCCCCACTAGTTACTCAGGGCAGACCTTTCATGGAACCCCATCCGGTCGCCACAGTGACCACGGACACTTCCCTGATTGGGGGGGGGGGGTGGCATTATCTAGGGAAAACTGTCCAAGGTGCTTGGCAACCTCACGAGTACCACTTGCACATCAACATCCTGGAGATGAGAGCGGTGTTCCTAGCATTGCAAGCTGTTCAAGACTCTCGCCCTGCCGGGATTATTGCAATACAGACAGACAAATATGTCAGTGGTTTCTTACATCAATAAACAGGGCAGAACCAGGTCTTACCCCTTGTGCAGAGAGGCCCTCAGACTGTGGCAATGGGTGATTTCCTCCCAACATTTTCTGACAGCAACGCATATCCCTGTGACATCCAACGTAATAGCGGACAGGCTCAGCAGGGCTATCCTCATGCCTCACAAGTGGTCACTGAAACAGGAAATTGTGGATCTTATTTTCCGCAAATGGGGCCAGCCTTGCTGCGCTCTCTTTGTCTGTCCCCTCAACAAATGCAGCAGCTACTTCTCCCTTCCTCTTCCAGGTCAGACTTCTGGGGACGCTCGAGTCCACGATTGGCCTCAGGGACTCCTTTATGCATTTTCCCCTCTTTTTCCTAATTCCAAAAGTCATTCAGAAAGAAAAATTGTTGGGTTGCAGAATGATCCTCCATGCCCCCTATTGACCTCGACAGATTTGATTTCCATTCCTTCACCCCCAACTTCTAGCCCAGCCTTGGATTCTGGACCCAGTACCGGACCTTTTAATTCATGAATCAGGTGGGGGCTACACCAATCCCTCCAATCTCTCAAGCTGACAGCTTGGTTACTCCACTTCCAATCCTAGCTAGTCTCCCCAGTATTTCCCCAGCAGTGCGTGATGATATTGTTTCCTACCATAAGACACAAATGCAAGGAAAGTCTATGCTAGCAAATGGAAAAGATTCTCTTACTGGGCAGAATCCAGGAATTTAGATCCTTTTACAGCTCCTCTACACGAGATTTTGAATTTCTTAGCAGAACTGTTTCATTCTGGGGCAGCGGCTGCTACCATCAGACTACAAATAGCTGCCATTTAAAATTTTCATGTCGGAGTTTCTGACTCCAGCATAATGTCTCTCAAACTCTGCAAGGCCTTCATTAGAGGTACATCTTTACTTAGACCCCCAGTGAAAGAGCCCCTTCCACCTTGGGATCTCAGTTTGGTTTTGGCCTCCTTGGTACTGCCACCCTTTGAACCAGCAGCATCATGTCCCTTGAAATTTCTCTCTTGGAGAACTGTCTTAGTTGCTGTTACTTTGCCAGACATGTTTCAGAACTGCATGCACAATGTGTTCGCCCTCCATACCTAGTTTTTCACAAAGACAGAGTTTCTCTGAGAACCAACCCATCTTTTCTATCTAAAGTTTTTTCAGAACACAATTTGAATCAATCTATTGAACTTCCTGTCTTTTTCCCTAATCATTCCAACAAGGCAGAATATAGATTACGCCATTTGGATGTGCATAGACAACTGCGTTTCTGTCTCCATAGAACTAAAAAGATGAGAAAATCATATCAGTTGTTCCTTTCATTTGCTAACAATAAACAAGGTCTTCCAGTTTCTAAAGTAACATTGTCAAAATGGTTATCAGACACCATAGCCCATACCTACCATTTGCGACAAAAAGATCTTCCAACAAAACCCAAAGGTTATTCAACCAGGTCAGTAGCTACTTCGGTAGCGTTTTAATCTAGATTGCCCATAGATTCAATTTGTGCAGCAGCTACTTGGGCAGATCCTCATACTTTAATTTCTCTTTACAAAGTAGATGTGGTCTCCCGGGGCAGGGCTTCCTTTGGTTCCACGGTTCTGAAGAGTCTGTTCCAATCAGCCACCCAGGATTGAGGTGCTAGGGACGCTGTCCCATCCAGCAAGAATGAAGACGAGATTGGACAACTTAACATAAAGAAGTTATGTACCTACCATAACGTTCCATGTTAGTTGTCCTTCATCTCACCTTCCTTCTTGCGTCCCTCCCTCCTTCTCCCTTCCTCGAGGATTGAGAGGAGTTTCTCAATGGTTTCACTGGCTAATTTGTTTTGTTATTAGTTGCTTCCCAAGCAAACCATGGCAATTAACTGTATATCCAGGTTTATTTATGGATTATCTTCTATAATTATGTTGTGTGAGCTATCTCAAATGAAGTCTGGGTAGCTGACGCTGGGAATTCTGGGATAAGGGGTAGCCTCGAGCCAGTAAAGAGCTCTCAAGCTATAGTAACTGGCCGAGTCTGAGCCGAGGATCGGCTTCGAACCCATCCAGCAAGAAAGAAGGCAAGATGAAGGACAACTAACATGGAACGTTATGGTAAGTACATGACTTCTTTTCTCCTTCCCTCAGAAAAAAATTGAGTTGTTAGAGATGTAGTTTCCAGAGCCTACATCCATTCCTTTTGTTCTGTTTGCTTTGGAGGATGTGTGTTACTGCTTGTAATTTTCCTGATAGCTAGCTGCTCCTAAAAAGGCAGATAGGATGTGTTAAGTTCCTCAGTTTTCTTTTACATTTTTATACACTATTCCAAAAAAACAAGTAATCTCTGTGATATCCCCAAAGTCTACACCCACTAAACAGCTGTAGTGGGTCCAAGAACAAAACAGTGCAAGAAACTTCTCTGTGTGGAACATTTTCAATCCATATATATCTAGTTAATCACTGTATATTAATCAGATCAAGTAATGGTAGTAGAAGTAGCAAACTTAAACTCGTCCTAAGTGAAAAAATTATAAAAAGTATATCATTTGAAATATTATACAGCTATATATTATATTGTAAAATATTTCAAATTATATATTTTTAATTTTTTGTCTCAACTTTACTCCGTAGCATATCGCCTGCTCCGAGGTGAACTCCGCCCAACATATAAAGCTATGTCAAACCCAGAGCTGTTGGACATGCTACACCTAAAGAAATCCCAATCCATGTGAGCTACACGCTCTGGGGACCTAAACCTTGTCACCACAATAAACAGGGCATGCTGGAGGGATAGATTCCTGTAGCCTAGTACATACCTATGAACCTATTACCTTGATGTATACGGGGTTGGGAGAGTGGCCTAATGGTTAAGGTGTTTGCCTTACAAACACAAAGTGCAGGGTTTGAGGCTCATAAGGGATAATTGGCTTACAAACACAAGGTGCAAGGTTTGAGGCTCATAAGGGATAATTGGTTATGCTTAAAATGGCTCACAAGGGCAGTTAGCCTAGTACTAATCTGTAAACCAGAGACTTCCCATACTCTGGAACAAGCTACCCATCTATGTCATGCAGAGACTTCCTCAGTAGCACTCTTCTAGAAAAATCTTGATGAGTGGATGGGAAATAGGAAATACACCCCGAGGATCACTTCTGTGGCTCTGCTTGAGAGTGGCACAAGAAAATAACTTTCTTTGGTGGTGTAAGCCAGGGAACCTTGTTGGCTAGGCTTACTTAGGCCCTTGGGCCGATAGCCTAGTACCTACCTATGAACCTATTAACTAGATATATATGGATTGAAACTCTTCCACACAGAGAAGTTTTTACACTGTTTTATACACTATTCCCAAACCTGACCCTGCAGCTATAGCTATAATTGACCCTACTATTGCTAAGCATAGTTCATTTCAATTCTACTTGTTCTAAGGATGGGGAAAACTGTGTACTTCTGCAAGTTTGAATTTCGGAACTTTGAATTTTGAGGCGTAAGTGTTAGTTTGCTCTGACAAATTCTGAAAGTATCAGGAATGTTCTATGTGCATTTTCTTGTGAAGAAATACCTGCTTTAAAAATTTTCTTCTGCACAGGTTGTTATTCATGGTTTACATTGTGCGTGGCTGATGCTTCTTACAGGACTATGGCCACTGGTACAGTTTTGACAAGGTTTGCATGGCTGTATTCTCAGAACCTTCCAGTTAATAATGCGATTTTAAATACTTCCTTGGATAGAGATTGTGTTTGGCCCTTCTGCTGCAGAGTTGATCAAAACGTGTAATGAAACTGGGAAGATGATTCAGGTAATCTCTTAAGTTTTTTCAACTCCTGTCTTCCAATTTGTGCATGGGATTTTCTGTCTCCTCATCCAATTTTGGAAGTAAAGTCTCAACAAAATTCAAGTAGACAGATGTTTAAGAAGAAATGGCAAGGGGGTTCTAAAAACAACACTCTAACCTCGCAAACCCACAGACAGTCCAACAAGTCTAAATGACTGTTCAAGACACATTGTGAACCCATTCCACCCTGGCCCCCTTCACATTGTGAACCCATTCCACCCTGGCCCCCTTCACATTGTAAACCCATTCCACCCTGGCCCCCTTCACATTGTGAACCCATTCCACCCTGGCCCCCTTCACATTGTGAACCCATTCCACCCTGGCCCCCTTCTTTAGAAAGTCGGAATCTGCATTTTTCTCTTTGGCAGTGGATTGTTTCAGACAAATGTGTTGTGAAAAATCATTCAAGGTTACAGATGGCAGTGGGAGGAAATTCCTCTTTATCGGGTCATTCTTCATCCTCCAGAGCAAATGGTCTTGTTTTCACCAGTGGTGGTTCTTATGCTGTCCCAAGGAATGATAGAACCAGTTTCTCCTTCCCAGACAGGGAATGTTTTTTTATTCAAGGATGTTTCTAGTGCCTAAAAAGGAATATGCTTGGAGACCAGTTCTGGATCTTTCATTTCTAAACCTATTTGTGATCGTCCCTGCATTCAAAATGTCTTTCCACAACCTGTTGCCCCCTCTTCCTTTTCATGTGTCCTGTTCTGCTAACACTAGACTTAAAATAAGCTTATCACGTCCCTATTCAGCCAGACCTAAGATGTTTCCAAAGATTTTGTGCGTCTGTACCACATTATCAGTTATCTGCCTTATAGTTTGAACTGTCCACTGCACCAAGGGTGTTCACAAAGTGTCTAGCTCCGGTTATAGCTCATTGCAGGCCACAGGTTTTCCCATTTTTCCATATTTAGATAACTTGCTTATCTTTGCAGAGTGTTTTTTCTAAAGTTTCAGGAATCTCAATCTTGGGTGAAAGAGAGATGTAACAAGCTGGGATTCCAAGGGAACATTCAGAAGTCTTTGACGGTTTCACATGGGATTTTGCTTCTAGGATGTCAATTAGACACTTCAGTTTAAAGAGCTTTTCTTCCACTGCAAAAATGGCTCTGTTTAGCTCTATTGTTAAGGCTTTCCACTCAGACATCTGTCACTGCAAGAGAATACTTCACAATTTTGGGTCTTGTGGCATCTGTGATTCTCATGACACCCGTGGAAAGATTCCACATGAGAAAGATACAGTGGTATCCGAAATCTTTTGTCCAGCGTAAGTACAGTCTCTCTTTTCAAATCCCAGTGCTGGGGTTTTTCAGAAGAGAAATCTTTTGGTGGAGACAATAGATATCCTTAAATTCAGGGGTCTCCTTCTCCCTTTTTATTCCAAAGGAGTCCATCACCACAGACGCTTCAGACTGCCCTTGGGACTTTTTCAGGAGGGTAAAAGTGCAGTAGGCAAGGAACACTTAAGGACAGTGAAGCACATAAATATCAAGGAAGATGCTTACTCTTATCAAGGCACTGTACTGTCCAAACCGTCTCTGGACCCTGGGAGTTCAAGTGGTTGCAGAGAGTGCCACAGTCTTGTAGTACATTAGTAAGCAAAAGGGAATCGGGTCATACACCCCTTTACAGACTAGCTATGCTGGCTTGAAATATAGATTCACAGCACACACTCACTCTACAGGCAGTCTTGCATTGCATCAGAGAAAAATTGTGTGGCAGCCAAACTGGCCAGGACCCGGGTAGAACCTCACAAATGGAAATTAGATCATTGTGTTTTCCTAGATTTTATCTGTTTGAGTTTCAGTAGACCTCTTTGCCTCCTCTCTGAGCAATGAACTGCAAGATTTTTTCAGGAATCCTTGCATGAAGGCCTGCAGGACAGATCACTTTTCTCTTACTTGGGCGAGAAAGTTCCTGTGTGGTTTTGTACGTTTTTTTCTAATATTCAGAGTGGTACTGAAGATTCGGAAAGAATCTTCCCAAGATCATTGTGGTGACTCCTTTCTGGGCTAGGGTAACTATGGTTCCCCTTGTTTTGGAAATGGGCTGCGACAATTACAGCTGCCTTCTTCAGAGACTGGATCTACTCACTCAAGAATAAGAGTGTTTGATGCATCCTGACATCAGTCGTCTTCAGTTGACTGCCTGGATGTTAAGGTCTTAATTCCTTTTAGGCAGCTGTTTACTGAGTGTATGCAGCAGATAATAGAAGCAAGAAAGCCTTCAACTAGAAAAATCATATACTGCGAAATGGAAAAGATTTTCTAGTTTATGCCAACCACATAATCCTCACCCATTCAGGGCTAGTTTTTCAATGGTTTTGCAATATTAGTGCGAGTTGTTATTCTGTGGCCTTTCCTATTCCTCTGTTGAGGTTCGTTTATCAGCTAGTTTAGCGTGTCTGTCCATGGATCCTCCTCTTTCATTGCAGTCTCATCAAAATGTTGTTGAAAGGGGTTTTTGTATGAGACCTCTATGAAAACTGCTGACCCCTCTTTGGGATCTTAATTTTGTGTTAGAGAAGCTAACACTGCTCTGTTTGAGGCAGCTAATTTGACTAATTTTTGGTTCTTATGATCAGTGTATGGTGCTTCCCAGTTGTGGTGCTACTGGCTGTCCTGTATTCACCTTCCATACTGCCAGAGAGTAGGTAACCAATCCAAAAATGGAAAGGCATGTTCAGCCTTGGGGGTGGGGGGGGGTGGGGGGATGTTCTGGTTTCTGACCTGCTGCAATCTGCAAAACTTGAAAATCCAAAATATAGTTTAGCTTCTAGCAAAGTTCTTTTTGAAGTATAAATCATGGGTGTAGTCCCTTTAAATAAAATCTTTTGTATTGTAGTAATATCCGTAGATGCAGATGAGCGCTGCTTTGCGTTAGTTACAGTCCTGTAATTGTTGGGCTTTATATTTGCTGGGAAAGGTATGTAATACCATCCAAAGCATCATCCTGGGGAGTGTCCTCCAGTGAGTTGGAGGTGAGTGTCCATTGGAGGTGGAGTTTGGGTGGTTCTGCTCAGAGTCACTTTAACAATTTTGCATTTAACCATTTACAATCCAGATGTTAACACAAGAAAGCTTGCATTTCCACGTTTAGTCTGATTAGTGCCTAGAATCATTATTCTTACAGTATGATCAAGGATTCTTTTAGCAAAAATCAGTGCTTTTTCCCATGCTTGCGTAGGGAAATGACTGCTTAAGACCCCTAGGCATTATCTAGTAGCAAGCTTATTACAAAGCATGTAAATGAAAAAGAATACTTAAATATTATAAGGCACTTTTTCTGGTAAACCTGGTACCTTTAGCAGATTGGGTCTGATTGCATTTCACTAGAAGACAATTTGATGAAGAGAAATGGCATGGAGAAAGTGTTTACTGAAAGCATTCAAGTGTTTTCTCAGCTGGGAGAGCTTGAAAGATGGACAAAATTAAATAGCACTTAATAATAGCACAGGCTGTACCAGTCACCTTAGCATGACTAACCTTTCATCTGATGTTGTCAATCTTCATCTATTCTTGCCTAGTGGGTACACTGTTCCAAGTCTCTGAACTGATCCGACCATTACACCGCTCGCATCAGCCAAAAAAAAAAAATCTCTTGAGCTACAGGTCTGCCTACAGCTCCGCTCTCTAAATTACCTCAGATCTCGTTTGCTGCTTTCACGAACCTGACATGTCAGCCAGTGATCTCTTACAGCTAAGTGAATTGCTAATATACTAAGAATTAGGAGATGTCCTTCAAGAATGCAACTGCAGTCATAACATATGGGTTGTCCTGCCTCAGGCAGCCCTCGGTCGGCCGGATTCCAAAGTCTGGGTCCAGCGTCGGCCGGTGTCGCCTCCTCTCCGACGTCAGAACGGCTGGAGTATAAAGGCATCAGCCAACGCCATCTTCAGTCTTTCTTGCCGCGCGGTGCCCGAAGCAGAAGCAGTTCGCAAGTGCCGGTCAGTCAGCTCCTGTGTTTTCAGTACCAAAGTCATCTAAAAGCGAAGTACCCCGTTGGGGAACATTTTTTCTTGCCTCAGCCGATGTCAGAACAAATTGAGAAAGTTAATTGTTTGTCTTGTGGTAAACAAATACCTCATAAGGACTTCCATTCTTACTGCCTTCCTTGCCTGGGCCCAGACCACGACGTCTCGGCCTGTGCTGTCTGTGCTTGCTTTAATAAGCGCACCCTCAGGCGCCGGGCAGAATTTGCCAAAGACTTTTTCGGTGAATCTTTCGCGTATATCATGCCGTCGGATCAACCGACAACTCAGTCTACCAAAAAACGAAAGGACCGGGACCGACATCCTCAGCCCGCGTCCTCCACCGATGCAACTCCTAAACCCTCCGCTAGTGCTTCGGTCTCTTCAGAAGCGGTAATTCAACCGCTCCAGGCCGACGACTCAGCGTTAACACGTCCTTCGGTCTCGGAGATCTCTCCGGTGCCGGTTGCTGATTTTCCTCCGGAAACCGAAGTTCTGGATCTACCCGACACCATTCCTGTAGACAAGGTTACTCCTGCACGTGGGGCTGCAAGGCCTACTGTATCCATGTCCATCAAGGCCTTTGCACGTGCTAAGGCCGCCAGCCAGGCCAAGGCCCATCCTAAACCTGCTGCTCAGGCCCCTTCTTCTGATAAACAGATCATGTCTCTTGCTGCAGATCTTATTTCTCTTATCAGAGGGTCTCAGCCTCACCCAGACAGAGGTTCTCAGCCACCTGCAGAGAAAAGGCCCAGAACTGAGCAGGCTGACAACCTCTCTTCAGATGAAGCCTCTGGGGATTCTGAGCATTCAGATACCCAAGAAGAATCCTTCCAGGCCTATGAGGACTCTGATGCTGAGGAGTCTATTCCCTCTGCCTCCCCTTCGGCGGATTTCTCGTTTGGTGAAGTCCTGCACTCCATGAGGGAACATTTTAAATGGCAGGGTCAGGAATTCTCTGATTCCAGGAAAAGGCTACGTACCTTCCTCAAGCTTCCCCAGCACAGACCTTTAGCTATTCCTCCAGTTATGGATGTTTTGGATGATGTTTTCTCTGACTCCAGTGCTAACCCTGATTCTCTCCCCCCTGCTCCTGTCAAGCCAGACAGATATTATAGGGTCCCTGACACTCACAAACATCTCTTTAAGGCCCACTCTGTGGATCTAGAAACTATTTCACAGGGCCCCAAGGGAGTGGCTACTTCCACTGCCAAGAATCCACTACCAGCGGGTAGGGAAGCTAGGTCCCTGGAGAGATGGGGTAAAAAAGTTTATACCTCTACCACCCTAGCCATGAGGTCAATTAACTGCCTTTTTCACATGTTTCAGTACTAGGATTTCTTACTGGATGATTTACAGAAAAAGCTAGCCTCTCCTGAGCCTATTGGTAGAAAGGCATTGCAGGATCACATACATAACACTCAGCAGGTTAACAATCATTTTCTTCAGTGTGGTTATGATGCATTGGAGGCTTCATGTAGGGCAGCTATGACTGGGGCTGTGATACGTAGACATGCTTGGTTAAAAGATCAGCCATTGCCAGACCATGTTAAAGTAAAGTTACTTGATGCACCTCTGGAAAAACAGAAGCTTTTTGGTGCTAATGCACAAGATGTGTTGAAATCCATTGAGGAAAAAGCTAAGTCAGTACAGACGGTCAAGGATTTCCTCCAGGTTTAGCCACCCAGATTCAGCAGAAACTGGCCTTCAAAGAATTGGTCCTTCCCAGACTCTGACAAGTTTCAAAGGGGAAAAAACAGGCGTGCCCGAGGTAGAGGGCAATACCGAGGATCCTACAGGGGCCGCCAATGGCAACCTCCAAATTTCAAAGAAGTGGCGCAGGCAGCCCAGCTGCACCACAAGGACAATCACAATGACTTGACCTTCATACCGCCAACAAAGGCTCAGAGAAGCACCTTTGGGCAGAAAATTATCCTTATTCTCAAAAAACTGGCATATCTTAACCAAGGACAACTGGATTCTGGATTTAATAGACAAGGGTTACAGATTCCACTTCCATATTTTACCAATAAGACAAGGCATGCCAAACCTGCCACATCATCAAAGGGCAGAGGCACTCACTCAAGTTTCAAAGCTGTTAAGTATAAAAGCAATAGAAAGGGTTCCTCCTCAGGAACAAGGCCAGGGATTTTATTCAAGACTGTTCCTTGTTCCAAGAAAAGAAAACAAATGGAGGCCTATACTGGACTTGTCTACTCTAAATACTTTTCTCATTGTGCCAAAGTTCAAAATGCTGACGTTGCAGCAACTCCTTCCCATGCTGGGCAAGGGGTCTTGGCTGGTCACTCTGGACCTCAAGGAGGCATACCTGCATGTCCCAATCAGACAAAGCTGCAGAAGATACCTCAGATTTCTTGCAGGGACAGAGCATTATCAATTCTCAGCATTGCCGTTTGGCTTATCTACTGCGCCCAGAGTGTTCACGAAATGCCTGGCATCAGTAGTGGCACACTGCAGACTCCAGTGGATTCAGATATACCCCTACCTGGACGACTGCCTCATACAAGCAGACAACAAACAAACCTTAATAGCAAACTTGGACTATGTCATTCAACTACTGCAGGCCTTGGGATACACAGTCAACATTCAGAAATCAAGACTATTGCCATCCCAACAGATTATTTTCCTAGGAGCCAAACTGGACACAGAAACACAAATGGCCTACTTTACAGAGGAAAAACAACAGCAGTTACCAGAGTACTTCAAAGGCCTAGCAAAGCTCTCCCAGCTGACTGCAAGGAAAATCCTGCAGGCCCTGGGGTTCATGGCATCTTGCATTCTTCTGATACCTTTGGCAAGACTTCATATGAGAAAGCTGCAATGGTATTTAAAAAGCTTATGGTCCCAACACAGCCAAAGCCTAGAGGACATAATCCCACTCATTCCATGTCTGCAAAAAGAATTTTTGTGGTGGGCTCAAGCAAGTCAGTTAAACAAAGACATGTCTTTCAGCAGACCTCAAGCAGGTCAAATGATTACAACAGACGTCTCAGATCATGAATGGGGGGCGCACATGGAGGGCAGATGCATTCAAGGTCTATGGGCACCAAGGGAAAGACATCTGCACATAAACCAGAAAGAGATGTTGGCAGTGATACATGCAATCGAGACTTTCGAAAAATCACTACAACAAGGACATTTGCTAATAAGGACAGACAACACCACTGTCATGTGGTATATAAACAAGCAGGGAGGCACTCATTCTTATCTTCTCTGCAGGCTAACAATGATTCTCTGGGAAAAATCCCTGAGTCTGAAGATACATTTGCAATCCCAGTTTGTGCCGGGCAAGGACAATGTACTGGCGGACAAGCTGAGCAGAAATTTCTTGGATCCACACGAATGGATGCTGCATCCTCACATTTTCTCACAAATAACAAAGACATGGGGAAGACCGGACATAGATCTCTTTGCTTCTCACATGAATCATCACCTGGAAAAGTTCTGCACAAGGACCCACCATCCTCTAGCCTGGAAAACGGATGCTCTCTCCTTCAGCTGGAATTCCCTAAAAATGTATGCATTCCCTCCTCTACCTCTGCTGACCAAGGTGATACTGAAGATCAAAGCAGAACAGCCAACAGGCATTTTGATAGCTCCAGACTGGCCAAGGCAACACTGGTACCCATTGCTGTTGAGCATAACTCAGACCAAACCGTGGCCTCTGCCCCTATGGCCCCTGCTTCTAACACAACACAATTACAGGACTGTCCATCAAAACCTGAAAACATTGCATCTGACAGCCTGGAGGTTACCATGACTCCTTCCGCTATCTCTCTTTCCAAAAAAGTTCAAGAGATCTTACTGGAAGCACGCAGACCTTCCACCAGAAAAACCTATTCAGCCAAGTGGAAGAGATTCAGCATCTGGAATGCCAACAGGGGTCAGGATACAACATTACTGAGTATACCTCAGATATTGGAATACTTGGCAGAAATGTTTCATACTGGACTCTCATATTCTATAAAGATTCACGCCTCAGCAATCTCAGCAAAATACAATTGTGATCCACCACTGTTTTCCCATCCTTTACTAAGACAGTTCCTAAGAGGAATAAAGAATATCCAACCTCCCAGAAAACAGCCAGTACCTACATGGGACCTCAATTTCGTTTTGGAAAAATTAACTCTTCCTCCCTTTGAGCCAGCAGCAACTTCAGAGATGCAATTTCTATCATGGAAAATGGTTTCTATTGGCAGTCATATCTGCAAGAAGAGTCTCGGAGATACAGGCACTCATGGCAGTACCTCCTTTCCTCATTTTTCATCAGGACAGTTTCTCTAAGAACCAATCCTACATTCATGCCAAAAGTAATTTCCAGGGTGTCTCTAAATCAAGCTATTCACCTGCCTACTTTCTTCCCCAATCCTCAAAACGGGGGAAAAACTGCTGCATACTTTGGTCATACACAGGCAACTACGCTACTACTTGGGCAGAATTAAGGCCACCAGAAAGTCTGACCAACTTTTTGTAGCCTATGCTGCTGGATTACAAGGAAAAGCAATCTCCAAACAAACAATTTCAAAATGGATAGGACACTGCATCAGATTCTGCTATTCTTTCCATGGAAAAGGTGTGCCAGCCAATATTAGGCCACATTCCACCAGAGCTATAGCCACATCCACAGCTTTCCTCAGAGGAGTGGCTACAAAGGACATTCTAGAGGCTGCTACATGGAGCTCCGTGCATACATTTTCCAAGCATTACAACCTGCCTTTTATACTCCACATCCCGAGCAGGCTTTGCTTCGGCAGTCCTGCAGGGCATTTTAGCTACACCATCCCTTTCTTAGTTCCATCCACCCCCAGCTTGGCTATGGTATTCAACCCATATGTTATGACTGCAGTTGCATTCTTGAAGGACATAGTACAGTTTTGTACCTACCATAAATGTAGATGTCCGATAGATATGCAACTGCAGTCGGATTTTCCAACCCTCCTACCCCTCTGCAACTTTCTTAATGGGTCCACTACCCCTATTCCTATTAGCTGGGGGTATCTCCTATGGTGTATCTGTTTATTACTGTTGTGCATGTCTGGAATTGTTTATCCATTCACCAAATTTAGCCTTCCTAGGAGTGCACCTGGCATCTGGGGCAAGAAACACAGAAGAAGATGGCGTCAGCCGATGCCTTTATACTCCAGCCGTTCTGACATCGGAGAGGAGGCGACACCGGCTGACGCTGGACCCAGACTTTGGAATCCGGCCGACCGAGGGCTGCCTGAGGCAGGACAACCCATATGTTATGACTGCAGTTGCATATCTATCGGACATCTACATTTATGGTAGGTACAAAACTGTACTTTATTTTTTCTGTTAGTAGCTGTAACTTTTCATTGTTGATTCTAGCTATTTTTTCTGCTATTTAGTTTACCTGAGTGAGTCCCCTCTGTTACCACTGTAATTTTTTCCCTGTACCACTATCTATCGCTGGTAGTTTCTTTTCGTTATACCCTTGTGGTAACCTTTTTTCTACCATTGTAGAATTTTTTCTCTATTGGATCTTTTTGTGTGTGTGTGTGTGTGTGTGTGTGTGTTTTTTTCTCTTTCTTGATAGTTATGACAAAGAAGCCTAAATCCACTACTACTGGCTTCATCGGTTCATAGGTGTGTACTAGGCTAATGGTCCTGGAGCCTTTACAAGCCTAGCTCATAGGATTACCCTTGCATCATGCCACCTGACCTTAGTTCCTAGTGCCTCTGTCGAGTAGAGCCACTGGAGTGATCCCCAGGGTGAATTTTGTATTTCCAATCTGTGTGCGGCAAGAAGTTGCCGAACTCCGACAATCATGACAAATGTGTATACTGTTTGGGAGTGTCCCATCTTAGTCTTTAATGTACCATTTGCCAGGGTTTTAGCAATAGAACCCTAGCTGAAAGAAAAAAATAAGAGCTTCTTAAGGCCACTTTTGAGGATACCTTGTCCATGGCCGTCCAGTCCCCTCCAGCCTCTGGCTTTAAGTCTTCTCGATCTGTGCCATCAGCACAGACTGTCAAAAAACGTAAATATGCATCTGAGGTCTCCTTCACTGAACCAAAACTGAAAGTTCCAAAATTGACAGAACAGTACTAAGAGTAAAACCAAGGGTAGGTAGTAAAGCTCTGTGGTACAATACAGCTCGCAAAGACCGTACAAAATGTAAATCTACAGTACACCAGGCTAAAATCAAATGTATTTTATTGAGTGTTAGCGCTTTCAGGTATAAACCCTTCCTCAGACACACACCATAAAAACAGTGCTGTGTTTAAATGCAAAAACTTATCTCAAGCTGTAAGATCAATCAATCCCTAGAGTTTCTGAATGTAGGGCCTACGCCTACTTAAAACAGGCTTTAAAGGTACCATACCATTAAGCCCTGCATGTCTGTTAGCCCCTAGTTCTATTATCCACCTAGTTTCACAATATTAAGTGTTACTTGTGATGTTACCCTTCCTGTCTCCTATATTCACCTGTTGTAGTGCTAGAAACAAAAAATGATGTCCTGGATGTCTTTCAATATGTTGGGAAAGTGCTCTTCATTTGTCTTTAAGTCTAGTGGCTGATGTCACAATATTATATCCTTGAGCCTACAGTTAGTCTTTCCCACATAAAATGAAGGACAGTTTAATTTTCACAGGTAGCTAGATCGACTATATTCTGGGACAGGCAAATAGCCATAACTCTTGGGGTATACACCTTCTGGGTAGTAGGATGGACAAATGTGGGTGATCTATTTATGTACTTGCAGGCTTTGCAATATTGACATGGAAGTGTTCCGACCCTACTGTCTTTCTTCCTGCCTCTAATGGTCTTATCACAGAGGATCTGCTTAAAGTTTTTATTTCTCTTATAAATAAAATGTGGACCCCCCCCCCTACCAATTCTTTAAAGGAATCATCGGTTTGCAGTATTCTCCAATTGTCTCTGATAATGTCTTGGACCCATTTAATATCACTACTGTAGGTCATCTGCAGGGGCACCTTACTTCTTGCTCCATTGCCAGACTGTTTCCTCCATCTGTTGTGCATGGTAGATCTATTTGACATGCCTATAGAGGAGAACCAGGGAGCACCTTTAGCATCCCTGGAACCAACAACTTCCCTCAATACTACTATCTTTGTGGATTTATAGCCCCTCGTTAACAACCTATTGGTAAAGGTTTCTAGTTCATCCTGTAGAACCTCTTTATCTGTACATAACCTAGACAGTCGTAGGATTTGTCCTTTCACTATGTTGCAAAAGACAAAGCCTGAATGCATACTATCTTCAGCTTGAAGTCCATTCTTCCAGCAGGCTTTCCTAAACACTTTTGTATTAAAAACTCTATGGCCACTTTGCTCTATCTCCTTATAGAAGGTCACAGTGAATGGAAAAAAAACTTGTGGTACCTACCAAATAGCTCACAAACTGCATCAGGGTTTCAGGGGTACCTGTCCATAAAATAAACGCATCATCTACAAAATGAGTATAAAAAGCCAAATATTGCATCCAGTGGTGTGTAGCCTCAAAAACTACCTCTTTTTCCCCATTGGGTAAGTACCATATTGGCGTAAGAATTTGCACAGGCGGTCCCCATGGCAACCCCCCCATTTCTGCCAAAGGTACTGCCCTTCAAACAGAAAAGCATTGTGTTCCAATACAAGTTCCAGGAGGCTGATGACCTGTTGAATACTATGCCCATTAAAATGTTCACTGCTAAATAGCAGCCTCTTAACTGCTCCAAGACCATAGTCGTTAGATATAACCGTGAATAAATCCCGCACATCTAAAGTCACAAATAAAAAATTGTCTTCATATACACAATCTTCTAAAAAAACATATAAGCTTGTCAAAAAAATGAGCATTATCTCTCAAAATCCTAGGTACATCTCTCATGGTGGATTTCAACTTATATTCTATCCACATAGAACAATATTCTGTGACCCACCCCCTGCCCGAAACAATGGGTCTAAGGGGTGGGTCACTCAAACATTTATGTATCTTTGCCAGCGCTTTAAAAACAGGGTACTGTAGGATGTTCGACAATAATAGTTATAAATCTCATCATTAATAATGCCTGCTTCCTTCAGATCACATATTACACTTTTAAAATGTGAAATATGATTAATGGTTAGACCATCAATCTTAATGTAAGCTGCATTAGTAGCAAACATAAATTCTATTTTGTCTATATAAAACCTAGTGTCTATTAGGATGATGGCCCCACTTTATCTGTTGGACGCACTATTAAATCTAAATTTCCTTGTAGATCTTTTAGGGCTCAACTTCTTCACGGGACAGATTATAAAAGCAATTACTGTTCCTGTAATGCTCCTTGTCACCTATTTATTGTTCACATGTCCTAATGAACACTTCCACTGTTGAGTCAATATTGGGAACAAGCAAACTAGGTTTATGTAAAATACAGTTGGAAGGGTCAGCTCTATCCCTTTGACCAAACAATTTTTTTAAGGCATAAATTTCTACCAAATTGCTCCAACTCAATGATTACATCTGTGAAAATGTGTTTAGTCGCTGGTACAAAATTAAGTCCTCGACTTAACAGTTGTTTCTGGGTAAAATAACTCGGTACTAGAAAGATTAAAAATCAACATTTGATTTTAGCCTGGTGGACTGTGGGATTTACATTTTGTACTGTCAAATTGACAGAACAGACTAAACCTTCGGCACAAAAGACTCCTTTGGTTCCGTTAGCAATCGGATATGTCCTCAGTGCAGATCCTTGTCTGTTTGGCTCCAACAGTTACTACGGTCTTGACTTCAGCACCGGCTGTTTCACCCTCTGTGCAACATATGGCACTGAAGCTGGCTACATCTTTGAAACCCAGGTCTGTCCATTCTCCTTCAGTGGGCCCTTTTCTTGGGCAGTGACCAAGTCTGTTTTTTGGAGAGACCGGAGTCTCTGTCAGCCCTATCTGTGCGCTCCACCAGAAGTCTGTCGGAACTTGATGTTATTAGGTTGGTTGACCAGATCTTGGCAGCCAGGGTTCTACCACTGTTGAGACCACTCTCCCTTCAGGAGCAGCTGGGATTTCTCCCACAACACCCAATTACTCTCCTCCTTTAACATCCACTCAAGGTTTAGAGGCTTTGGCTCCAGCCACCCAGGTTCCGATGACCTTGGCACTGACTGCACCTTTGCCCTCAGTGCCGGGTCTGGCTCTGGTCCCTTCATTGCTGTTGGGTCCCCAGGACCACATCCCCACCATCAAGCATGGAGGGGTTCGTGTCTGTTCCAAACTGTCTTTCAGAGCTGGCCGTATCTCTTATGGTGGTGGTGGACCTGTCCTCTGTTCCGGTCTACCAGGTGGGATTCTCTGGACGGGGTGTGACCCTGGTTTTGAATTTGTCGTTCTCTGTTCCAGGCCCCCATCATTCCTCAGGTGGTCCTGTCTTTCAGGCCATGGAAAGGGTTTTGGCCACAGTGTCCTCTCATGTGGCTCCTAGGTTTTGGAGTCCCCTCATGATGCCCCAGGCTCTTCAGTTTAGGCACCAGCCTTTACCCCCAGACAGAGCATATCATGGTCACAAGACTTGCCTCCCAAGGATATCCCTTCTGAGTCCTCAAGTGTTCCTGTTGAGGAGCCCCCTTGGAAGAGATTGTGCAAGAGGAAGCACATCAGTTCTCCAGAAGAATCCATCACAGAAGACACAGATTTTGATGAAGGGGAGAGGTTCCCACGATCAACCCTGTAAGACATCTCCTTTGAAGACAATTTGAAGATCCTGAACCAGAGGGGTGAGTTGGAAGCCCAAAGACCCATCCTTGAAGAAATTCATGTACTTGCAGGCCTTTGGTGTGTGCCTATCTACCTCCTGGGTGACCCTGCCCACTGATGATTTAATTAATTGCTTAGCATGGAAGGATCCTGATGCCATCAAACCTGTCCCCCCAGATACCGGACACGATTCTTACTACCCCAGAGGACCAGTCCCAGTGGGTTAAGGGATTGTTAGTAGATCCCATAGTGGTAGTGGCTGCCACTAAGAAAGAAGTTGCAGAGGAAAGTTCCAAGAGTCCAGGGCAATGGACAGATTTGGGAAATGGGTCTGTGCGTCATCACCCTTCTCCATCAGGTCCTAAAACTATTTGCCACATTTTACTAGAGTCCAAAGGGGATCTAGTTAAGGAGCTCTAAGATACCCTGGCGGGAGCTGTGCCTGAGTGGATTCAGGAAAAAGTAGCCTCCCAACTAGCGACCCTGGAGTCAGTATCAAACTTGTCCATGAGGCTCATTGCACATGCAGCGAAAGGGCAACCAGGTCAGCAGCTCCAGGTTTTGCTATGCGTAGACACGCTTGGATATGCCTGTGAGTTTGCGGAACCATTCAAATCTTCCTTTGTCAGTGCTCCCTTTGATGGGTTCTCCCTGTTTGGTCCCAAGGTTAAAGAAACTCTATCCAGGTATGAAAAGGATGAAAAGACTTTGTCTGCTGTTTTTCCACTTCTCAATGATCCTACTGCAGGAATCGGAGAAGTGGTAAAATGTGGTTCAAAAAATCCCTAAAGCCTTTCCAGGACATATGTGGATCGGACTCCCCTCGGGGCATAGGGGGGAATTTTAGTTGAAAACGCCGGACAACCTAATCAGCGCTCCTGAAAGAAGGCTCGATTTGCTTGCCTCTAGAAGCAGTCGGGGAAAGATTTTTCCTTGCAACCAAATGCCTGGCGATGCATTACCACCAATGCCTGGGTGCCAAAGATGATTACTAGAGGATACCAAATTCCATTCAACTTTTATCCAAGAACCCCTGCAAAACTCCCCAATGTTACACCCAGTCAGAGAGTTTAAGTAGCAATAAAAGTACAAAAGTGGCTAAAAAAAGAGTTATCCAAGAAGTTCCGCCAGACCAATTAGGATCTGTTTTTCACTCGACTCTTTAGTGCAAAAGAAAACAGGAGACTGGAAACCAGTTCTGGATCTCAGCATTCTAAACAAATTTGCCCAACAAACAAAATTCCGGATGGTCACAGTTCAGTCTATTCTTCCATTCTTGGAAAAAGACGATTGGATGTACTCTCTCGACTTTCACGATGCATATTGCCACATAAAAGTGGACAAATGCTCGAGGAAGTTTCTCTGCTTCCGAATAGGAGCCAGTCACTTCCAATTCAGGGCGCTGCCCTGTGATCTCACCACAGCCCCCAAGGTGTTCAAATGCATGGCGGCGGTCAAAGCACATCTCTGACTGCACAGATTTTGGGTGTTTCCTTACCTAAACAACTGGCTCCTCACTGCTTCCACCAGCCATCTGCTGCAACAGACTATGGACTTATTTCTGGACTTGTCCCACCAAGTGGATACAAGTCAATATTGACATATCCCAGTTAACTCCAGACCAAGAGATGGAATTCATCACAGCTTGTCTCAACACTTCCACTGTGTAGCATCGCATCCCCTTCACAGACTGCAAAAAATAGATGCAGGTTCAGCCTCTTTTGCACTTGAACAAAATTCTCTTATTTGATTCTGCAAGCTCTGGGCTACATGGCAGCAGCTATCACACTGGTTCCACTAGCAAGATTCCACATGAGACTTCTTCAGTGGCTATTAGCAAACCAGTGGTCCATTCTCACGCACCCCATGGACACTTAATTTTCATTTCCAGCTGATGTAAAAAACAATCTCTCTTGGTGGATGCACTTGAGAAATTCTTCAAGGTCTTCCTTTTGTCTTCCCTCAGCCCAAGGCCATAGTGACCACAGATGCTTCCCAGATGTGGGGGGGCATTATCTAGGGAAGACGGCCCAGGGCACTTGGTCCCTCTCAGAGGCCAGCCTGCACATCAGTGTACTGGAGCAAAGGGTAGTGCTTCTGGCATTGCAAGCGTTTCACTCTGCCTTACCTCTAGGGATGATAGCTATTCAATTGCAACATGTCAGTAGTCTGGTACATCAACAAATGGGGGGAACCAAGTCTTACCCTCTGTCAAGAAGCCATTTGAGTGTGGCAGTGGGATACATCTTCCAACCTCTTTCTGACAGCAACGCACATCCCAGGGACTTTCAGCTTGATTGTGAACAAACTGAGCAGATGCATCCTCATACCTCATGAGTGGTCTCTGAACTCCAGAGCAACGAAGGAGGTTTTTCTTCGTTGGGCCAGACTTCCTGCAACCTGTTTGCCTCACCCCTCAATAACAAGTGCAGGAGCTATTTTGCACCAATTCCCCCGCAGGGGAAGTCACCCAGAGGCGCACTTCTACACAGTTGGCCCCCAGGTCTGCTTTATGAGCCTTTCTTCTGTGTTCCTCTGATTCCCGTGTTTCTCAAGAAAGCATCTTGGTTGAGAAGCAAGGTGATTCTCATTGCACCTTATTGGCCTCAGCAAATATGGTTTCCCTTCCTGTGGCCTCATCTTCTTTGCTGACCATGGATTCTGGACCCAGTTCCGGATCTACTGATCCATCCTCAAGGTCTAGTACACCCAAACCTTCAATCTCTCAAGCTTACAGCTTAGTTCCTCCACTTCCTTTAGTCTCCAGGCATAATGCTTTACCTTCTCCTTTTCGGCATATTTTGCTGGCATTGCATAAACAATCTACAAGATCCCTCTACCTAAGTAAATGGAAGAGATTTTCTATTTGGGCTATTGATAATGGACTAGACCCCTTTTCAGCACCAGTAGAAAAAATGCTGGAATTTCTGACTGCCATTTTTGATAAGCAAGCCTCTGCTTCTACAGTCAAAGTGGTCCTAGCAGCAGTTTTGATTTTTCATATCGGTTTTGCAGACCAACCCTTGATTTCCCACAGGCTCTCTAAATTTTCTTAAAGGGTACTAATTATTTAAAGACTCCCTTTAACTCATTACAGCCGAGTGACATCTCCAGGCGTTTCTGCAGTTACACCCTATTGCTCCTCTAGGCATCAAATATTGCCTGTTCATATTTGCATTAATAATTCCAAAACCATGTTACATACAAGGTACTGGAAAATTTTATCTTGAAGTATACATGATAGCAAACACAATTCTATTGATATATGACCTCTGTCAATGGGTATTTGTTAAAAATGTAAGGTGATAACTTCAATTTTTAAATGCTGAAGCCACGCCCACTAGGAGTTAAAGGTACACACTAAAAAGAGCTCTACTGGAGGGAATGAGTGATCCTCTCCTGCTGTGGGATCTGACTTTCGTGTTGCAATCACTCATGACACCACCTTTTGAACCAGCAGCTACCTGTGATTTAAAATTTCTCTCTTGGAAGAGGTTATTTTTGGTAGCTGTCACTTATGCGAGAAGAGTCTCCAAGTTACAAGCCCTTTGCTCAAAAGTACCTTACTTAATTTTCCATAAGGACAGAGTATTACTTAAAACAAATCCAACCTTTTTGTCTAAGGTAATTTCAGATGTTCATGTCAATCAATCTATAGACTTAGCAGTATTCTTTCCGAATTCCTGTAACAAAGGAGAATACTGTCTTCACCTTTTGGATGTTTATAGGCAGTTGCGATTTTATTTACACAGAACAAAGCAATTTAGACAATCTGATCAACTGTTTATATCCTTCACCAGTACAACTATGGGAAAGTCAGTTTCCAAGGTAACTCTATCCAGATGGTTGAGAGAATGTATGTCATTTATATATAAAAAGTTGAATATGACTCTTCTAAAACCAGTCAAAGCATATTCTACAAGATCAGTGGCGACTTCTACAGTTTTTCACTCCAGAACTTCAATGTCAGACATTTGCTCTGGCGCAACTTGGGCTAAGCCTCATACTTTTAATACGCATTACAGATTGGACACGGTCTCCAGGGGGAGAGCATTGTTTGGTTCTGTGGTGGTCAGGAATGTCCTTCCATAAGGCCTCCCAGGATACAAGGTAGCTGGGGACTCTGTCCCACTAGTCAGGAATAGATGAAGATTGACATCATCAGATAAAGAAGTTGTCTTACCATAACGTTCCATCTCTGTTGATCTATTCTTGTGTCCCTTTTCACTTACCCCCTATTTTAGACTTCTGGTGGAGCAACATCCTGTCCTGGGTTCTTATGGTTTGGGCGCCTTGGTCAAGGCTTCTGACTTTATTGCATGGTTCTCCTATATAGGCAAACTCAATCTGAACTAATTTAGAGAGGGGAATTGTGGGTAGACCTGTAGCTAGAGAGATGTTTTTAGGCTGACTTGAGCTGTATAATGGCCGGATCGGTTCAGAGACTTGGAACAGTGTACCCACTAGTCAAGAATAGATGATACACAACACAGAATTTTATGGTAAGACATAACTTTTTTTGGTTAACTTTAGCCTGTCTCTGTGGCTGTCAACTTAGAACTTTTGTTCTTGTTAGGATGCAAAAACTTCAATATTTGGAGATGTACATAGTTTTGTGCGTTAATAGGTTTTAGGGGGGTTTGGTGGGAGTTTTTTCTGTATGAGGTATTTCAAAAAAAGAAGTTATGCAAAATGTGTCATAGGCTCAAATGGATATGACAAGAAGCAACTGTATAAAAGACCAACCTGCTGAACAGCAGATGCATGTAATATGAAAGTTGGAACTAGACAATTGACAAAAAAAGCAGTTATACATAAAAAGTGTTAATATCTATACAAGACAATTATGCTTTCTGTAATGTCTTTGTCTGAATGGTCTTGCACAGAATCATAAAAAAGAAAATAGTGAACTGTATTAAAAAATGTAGAGTGCAAATAGCCATGCTACAGGAGACGCACCTGGAAAGACGTGAACATGTGAATTTGATAAAGAAAGTTTTTCAGGATGGTTATTCAGCAGAATGTCTGGGGCAGAGGAAAAGAGGAGTAATTGCATTAATTGCAAGCAGAGCTCCAATAGTGATAGAAGAGGGAAAAAAACAATAATGGAAGATATATAGTACTAAGTGGCTATTGGCAAGGGAGGAGGATTACACTGCAATGCATTTGCATTCCACCTAAAATTGCTGTATTGTAGCTTAAGAAAATTCTGGGAAAAATAATTTTTCAGCAAGGAATAATGTTAAGTTGTCATTCTCGCCTTCATTCTTGCTGGATGGGTTCGGAGCTGATCCTCGGCTCCGACTCGGCCTATACTATAGCTCGAGAGCTATTTTTACCGGCTCGAGGCAGCCCTATATCCCACAATACCATGCGCTAACTCCCCAGATCTCGTTTGCCGCTTCGCTACGAGGTAGTCTGTTTTTACCGGCTCTGGTCAGTAAGTGCTTTTTCATATATATATATATATATATATATATATATATATATATATATATATATATATATATATATATATATATATATATATATTCATCTCAGTAGTTTTTTCCAGTTACTTACCCTTCTTTAGGTCCCTTCTAACTGCCTTACCTTTCGGTAGCTCTTTTTCCCCTTCTTTAGTTAGTTTTTTATCTTGGGCCTACGGGCTTTTCCTTAGTTCCCCCACCCCTTTCAGTGTGTGTGTGGATTTTTAGTCAGTTCCCTTTAACCTAAATAAGTGTGTGTGTGTGGACTGACTGTGTTCCTTTTTCTTTTTTGTCAGGATGTCAAAGGACCCTAAGGTTTCGGGATTCAAGAACTGTGACTCGTGCTGTCAGAAAATGTCTCTGACAGACGGTCACACTTCTTGTTTCTATTGCTTGGGGCCTTTACACCTGCAGGACTCTTGTTCCGTTTGTCACGGATTTAGTTCAAGAGTCCTGCAGGAAAGGCGTAACAAGCTCATCCTAAGGGGCTTGTTAAAGCCTGATGACTCCCCGTCCAAGTCTGGCTCGGGGAAGTAGTCAAAAACCACCAAACCCTCGGCTCCAGCTTCTGAGCCGAGGGCTGGTGTTATCGAGACAGCTCCGACCTCGGTTCCGTCTGGCTCTGAGGCGAGCAAAGTGGTTTCCGCTCTGAAACTGTCATTGGATCCGACCCCAGCACGCAAGCGCTCTAGGTCCCCTTCGCTAGAGTCAGTCAGATCGGCTCTGAGGTCCCCTCTTCTATCGGAGCAGAGTCGTAGGACTCATTCATCGAGGTCATCCAGGCTCTCCGACCACGACATCGAGAGGGTGGTCAGTAGACTCATAAAATCTCAGGCGCTAGCCCAAATGCTCCAGAGCCCATCTCACCAGACTGTGGCTCCTTCGATACAGCTATCCATTCCTCCTCCGACTCATCTCTCGAGTTCGGAGCCGGAGTTTGTCGGAACCGTGACCTTGCCCACGTCTGAGCCGATACTTCCTCCTTCGGCTCCGGTGTCGTCGGCTCCGACCTCTTCATTGGTTCCGTCCGTGGAGAGGGCTGGGCGCCGAGACTCCATTGTCTGCTCCGAGGGGGCGAGTGGCATCGGACCCTTGTCCGACCCCGCTCTCCCTCTCGGAGCTTCGGCTCTGGTTAGTTCGGCCCCGACATCATTCTCAGAGCCTTCTTTGTCAATTCCGGGGGAGGTTCTGGTCTCTTTGGAGCCGGGGCTACCTTTGGTATCTGATAGGGGAGCCTTCGAGGTGATGAGTGTGCTGGACCCCAGTGTCCACTCCCAGGTTAAGTTCTGCGGCTCCTCCCTCTGTAGTGCCTGTTACGGTCTCTGGCCATCCTCCTACACCCGACAGCAGAGATCCAAAGCGTAGGGTACCCACTTTGGGTGTCTCCTCCTCTTCCGAGGGCTCCCCTGAAGTTTCAGGGGAACCTCCTAGGAAAAGAAAGTGCAAGAGGAAGCACATAGACTGTCACGTCGGACACCGACTTGGATGAGTCGGAAGGTTCCCCCATATCCCCCTCTGAGGATGTCTCCTTTTCAGACATCCGGGAGATCCTAAGACAGAGGGGAAATTGGTCCACTCTCAAACCTTCCGAGGACGAGTCTGTTTACCTTGACGCCTTTGGATCTCGCCCTTCCACCTCCTGGGTGTCTCCCCCTTTCGACCCACTAATGGAGGTAGTGGCTAGAAAGACGTGGGCAGCTCCTGATTCAATGGAATCTACCCCTAGGAGGCCGCCTAAATTTATTTCTGCACCAGATGACAAATCTTTTCTCACCAAAGGTGTTTCAGTTGATGCTATGGTGGTAGCAGCATCCACTAAGAAGGAATTGGCTGATCCTTCTGTATCTGTTCATCCTCCTAACAGAGAGTCCAGGACCATGGACAGGTACGTCAAGCGGACCTTTGCTTCAGCGACCTTTTCTATGTGATCGCTGAACTATTTGTCATTTCACCCGCCTTCAGAGAGACTTGCTCAGAGCTGGGTGAAACGGTGCAGGATCCTTCTGCTGCGGGGTTTAAGGACAAAATAAACTCTCAGCTGGCTACCCTGAACTCCATTGTTAACTCCTCCATGCGGCTTATCTCTTATGCAGCCGATGGAGCGAGTAGGGCCGCTGGCACAGGTGTTGCGTTGAAATGTCACGCCTGGATGCGACTCTAACTTTGCCGATCCCTTCAAGGCGTCCTTCACCAACACCCCCTTTGACGGTTCGGAATTGTTAGGACCTCAGGTGAAGAATACCCTCACCAGATGCGAGCAAGATGGTAAGACTCTCTCTGCCGTGGGAGTCCGTTTTTCCACGCCTTCTAGACATTATCCTAAGGGACAGAGGGGTGGAAAGATGTGGTTCCGCAAACCACAGGGAGTCGCGCCTGCCGCATGTGGTGAATTTCCCCCTAGAGGCAGAGGGGGGAATAATAACAGATGCCGCCCCAGGGGCAGAGGGGGTCCACAGAACCAGGGTTCCACGGAATCTTTCCCTGACCAACCCTTTCAGCATCCCTGAGAAGCTGTCCGACTGTCCGCCTTCGGAGGCAGTCGGGGGAAGATTATCTCTGTACCTGGAAGCCTGGCAATCCCTCTCCCAAGACACATGGGTACAGAAGATCATATCAGAGGGTTACAAAATCCCTTTCACTTTCCCTCCGGTACAACCGCCAAAACCCCTACCAGACGTACCACCCGCACAAAGGGGTCAGGCTCAGCTAGAAATAAAAAAGCTGTTAAAAAAAAGTCATCCAGGCAGTCCCAGCAAATCAGCTAGGATCCGGAATCTACTCCAGATTCTTTTTGGTACTAAAAAAGACAGGAGATTGGAGACCCATTTTGGACCTCAGCAGGTTAAACAACTCTGTACCAAAGACAAAATTTCGGATGGTAACACTGCAGTCCATTCTACCCTTTTTGGGCAGAGACCAACTGGATGTGCTCGTTAGACCTCCAGGACGTGTACTACCATATAAAAATACACAGGCGCTCCAGGAGGTTTCTCCACTTCCGGCTGGGAGTCAGTCATTTTCAATTCAGGGCCCTGCCCTTTGGTCTCACCACAGCCCCCCGGGTGTTCACCAAATGTTTGGCAGTGGTCACGGCTCACCTGAGACAGAAAGGATTCCAGGTGTTTCCATACTTAGACGACTGGCTCATTTCTGTTACCACCAAACAGGATCTCATCATGGCCAGGGATTACACTATTCAACTTTGCAACAGTCTGGGTATTTCTATAAATTTTGCAAAGTCCTCCTTGTCGCCTTGTCAATGTATAAACTTTATAGGCGCCATATTAAACACCACAGAAATGTCTGCAACATTACCACCTCAGAGCGTGACAGACATAAGGCGGAATGTTCAGCTTCTGTTTCAGCCCAACAGAGTCCAAGTCAAGCTAGTATTGAAAGTGTTGGGCCTCATGGCGGCGGCAATTCTTCTACTTCCATTAGCCCGCTTCCACATGAGGCTCCTTCAGTGGATGCTGTTTTCTCAGTGGTCCTTTCAACAGCTACCAATGACCCACAACATTGTGATAACACCATCTTGCAAGAAACATCTCTCCTGGTGGATGGTTTCCCCTCCGCTTTTTCAGGGCAGACCCTTTGTTCTCCCCCCTCCAGTTGCCACTGCCACAACGGATGCCTCCCTGATCGGGTGGGGGGGGGGCATTATCAGGGCAGGACGGTCCAGGGCACTTGGCAACAGTCAGAATGCCACCTGCACATAAATGTCCTGGAGATGAGGTGGTGCTTTTGACGTTGCAGGCCCTTCAGAGCTTGACGTTGCAGGCCCTTCAGAGCTGTCTTCCCACGGGGACTATAGCAATTCAAACGGACAATATGTCTGTGGTGTGGTACATAAACAAGCAGGGCGGAACAAGGTCCTACCCCCGCTGTCGAGAAGCACTCAGACTTTGGCAATGGGCGATTTCATCTCAATGGTTTCTGATAGCAACGCACATCCCCGGGAGGTCCAGCGTCATAGCAGACAGATTGAGCAGAACTATGTTCATGCCTCACGAGTGGTCGGAAGTGGGGCCAGCCTTGCTGCGACCTTTTCGCAACTCCACAAAACAGCAAGTGCCTCGACAACTTCACACTTTTTCCTCTACCAGGCCAACCCCTCAGAGACGCTCTTGTTCACGTTTGGCCCCGGGGTCTTCTTTATGCCTTTCCTCCCTTTCCATTGATCCCGCAACTAATTCAGAACGCAACCGCATTGAGATCCAAAATGATCCTCATTGCCCCGTTCTGGCCTCGACAAGTTTGGTTCCCGTTCCTGCACAAATACCTACTGGAACAGCCTTGGCATCTGGAACCCCTTCTGGATCTATTGACCCACCTCACGGGCGAGCTGCATCAGTCTCTACATTCCATCAACGTCATAGCTTGGTTGCTCCACTTCCAGCCATAGCCAGGCTTCCCCTTATTTCTCCTCCTGTTCGTGATATCATTCTGGCTTCCCATAAGTCCAATACTAGGAAGACTTATGCGAGTAAATGGAAGCGTTTTTCACACCGGGCACAAACTAGATCCTTAGATCCTTTCCATGCACCCATTCATGAGGTTCTAGACTTTCTGGCGGAGCTTTTTCATTCAGGGTCATCGGCCACTATCAGGGTACAATTAGCGGCTATTGCTAATTTTCATGTTGGAGACTCAGAAGCAAATATTATGTCCCACAAACTCTGTAAAGCCTTCCTTAAGGGCATCTTTTTGCTCAGACCTCCAGTCAAAGATCCACCCCCACAATGGGAATTTGAATTTAGTTCTAACCTCATTAATTCTGCCCCCTTTTGAACCTGCAGCTTCTTGCGCCCTCAAACTTCTTTCCTGGAAAACGCTGTTTTTAGTAGCTATAACATCTGCCAGAAGGGTATCGGAACTTCAAGCCTTGTCTGTCCGTCCTCCTTATTTGGTTTTTCATAAAGACAGGGTAACTCTCAGAACAAACCCTTCCTTCCTACCAAAAGTGTTATCGGAAGCAAATCTAAACCACTCCATTGATTTGCCTGTCTTTTTCCCAGACTATACCAACAGGGCTGAACAAAAATTACATTCATTAGATGTTCATCGCCAATTACGGTATTACCTAGACAGGACAAAACAATTCAGAAAGTCAGACCAGCTCTTTCTGTCTTATGCTGCAGGCAAGAAAGGGCTTCCGGTATCGAAGGTTACTCTTTCCAGATGGCTGACATCTATTATTACCTTGGTCTATGAGTTGAGACACAGGCAACTTCCCTCTAGGCCTAAGGCTCATTCAACCAGGGCACTATCAACTTCAACAGCGTTTCAAGCAAGGTTACCACTAGATGCCATTTGTGCAGCAGCTACATGGGCATCCAAACATACCTTTATTGCCCATTACAAGCTTGATTTAGCCTCCAGAAATAGCTGATTTTGGTTCCACTGTACTCAGGAGTCTGTTCCATTGAGCCACCCAGGACTAAGATGCTAGGGACGCTGTCCCATCCAGCAAGAATGAAGGCGAGAATGACAACTTAACATTAAGAAGTTATGTCTTACCATAACGTTCCATGTTAGTTGTCTTCTTCTCGCCTTCTTTCTTGCGTCCCTCCCTCCTGCCCCCTAGCCTGGATAGACTCGAGGTTCTGAGTCCTTCCATTTCTGGACATACAATATGTTGCGTCTTTTTCCTTGTATCCTTAGTGTTACTAGCAGGTAATCTGTACTCGTAAAAGAGGATTATAATATTATTATTAATAATATTATTATTTATACTATGTCTTAGCTTCCAAACGAGATCTGGGGAGTTAGCGCATGGTATTGTGGGATATAGGGCTGCCTCGAGCCGGTAAAAATAGCTCTCGAGCTATAGTATAGGCCGAGTCGGAGCCGAGGATCGGCTCCGAACCCATCCAGCAAGAATGAAGGCGAGAAGAAGACAACTAACATGGAACGTTATGGTAAGACATAACTTCTTATTATAGGACGAGGCTGTAATTTGGTTTGCAACAGTGATTGGGGTGGGGGGGGCCTAGAAGGGAAAATATAACAAAGGAGGGTAGATTTTTGAAGAATTTTATGAAAATGTTTGCATAGGAGATGAAAATTCAGTGCTAGGAGTGCGGACTGAATTCACATATTATTCTCCAAGATATAAAAACTGTTCAAGCCTAGATAGAATTTGTCACAGGAACATATGCATTTAATTGGAGGTCTTGAAACACACCCAATAACTATTTCAGATCATGTGCCAATGAATAATAGCTAAAAATGAGACACTGGCACATTCCCACCCAGCCGTTGAAAAGAAAGGAATGTAAGGAATGGGTTTTGGAATTAATTCAGGAGCTACTCGAGAAGATAGCAATTTCTTCTGAAAATATAGCTAGGGACTGGGATAAAATTAATGTGAAGTTTAAAACCAGGGTGGAAATAAAGGAAAGGGAGACATGGTTAAGAAGTAACAAACTCAACTAAACTTGGTTTTAGTTTCTCGGGTTCTTCTACCTTTTGAACCAGCAGCATCTTGTCCCCTGAAATTTCTATCTTGAAAACCCCTTTTCTTCGTTGTTACCACCTCAGCTAGACTTGTTTCTGAATTACATGCTTTATCTATTCGCCTGCCGTATCTCATTTTTCACAAAGATAGACTCTCTTAAGACCAATCCTTCCTTCTTGCCAAAGGTATGTTCAGAGTATAATTTAAATCAGTCCATTGAGCTTCCTGTGTTCTTCCCCAGTTATGGCAACAAGGCAGAGTATAGACTCCAATTGGATGTGCATAGACAATTACGTTTTTATTTACACAGGACCAAAGACCTTAGAAAATCAGACCAATTGTTTGTATTCTTTGCTGACAATAAACAACGTTTTCCAGTTTTAAAAGTGACCTTATCAAAATGGCCGTAAGACACAATCCGTTATTCTTATGATTTAACAAATCCAATGCAGAAAAGCAGACGTACGGAGGCAAGAACCAGCGTGTAAAAAATATAGTAAATCCCAAAATCCAAAAACATGCACGCTGTTCAACAGGCTATAAAACGCTAGGTATCTAACAGTCACAGAACAGTCTCCACGAACCAAAGATAAAACTTCTCGATGTTAAATAAAACTTTAATGTAGCAGAACACAGTGAGCGCTTTCACCAATAGGCTTCATCAGACTTATCACAATCCACAGTTTTCTAAAAACATTTAAATGGTCTCATATGCAATTCGATTGGCTGATCGCAATGACTCGTGATCCATGCCATAGTTTAAAGTGCTCAGTGCATAAAAAGCTCATAAATACATATATTGAATATAAAAAAGAATAAATCGAAACATATACATTCATATTCACTTGTCTAAAACAATAACACATTTCATTTTACGTATCTAAAAAACTTATCTAAAGAACTTTTTACAGAAAAGAAACTCACATATAAATGTTACGATCAGAAAAAAGCATTCTTATTGCATCAAATTCAAAGTGAAACAAACTTTTAACATACTGATATTTAAAGCAGCATAGCAGCACCTTCTTAGAAAAGAGGGGTGGATAGGTCGCTAGATCTTAAATAAAAGCTGTTATATCACATCAAACATATCCCTATTCCATGGGGGAAGAAGGAAAATGCTGTGTCATCTATCATGAAGCTGACCTACTGATAACGCAGAGTAGGGATGTATCTAATCATACCGGAGAAACTAACTTGAATGCATAGTCAATTATAGGGGCATGTATCATGTTCACAATGGTCTAAGTAATGTCTGATGTTATATATCAATAAAAAGTCTTGTAATATATCTATATCTGTCCAATAATATAGTAGGAACTTAATAAAATACATATCCCTAACCAAAGCTGATACTAAGTCATCTAGACATGAATTCATAAAGTGATGTAAAAAGACCATACTAAAACATCAAATCAACGGGACTTAAAAATCCTTCTATTTTGTAAGAAAGGTTTAATTTGTACTTTGTCATTCAACCCAGGTGGTACATCAGATCTAAATCTGATAATCCACCTGGTTTCACATTCCAAGGTCCTATTGATAATATCTCCCCTTCTAATACCCTGCCTCAATTCCTGTATCACATAAAAGGAAACAATGTGTTCACTTCCTGCCTCCTTGTGATGTCTAGATAGAGCATTGGTATCAGAGCCTATTCTAACTTGGTAGTTGTGCTCCCTAATTCGTTCCCTTAGCATACGGTTAGTCTTCCCAATATAATAAGATGGACATGACTTACATAACGCCAGATAAACAACATGCCTAGTCTCACAACTGGTGTGGGTGTGAAAACAATATTTCCGCATTGTTTTTGGATGTATAAATTCTATATCTTGGTTAATGTAACTGCATTGGTTACATTTACCACAGGGTAAAGTGTTCGAATTATTACTGGTATTTGTAGCTATTGTTAATGTATGTTTCGGCCTACATAATAGTCTCTTTAAGTTGGGAAAATTCCTATATGTCATATTAGGTTTTGGCCCCACTACCTTACTCACTTCCCTGTCCGAAAGGAGTATATCCCAATGTTTATATAACACATTTACTAAATCCGCACTGTTCTTACTATAAAAAATAGTTGCTTTAACTGTATCATCAGGTTCTTTAATTCCCTTCATATACTCCTCTTGCTCCATAAAATAAGGTCTGGCTCTATCAGGTCTCATTGTTTCCACTTCTGTAATAATTTCATTAATTTGTTCTTGATCATACCCCCTCTCTAAAAACCTACCCGTCAGATCTGCAACCTCTAACTTAAATTTTTCATCACTAGGATTCAAACGTGATGCTCTCATAAATTGTCCTTTGAGAACATGGTTAAAAACATACATAGGGTGCATGCTTCGCCTGTGTAAAAGATTGTTTCTATGACAGGCCTTCCTATGGATAGAAGTGTTCAGTAACCCATTCCCCATCCTACATATCTCCACATCCAAGTAGGAAATATTGGTTCTAGAAAAATTAAGGGTGAATTTGAGGAAATGGGTGGATGTATTAAGAAAATGGACAAAGCTCTCTAAAGTCTCTTCATCACCTAACCATAGAAAAAAGAGGTCGTCCACAAATCTGCGATACAACCCCACATATTGCCTAAATAGCTCATTAGTGCATAAATATCTATCTTCCCATGTGGCCATGACCAAATTAATGAAATTATTACAGAAGTGGAAACAATGAGACCTGATAGAGCCAGACCTTATTTTATGGAGCCAGAGGAGTATATGAAGGGAATTAAAGAACCTGATGATACAGTTAAAGCAACTATTTTTTATAGTAAGAACAGTGCGGATTTAGTAAATGTGTTATATAAACATTGGGATATACTCCTTTCGGACAGGGAAGTGAGTAAGGTAGTTGGGCCAAAACCTAATATGACATATAGGAATTTTCCCAACTTAAAGAGACTATTATGTAGGCCGAAACATACATTAACAATAGCTACAAATACCAGTAATAATTCGAACACTTTACCCTGTGGTAAATGTAACCAATGCAGTTACATTAACCAAGATATAGAATTTATACATCCAAAAACAATGCGGAAATATTGTTTTCACACCCACACCAGTTGTGAGACTAGGCATGTTGTTTATCTGGCGTTATGTAAGTCATGTCCATCTTATTATATTGGGAAGACTAACCGTATGCTAAGGGAACAATTAGGAGCACAACTACCAAGTTAGAATAGGCTCTGATACCAATGCTCTATCTAGACATCACAAGGAGGCAGGAAGTGAACACATTTTTTCCTTTTATGTGATACAGGAATTGAGGCAGGGTATTAGAGGGGGAGATATTATCAATAGGACCTTGGAATGTGAAACCAGGTGGATTATCAGATTTAGATCTGATGTACCACCTGGGTTGAATGACAAAGTACAAATTAAACCTTTCTTAAAAAATAGAAGGATTTTTAAGTCCCGTTGATTTGATGTTTTAGTATGGTCTTTTTACATCACTTTATGAATTCATGTCTAGATGACTTAGTATCAGCTTTGGTTAGGGATATGTATTTTATTAAGTTCCTACTATATTATTGGACAGATATAGATATATTACAAGACTTTTTATTGATATATAACATCAGACATTACTTAGACCATTGTGAACATGATACATGCCCCTATAATTGACTATGCATTCAAGTTAGTTTCTCCGGTATGATTAGATACATCCCTACTCTGCGTTATTAGTAGGTCAGCTTCATGATAGATGACACAGCATTTTCCTTCTTCCCCCATGGAATAGGGATATGTTTGATGTGATATAACAGCTTTTATTTAAGATCTAGCGACCTATCCACCTCTTTTCTAAGAAGGTGCTGCTATGCTGCTTTAAATATCAGTATGTTAAAAGTTTGTTTCACTTTGAATTTGATGCAATAAGAATGCTTTTTTCTGATCGTAACATTTATATGTGAGTTTCTTTTCTGTAAAAAGTTCTTTAGATAAGTTTTTTAGATACGTAAAATGAAATGTGTTATTGTTTTAGACAAGTGAATATGAATGTATATGTTTCGATTTATTCTTTTTTATATTCAATATATGTATTTATGAGCTTTTTATGCACTGAGCACTTTAAACTATGGCATGGATCACGAGTCATTGCGATCAGCCAATCGAATTGCATATGAGACCATTTAAATGTTTTTAGAAAACTGTGGATTGTGATAAGTCTGATGAAGCCTATTGGCGAAAGCGCTCACTGTGTTCTGCTACATTAAAGTTTTATTTAACATCGAGAAGTTTTATCTTTGGTTCGTGGAGACTGTTCTGTGACTGTTAGATACCTAGCGTTTTATAGCCTGTTGAACAGCGTGCATGTTTTTGGATTTTGGGATATTCTTATGATTTGCATAAAAAGACACTTCCAGGGAGGATCAGATGACCTTCAGCCAGGGCCTTGGCCACCTCTGTTGCCTTCCAAGCTACATTACCTTTAGAGTCAATCTGTGCAGCAGCAGCATGGGCAAATCCCCATACCTTTATCACTCATTACAAAGTGGATGTGGTCTCCCGGAACAGGGCATCCTTTGGTTCCATGGTCCTGAAGAGTTTATTCCAGTGAGCCACCCAAGAACCAGGTGCTGGGGACACAGTCCCATCAAGCAAGAATGAAGGCGAAATGGGACAACACAACATAAAGAAGTTATGTACCTACCATGTTGTTGTTTGTCTTTTCGGCTTTTCCTGGTTAGGGGTCGCCACAGCAGAACTCCGGTCCGCTAATGGTCGGCATTCAATTTTTGTGGTGCTGAGTTGCCAGCCCGATGCCCAACCTTCAGCGCGCCCATTCGCGCATGTCTTTCAGAGGTCACTCGAATGCGGAGAGGACATGCAGACTCCACACAGAAGGCACTCAAGCCGAGAATCTAACAGGAGAACCTCTTGCTGTTTGGCAACAATGCTACCGCTGTACCACCGCGGATTTACAAGTTATGTACCTACCATAACGTTCCATATTTGTTGTCCTTCATCTCGCCTTCCTTCTTGCGCCCCCCCCCTTCTTCCCCCTTCCTGGAGGTTCAAGAGGAGTTCCTTTATTGGTTACACTGGCTGAGTTTTCTGCTGACATACCATGTTAGTAACCCATGCATTGTTTTTCCTCTTTCCTTCCTACCTTAAATGAATAAGAGCTTAGTAAAATTTGTTTTTTACTATGTATGTCTAGTGTGTGCTATCACAAACATGATCTGGGTAGCTACCGCTAGACATGTTGGGATAGGAGTTAGCCTCGAGCCTGTAAAAGCTCTCGAGCTATAGTAAATCGGCCAAGTCAGAGCCGAGGATCGGCTCCGAACCCAACCAGCAAGAAGGAAGGCGATATGAAGGACAACAAACATGGAACGTTTTGCTAGGTACATAACTTCTTTTTTTACGGTAGATGAACTATTTGGCACACTTTATCAGACTTCAGAGAGATTTGACTATGGAATTATCAAGTACTCTCTCAGGAGCCATTTCTGAAGAGGTTCAAGGTTTGGTAACTTCTCAGTTAGAAATCTACAGTCAGTATCCAGTAGTTCTATGCAGTTGTTTCCAACATAGCGGAAATTACCTCAAGAGCAGTGGGTTCAAGCATTTCCATGAGAAGGCATGCCTGGATTTGCTTGTGCAATTTTCTGGAGCCATTTAAGTCCAGTTTCATCAATGCCTCCTTTGACGGAACTACTCGTTTTGGCCCTAAAGTAAAGGAAATGCTATCCAGGTGTGAGAAGGATGTGAAGACCGTGTCTGCCATGGGCATACTTTTTTTGCCCCCCCAAAGATCCTACTCCAGGAAACGGAGTGACCTAAAAATGTGGTTCAACAAGTCCCAAGTCCCTTTCCAAGATGCACATGGAGGAGGTTCCCCCAGGGGCAGAAGGGGGAACGTCAGTGGACATCGTGGCCTACAAAACCAGGGTTTGTGAGAATCTTTCTTTGACAAACCCTACCAGATCCTCCTGAATGGAGGCCCAACTGTCCACCTCTGGAGGCAGTTGAGGGATAATTATCCCTGCACCAGAGAGCCTGGCTAAACTTAACAAAAGATACTTGGGTGCAGAGGATTATATCCAGGGGTTACATAATACCATTTTTCCCTACCAGCACCAATTTCAAGAAAAATCTCCAATGTTCCACCCAGTCAGAGGGATCAAGGAGCAATTCAAATACAAAAGCTGCTAGGAAAGAGTCATTCAGGAGGTCCCACCAAACGAGATAGGATCCATAACTTGCTCAAGGTTCTTTTTAGTGCCAGAGAAAACGGGGGACTGAAGAACAGTTTTGGATCTCACAAATCTAAACAAATCCATTCACTGGACCAAGTTCTGGATGGTCACGTTTCAGTCCATTCTACCCTTTCTAGGCAAGGACTAGATGTGCTTGATAGGTCTTCAGGATGCCTATTATCACATACAAATGAACAGGCAATCCATAAAGTTCCTATGCTTCCAGCTGGGAGACGGTCATTAACAATTCAGAGTACTACACTTTGTACTTACCACATCCCCTAGGGTGTTCACCAAATGCATGGCAGTAGTAGCAGCTCACTTCAGACTGCAGGGGTTCCAGGTGTTTTCCTACTTGGACGACTGGCTCATTACTACTTCAACTAGGCATCAACTCATGCACACAGAATCATGTTCCCCACATGTTTATTCTCCTAGGAATAGCCATAAACTTCAGCAAATTGCAACTTCAGCCAAAACAGACATGGGAATTTATTTGAGCACTTTTCAAGACAGTCTGCCATTGCTTCCCTTCCACCACATCGAGTTCAAACAGTAAGAACATGGGTCTAGAATGTTGTAAAGAGCACCACAGTTTCAGCCCATATAGTACTCCGCACTCTGGGCCTCACAGTGGCAGAGAGAACCTTAGTTCCTTTAGCCGGGTTTTGCATGCGGATCCTTCAGTGGATGCTGACTACTCAGTGGTCAGTCTCCTCAATCAGTGTCATACCAGATAAGAATTACCAAGACTTGCAAAAAAGATCTGAATTTGGGGGATCCAATCCAACCAAATGCTTCATGATCATCCCTTCATCCCCCAACAGCCCAAGGCCATAGTGACCACAGATGCTTCCCAGATATGGTGGGGGGCTTTATCTGGGGAAGACAGTCCAGGGTATTTAGTCCCCTGAAGGGCCCAGTTCGCACATAAATGTTCTAGAGGTGAGAGCAGTGCTTTTGGCTTGCAAGCACTTCAAGATGTTTTTCCTCTGGGATGATCGAGATTCAAACAAACGTCGTCAGTTGTTTGGTACATCAACAAACAAGGGGGGAACTAAATCTTACCCATTGTGTCAAGATGCTGTCAGTGTTTGGCAGTGGATGATCTCTTCTGATCACTTTGTGACTCACATTCCGGGGAAATACAACGTGATTGCAGGCAAACTGACCAGGTGCATTCTTGTTCCACATGAGTGGTCCCTCATCGAAAGAGTGGCAGACAAGATTTTCCATCAGTGGGGCCAACTATGGTGCAGTCTTTTTGCCTCTCCCATAAACAACAAGTGCAGCAACTACTTTGCCCTGATTTCCCACAGGGGAAGTCACTGAGGGATGCTCTACATCATGACTGGCTCCCAGTCTTCTCTATGCCTTCCCACCAACTCCACTGATTCCAAAATTTCTGCAGAAAGCTGCCAGGTCGGCCACTCTATTGGCCTCAACAAATTTGGTTTCCCTTCTGCCCTCACCTGGTTTAACCACCATGGAACCTAGATCCGAGACTGGACCTCTTGTCTCAGCCAACAGGTATGTCACAGCCGGGTATACCAAACCTCAAGCTGACTGCTTGGCTTCTCCAATTCCCTTAGTAGCCAGACAACTTATGCTCTTGTCAGCTGTCCGATGTATAATTGTATCTTCCCATAAACCTTCAAAAAGAAAAATATATTCCAGCAAATGGAAGAGATTTGTCCTTTGGGTACACCAACACAATCTTGACCCCTTTTCAGCTCCTATCAATACAATTTTAAATTACCTTGCACACCTATTTCAAAATGGTGCTAGTTCTTCAATCATTGAAGTACAGCTAGCAGCAATTTCAAATTACCATACAGGTTTTAATGACACATCCATAGCTTCTCACAAGTTGAGCAAGGCCTTTTTAAAAGGGATCTTTCTTCTAAGGCTTCCCTTTAAAGACCCCACTGCTCCATGGGATTTAAATCTGATGTTAGTCTCTCACACAACCCCATTTTGAACCAGCAACTACATGTGACCTTAAATGTCATATATGAAAGACAATTTTCTTGGTTCCTTCAAACGGTGCAGTGGTGCAACCGTTAGGGTTGTCACCTCACAGCAAGAGGTTCTCTGGTTCGATTCTGGGCTGGGGTGCCTTCTTTGTGGAGTCTGCATGTCCTCCCTGCATTTGTGTGGGTTTCCTCCAGGTGCTCTGGTTTCTTTCTACATTCCAAAGACATGCATTTGCAGCGTTTCTCCTCAGGCCTCCACTGAAAATGAGCTCTGTTCCACTTAGACCTTCCTGGTAAACAAATGTTAAATAAAATAAATTAAATAATTTCCACAAGAAGAATTTCCAAGAGTCAAACATTATCTTCTAAACCTCCATACTTGGTTTTCTACAAAGCTAGAATGACCTTGCGTGTACCAATCTATCCTTTTTGCCAAAGGTGGTGTCAGAATCCAGTATCAATAAGGGCCATCAGTCTACCTGTCTTTTTTTCCCCCAAGTTTGCCAGCAAAGGAAAATGTATCCTACATTTACTGTATGTTCATAGACAATTATGAATGTAGTTAATTAGAACAGAAAAAAAATCAGGAAAACTTGACCAATTTATTTCATTCTCTGAACCAGCATTGGGTAAACCATTTTCCAAAGTTACCTTATCAAAATGGTTGACAAATTGCATTTCTTTTGTCTGTAATAAATTGAGCATTACTCTTGCACACTTGAAAGCACAGTACACTAGATCCATGGCTGCTTCTACAATTTTTCAGTTAAGAATATCCATGGATGATATATGTGCAGCAGCAACTTATGCTAATCCACATACCTTTGTCACTCATTACGAGTTGGATCTGGTGTCCAGGGGTAGGGTGTCATTTGTTTCTATGATGCTCAAGAATATCCTTCCTTGAGTCCACCCTGGACACAGGTAGTTAGGGACACTATCCCACTTTCTGGGGATAGAATGAAGATTGACAACATCAGATAAAGATGTTATGTACTTAGCATAATGTTCCACCTGTGTTGTTTGTCTTCATTCTTCTACTCCCCTCCCTCCAGCCCCCATCCTAAAGCTTCCGGAGGAACAAGTGTTTACAAGGTCTCTTTATACTTATTATATGACTTTTCCAGGACTCTGTCCAGTGTTCTTACTGTAATGTAGCAGCAAATAAGATCTGAAGTAATTTAGTATGTGCATTGTAGTTAAGGGAGAAGCTCGAGAGATGTAGCGACTGAGCTTTAGCAACGGTCGAGTTGGATCCAATGGATCAGATCTGGACCCACTTGTTGAGGAAGAATGAAAATAGAGAACACAGATGGAATGTTATGGTAAGTACATAACGTTTTTTCCTTTCTGGTAAAATCAGCAAACAGGAGCTGAGGTACTTGTGGTTGGTGCATTATGGGTAAGGGAAAAGCTCAAGATGTTCTGTAGTCCTATCTTGCCTTCATTCTTACACATGGGTTCAGAGCCGATCCTTGGCTCCGACTCGGCCTATTACAAAGCTCTAAGTCTTCTAGTTGGCTCGTGGCTAGGTAGGTATCCCATGGTTCACCAGTACAGTCCCCAGATCTCATTTGCCGCGTCTACGAGTTCAGATGTGCTTCTTCTTGGCCGTGGCTAAGTTTAACACTTTTTTTCTATTTTTACTGTATTATAGCTTAACATTACAATTCATATAGCTTTTGATAGTGTTTAATAGTATTTCGAGTAGTCTCAGACTTGCTAAAGTGTTTTTCTTGACTTTAGATTCTTTCTTGTTGAGAACTGGTTGGCCGTTGGCATCCTGTGTGCCAGTCTTTATTTATTGTGCGCATTTGCATTTTTTTGATATTTGCAGTGCTTTTTATTGTAGCGAGGAATTTAAATAGTTATTACTTAGATTTATTTTTCGTGTGCAGTGTTGATTAGTATTAGAGCGTTAGTATTTAGACTTTCCTCCTTAGATATTTATCTGGATATCTAGTTATTCAGTTGGCGTAAATGGTCTTTTGATATTTAAGACCCTTCTTGTTCTATGACTTCGTGTTTGACCGTAGTTTTCACTGAGACAGTTTGGCCATTGTCATAGTCCGTATTAGTGTGTGTGCTGTTTAGTTAGTAGCTTCTGACCTTTCTAGTCTTTCTCTCTACCTAGGACCATTTAAGTTAGAGGACCTAGTTCTCTGCCTTTTTTCTCTTCCCAGGGCTAGGCCCATATAAGTTAGAGGACCTAGTCCTCGTGTTTGTGTTGTTTTTTTTCTGCTTCTCCAGTTAGCATGTCTAAAGAGGCAAAAGACCATAAACCCTCTATGTTTAAGAAATGTGTAAAATGCTCCCAGAAAATGTCAATTACGGATGGCCATAATAATTGTGTGTATTGTCTCAAAGCCATCCATCTGCAGGAAACCTGTTTGTTTTGCCATTCCATCAGCTCCAGAGTTATACAGGAGTGGAAGAACAAGCTAATTTTGAAAGGTCTCCTCAAGCCTTATTTCGAGGAAGACTTGGCCAGTTCATAGTCTTCCTCGAAATCCCATTCATCCAAAAAAGACAAGACTAAATCTACCAAGAGGCATTCCGCGGCACCATCCGATGCTTCTGAACCACCTCCTAAACATTCTAAACAGGACAAGACTTCTACCTCCTCTGCTCTACTGGTCTCTGAGCCGATCGAGGTTGTTGATACTGTGAATTCAGTTTCAGCCCCATGCATTTCGGAGCCGACAACTGATAGCAAGCATCAGAGCTGGTCCACAGATCCTTTGCCGGTCTCCCCAGAGGTCCAGATTTCCCCCACTGTCTTCCAGATCTTCCAGGAGCCTATCAGAAAAAGATGTTGAGAGAGTAGTGCTGAGACTCCTGAAGTCGTCTGCTTTGCCAAAAATGCTGTTGGCTCCGACCTAGTTGGTCCCGGAGCCACCTGAGTCCATTCTCCCTGCAGTGGTTCCACCTCCGAGCCGTGCCAGGCTTTCGGAGCTGGAGTGTTCAGTACCGCTGGTTGTGGAACCCTCGGTTCCAGCCCCCCCCCCCCCGAGGCTGTCTCGGAGCAGAGTTCTGCTCTGACACCTTCTTTGCCATTCGTGGTGTCTAGGAGCCGAAGTTCCCCAGTCGGCCTCGACAGGCGATAGGGACACTTGGACCCATACCTCTTTGGTTCCGAGTTTCCGTCTCGGTGCGTCGGCTAGGGTGAGCTCGGATCCTACATCTATCTCGGAGCTGATGGCTTTCTCTGTCTTCTTGGAGCTGAGGAGGTCTTCAGAGCCGGAGAGGTCTGCCTTCGAGATGATGCGGAGTGTGCTGTCCCGCTCATCGGCTCCACCCAGGGGTACCGATGCTCTTCCCCCTCAGGCACTGACCTCCATCTCAACACCTACTCCCTCTCTCGACAGCAGAGACCCGAAGCCTCAGGAGCACCTGGTTAGTGGTCCCCACTCTTCCGAGACCTCCCCAGAATATCCTTCTGAGGAGCCTCCTCGGAAGAGGACATGCAAGAGGAAGCATGTAGACTCCCAGGATAAGTCTCTTACCTCCAACCTCGAGGAGTCAGAAGGGTCCCCCAAGTCGTCCTCTGATGATGTCTCCTTTGTAGACATCTTGGAGATCCTTAAGCAGAGGTGCGGCTGTCCCACTGTTACCCCTTCTGATGAGGAGTCAGTGTACGTGATGGCTTTCGGGTCTCAACCTTCAGCCTCTTGGGTGTCTCCACCTTTCAACAAACATTTAGACCTTGTTAGTCGGAAGGTGTGGGAAACTCCTGATGCCATGGAGCCAGTTCCTAGGAGACCCAATAAATTTTTGTCTGCTCCCAAAGAGAAGGAATTTTTATCCAAGGGTGTGCCTGTAGATGCCATGGTGGTGGCGGCGGCCACTAAGAAGGAACTAGCGGAGACTTCATCTGTCCATCCACCAAACAAGGAATCTCGAATGATGGATATATACGGGAAGCGTATCTTTTCGTCAGCGGCATTCACACTCGGGTCGCTGAGCTACCTAACACATTTTACAAGGCTTCAGAGAGATGATCTTAAGGAGTTGGGAGAGAAGACTCTACAAGGTACATCTACTGAAGGAGTTCCTAATAAGGTGTCTGCTCAGTTGTCCACCTTGAATTCCATTGTTAACTCCTCCATGAGGCTGATTTCTTATGCAGCCGATGGAGCAAGTAGGGCAGAGGGTTCAGGAGTTTCCCTTAGGAGGCACTCCTGGTTGCGCTTGTGTAATTTTGTGGAGCCGTTCAAGTCTACCTTTACCAACGCCCCCTCTGATTGTTCTTCCTTGTTTGGACCTAAGATAAAAACACACCCACCAGGTGCAAGCAAGAAGGGAAAACGCTGTCTGCCATGGGAGTACATTTTACTGTCCCCTCTAGACCATACCCCAAGGGAAAGAGATGTGGTAAGATGTGGTTCAAGAAGTCAGAGGTTTTTCCCGGATGCACAAGGTGACTCCTCCTTCAGAGGCAGAGGAGGAGGAGCGAATGGTAGATGTCGCCCTAGAGGCAGGGGCAGACCGCAAAACCAGGGAGGCAGTGATTCGTTTCAAGGCCATCCCCATCAGCGCTCCTGATGTGGAGCCCAGCTGTGCTTCTCTGGAGCCAGTCGGGGGGGGGGGGGTGTCACATTTCTTTGTATGCAGAAGCCTAGCTAAACATCACCCGAGACAAATGGGTACAAAGAATTATCACCAGAGGTACCCTTTTCTCTTCCACCTCACGTTCCCAAGAGGATCCCGGATGTTCCACCTAATCACAGGGATCAAGCAACTGTAGAAGTGAACAAGTTGCTCACAAACATTGGACCTCAGCAAACTAAAGAAATCTGTAAAGGACAAGTTCCGGATGGTGACATTGCAGTCTATACTCCCTCTGTTAGGGAAAGACACTTGGATGTGCTAAATAGACCTCCAAGATGCGTATTACCATATAAAAATGGGCAGAGCTTCGAGGAGCTGCTTACACTTCTGGCTGGGAGCCAGTCACTACCAGTTTCATGCTCTGCCCTTTGGTCTCACCACAGCCCTCAGGGTGTTCACCAAATGTATGGCAGTAGTGATAGCTCACCTGAGACGTCTAGGAATTCCAATTGTTTCCATACCTGGACGACTGGCTCCTGACCGCCCCACCAGGCATCTACTTTTTCAAACCAGAGATTCCACTATCCAACTTTGTGCCCAGTTGGGGATTACTATAAATTGGGAAAAGTCTGCCTTATCGCCCTCTCAATTTGTGACTTTTATAGGTGCAGAAATAGACACAGTCACCATGTTAGCTCGTCTTCCTGCAGAAAGAGCACAGAACCTCATACAACAAGTTCTTCGTCTACTTGCCCTTCAAAAAAGTCAAGGCAAAGACAGTGCTGAAACTCTTAGGTACCATGGCCTCCACCATAATGCTAGTTCCTCTTGCCAGATTGCATATGCGAATTCTTCAGTGGCTTCTATCGTCCCAGTGGTCCTTTCAACAACTGCCTTTATCTCTCCACATCATATTAACAGAGTCTTACAAAAAGGACCTCCGTTGGTGGATTCAACTCTCCCAACTAACAGGCACTTCATTCCTTCCTTGCCAACCCGTTGCTACTGTGACCATGGATGCCTCACAGATAGGGTGTGTGGGGGCATTATCTAGGCAGGACTGTCCAAGGCACATGGCAAGATCATGAGGCTCACGTGCATATCAGTGTCCTAGAGATGAGGGCGGTGCTTTTGGCGTTGCAAGAACTTGACTACCTTCTTCCTCTTGGGACGATAGCAATCCAATTGGGAAACATGGTAGTGGTATGGTATCTCAACAAACAAGGCGGAACCAGATCTTACCCCCTTTGTTGGGAGGCTATTAGAGTTTGCAAATGGATGATATCTTCCCAGTGCTTTCTAGTGGCAACACACATCCCAGGGACAACCAACGTGATAGCCGCAAACTCAGCCGGGCAATCTTGATGCCTCACAAGTGGTCTCTGAAGCAGAAAATAGAGGAACAGATCTTCTGCAAATGGGGACAGCCTTGCTACGATCTTTTCACCAGTCTGATCAACTCCAAATGCAGCAGCTATTTTTCCCTTACCCCCCCTTCGGGGGAGTCACCGAGAGTCGCACTTGTTCACGATTGGCCCCTGGGTCTCCTTTATGCTTTTCCCCCCTTCCCTCTCGTATACAAGATGATCCAGAAAGCGAAACTATTGGGAAGCAAATTGATTCTCATAACTCCTTACTGGCCTTGTCAGATTTGGTTCCCCTTTCACAGGCCTCATCTTCGATACGAGCCATGGACTTTGGACCCAGTGCCAGATCTCCTGACGCACATGTCAGGCTCTCTTCACCCCAGCCTCCACACCCTCAGCTTGACAGCATGGCTGCTCCAGTTCCATCCCTAGTCAGGCTTCATGATTTTTCACCCGCTGTGACCCACATTCTCACATCTTCTCAGAAACCCTCCACTAGCAAATGGAGAAGGTTTTCTATCTGGGTTGAAGAAAGGAATGTTGACCCTTACACCGCATTCATTCCAGTGGTTTTTAGAATTTTTGTCTGAAATTTTTCACCAGGGATCTGCTGCTGCCACAATTGGGGTTCAGTTGGCAGCAATATCAAATTTTCATTTGGGTCAACATGAATCTAACCTGATATGACACACATTGTGTAAAACCTTCCTTAAAGGTACTACTTTGCTGAGACCTCCCTTTCAGGAACCGATAGCTAACTGGGATCTAAACTTCGTCCTGCCCAGTATTACGTCTCCACCCTTTGAACCTGCTCATTTGTGCCCGTTGAAGTTTCTGTCTTGGAAGATCTTGTTTCTAGTAGCCATCGCATCTGCTAGACAAGTATCAGAATTACAAGCATTGTCCATCATGCCCCCTTATCTGATTTTCCACAAAGATAGAGTATCTCTTCGCACAAATCCATTTTTTAATCCCTAAAGTGTGCTCTCATAATAACTTGAACCATCATTCCAATGCAGCAGAATACAGATTTCATCAGCTGGATGTTCACAGACAATTACGGTTCTATCTACACAGGACTTGAGGAATTTAGGAAGTCAGACCAATTGTTTGTATTTTTCTCTGACTCCACATTAGGTCTCCCAGTCTCCAAAGTGACCCTTTCGAATTGGATTTAGAGTTGCATCTCTTTCATTTATTCCTCCAATGGAAAGCCTTTGCCATTCAAGATTAAGGCTCATTCTACACGATCCCAGTCTACATCTGCAGTCTTCCAAGCCAGGGTTCCAATTGATCATATTTGTGCAGCTGCAACCTGGGCTACTCCTCACACTTTTATTACTCATTACAAATTGGACCGGACCTCTAGGGGTAAAGCCTCCTTTGGTTCCACGGTAGTATCTTTCAGTGAGCCGCCCAAGAATAAGGTGCTAGGAACGCTGTCCCATGTCTAAGAATGAAGGGTAGATAGAACTATAGAACATAAAGAAATTATGTTCTCACCATAACGTTACATGTTTGTAGTCCATCTCGCCCTTCATTCTTAAGAACCCACCCTCCTACCCTCATCCTAGAAGGATCTGGAGACAGGATAATTTTTCCATAACCGGTGGAGACCTCTCATTATTGTTCTTCCTGGATAGCTTTAGTTCTGTCTTTCTATAGTTTAGCAGCAAACAAGATCTGGGGATTGTACTGGTGCACCATGCGATACCTACCTAGCCACGAGCCAACTAGAAAACTTTGAGCTTTGTAATAGGCCGAGTCGGAGCCAAGGATCAGCTCCGAACCCATGTGTAAGAATGAAGGGCGAGATGGACTACAAACATGGAACGTTATGGTAAGTACATAACTTATTTTTTATTTCCACCACCACATAACTGCTCCATGCAGGGTCAAGGCACATTCTTAAAGGGCCTTGGCTTCATTTATGATGATTTGGAAAGGGTTGGATTATAGAAATTTTCTGGAAGCAGCAACTTGGTCCTTTGTGACATACCTTTACAAAGCACTACAATCTAGCTTCCTTCTCCAGATCTATGTCAGGCTTTGCTAGGTCCATTCTCTAGGGCTCTTGGTCCCTTCTCCTTCCACCTCCAGGTTTGAAGCTCTGGTAATCTGCCCATATAGCCCATGCTACTGCAGCAGTTATCAGTATTATGAACATAGAGCAGCTGTGCAAGTAAACTCACCATAACTATGCTGCACCTCAGAAAATCCAAATCCCATCGAGCTACGCGCTCGAGAGACTTGAACGTCAGCACTGAAATAAATAGGACATGCTGGAGGGACAGATTCATAACCCAGAGGCTCCCTTCACTCTGGAATAAAATCCCAGTCCAGGTTAGGCAGAGTCCCTCATTGACTCTCTTCAAGAGGAATCTTGATGAGTGGATGGGAGATAGTAGGTTTACCCCGGGTATCACTTCTGTGTCACTGTTAGACAGAGGCACAGTATACTAACCTCGAAAAAGGGCATAACAAAATTCATTTAAAATGGGTGGCGAGTGCCAAACACACTCTGGCTAGGCTTATAAATGCCCTAGGGCAGATAGCCTAGTATGAACCTATGAACTTATAACAGTAGATCAAATGGGTCTATATTATAATTGCGAAAGCTGTCTTTCGCGAATACATGTTCAGTGACACATAAACGTCGAACGATAACAGCGAAGTCCCAAAAAACGCTGAACGCATTCCTGGAAGTAACAGCGCCATACAGGTAAGGTAAACCTAACTGTACAAAAGTTACCTAAAACACTTTTTCAAACGTTTTTGCAGGGGGGCAATCCCCCCTGCACCCCCACACACCCCCTACTTATATATACCAACTCTGAGACCGCACTACAGTGGAGAAAAGGATTCATTTCCTCATCCCCACGATCACCCTGCTGGCCAAGAAAATCCGTTTGGCATTCTCCATTTCGTTCTTTTGGTACTTCGCTGTTTTCGTTCTTCGACGTATATGTGTCTATGAACATGTATTCACGAAAGACAACTTTCGCGATTCTGATATAGACCTGATCAGATGGCTTCTGCTGCAAAAGCTGCTCCTTCCCAACATCTCCCATGTTTTTTATTGTGGTTGTGTGTGTGCGTGTCTTTTTTTTTTTTTTTTTCTTCTTTTTTATGCCAGTGTGTGGATATTTACTTTTTGTTCTAAGCAATGCCCTTTCAGGGCTCAGGCACTCTTTCTTGGTTGGTATCAACACTAATGTGCTTGGAACCCAAGCATGCAATTTAGAAAGCTCCTCTCGAGGAGAGTTACTGGGTGCATGGAAGGTGCCATGATTCTTTTGAAGCTGGCAGACTTTTATACCCTATAGAGGATGTATCCCACATATCTTGGGCTACTGCAGCAGTGACCATTTGAGCATCTACTTTTATGACAAGTTTACTTACACAACTGTACTTTGATAATTTTAGTTGCACATCTTACCTCTTTCCCATCACACATTCAATATTTGCTGTGGAACTATTGAAAAATACTCTGAAATCTACTTGGGGTGTAAAAAAAAAAAACTTCCAAGAAAAATCCTGAATTTCTGGACTCTTGCATACTTGGAAGCCATATAGTTGTGTTTCTATTGTTCCTTGGTAAATTGCCTTTCCAGTCTCTCTTCTTTATCTTTTATAACCTTTTCTGATTCTTATTGTTGTCATGCAGTATTGTATTTGCCCCACTTTTTATCCATTTTTTAACTGCCGGTCTGTTCTAGACTCAGCTAAGAACTCTACCATAGCTAGTCTTTCACTTGTAACCCATCCTTTGCTCTTTGCCTAAATTCTGTTATCAGTCTCTGGTATGAAAGGCACTCTAACCTGCAGTCGAAACATCTGCTCTGCCTTGTTCCATTCAGCTTTCCCTCCCTCGATATTTGTTTCCAGTACCTTGGTTCTTTTGCCGATTTTTCTCCTGCAGTTTCCAGCTCCCTCTTGCCTGCTTTCTATACCCAGTTTAACATTATCCCCATGTGGGCTTCGTTCTTGGAATGCTTTCTGCTAATTTGACTGTAGTTTTCTCCTTGAGGATCTGCATCCAGAATCCTGCTCTGTCCATATTTCTAAAATGTACCCCCTTGTTTCATCATTATCCTCTTCCACTTTTAATTCATACCCTTCCACTTGTCTTATGTTTGTGCCTTGACTGCATACATCTGTAAAGCATTTCCAGAAATTAGGTAATCGTAAACTACCTTTTTCTGTAGGGAGAATTGATTTCCCCCTTGGCTGTTGCCCTTCCCCCTCCCAAGTAAATTTTTAGATCCAGTATTATCTTATATGTCCAACTCAACAAATGGCCTGTCAGGTCAGACCCCGGTGTCTCTTCCAGCTTTTGTATCTGGGACTCAGGCCAGGAGTGGCCTTAGGTCAGCTGGTGCCCTAGGCAAAAGGGCTCCATGGCACCCCCCACCATACCACCTGATGCCCCCATCCTGGTCTACCTACACCAAATAAATACTGACAAAGCGCCCTTAATAGAGCGGTGCCCTAGGTGGCCGCCTAGTTGGCTTATGCATATGGCTGGCTATGACTCAGGCTCCTCACCTAGCCATAACACCCTTCTGTTCCCTAAAACACTACAGATCTCGTTTGCTGCCTGAAGAGACCAGATGTGATCTGTGAGGATTCAACACTGAGTGACAGCTAAGTTATCAGAATTTCAAATATCTGTTTTCTTTCAGAATCTTTGGTTAGATGGCTAGTGCAGTATTTCTTAGGAGTTGTTTTGTCCCTTCCCTTCTGTTCTTGACAAAAATTTTCCTTCCTACAGAGTTTTTTTCCTCCTTTTCCCATACTCATTTAATTAACAAAAAAAAATAGTTTCAAATTTTATATGGTACTTTCATAATTTTTTTCATACATTTTTCAAGTGACTTTGTATTTGGTGATTTACAGCATTCTTAGGCCTGTATATTTTAGTGTGTGTGTAAAGAAATGTATCTTTAAGATTGCTCCAACATGTATGACGAGGCCTCTGCATGGGCATAAGATTCCCCCACAAGATCCAAACGACTAATGCATGTATTGCTTGGGGGCTTACCATGTCAGTGTTGAGCGATAGTCCTGTGCCTGTTTTGTGACCAGGGCTTTACTGGACTGCAGAAATCAATTATTATTGAGTCTTCTCCCTGCAAAGTTTGAATATCAACCCCTCTTGCTTCATTTTCAGCTTCTGCTTCCAAGAAACATGACAAACCAAAGTCCTCAAAAGATGAGGAGATAGAGAGAAAGGTGAAAGAGAGAGACAAACTGCTTTTAGCCTCAAGGGTCCTTGTTTGTCATGTCTGTATTCAGATTCAAAGACCTCTGCAGAGAAAAGTTACAGGAAATGTACATGCAAGAGGTGGTATGTTGACTCCTTCCCTAAAGTCACTGACTTCAAGTAACAGCCCTCTAGATCCCTGGAAGACATCTCCTTAAGAGAAATCCTGGAATTGATGAAGCAAAGTGGGTATTGGTGATATGAAGCCCAGACTAAGATGCGTTCATATTCCGTGAGGCTTTTGGGGTTGCTTATCTACTGGCTGGGTCGTCCCACCCACTGACTAGCTCATAAAGTTAGTCTTGCAGGGGACGTGGAAGGAGCGTGACATGGTGGAGCCGACTCCTAGGAAACCTAGTAAGATAGTTTTCCCTGAGCAGGTCACACTGGAGCTAGCATCCCCCCTTGGTATTACGGTGGCGGCAGCTGCAACCAGAAAGAAGGAATTTTTTAAAGAGTGCACCTCTGTTCATCCCCCTAACAAGGAGTCCAGGGCGTTGAATAGATTTGGAAAGCTGATACATGCTTCACCAATATTTTCACTTTGCATGGTGAACTGCTCAACACACGACTCATTTTCTGAGGGATCTGACTAAAGAAATTGCCAAGGTCCTCTCAGGTAATTTGCCAGTGGACTTCCAGAAGACTGTGGAATCACAGCTTTATCTAACTTGTCCATGCACCTGCTTTCAGTGTTGCAGATGGCACTGCAAAAGCCATCATGGCTGTTAACCTGAATGCCTGGAAGCATCTGTGTGACTGTGCTGAAAGCTTCAAAATGTCCTTCGACACCGCCTTTGAGTGTACTCTTTCCGAACCCAAGGTCAGAGATGCTCAACAAAATCAAGGAAGTGGCCAAGACTCTTATCTGCTGTATATATGTTTTTTTCACTCACCCCCAAAGAACTGCTTTCCAGAACCAGAGAGGTAGAAAGAAGCTCTGGTTTTGAAAATCCCAGAATTTTGCCCAGGACATGTCTGGCTAACAGAGCTCCTGAAGGCAAAGTTGGGAACAGCTTCATTGAATGTCGCCCTAGAGACAGAGGCATTCTGCAGAATCAAGGGATCTGATGTCTATTTTCATTGGATTCACCCTTTGGTTGTCTGAGCTGACTGGATCTGACCCCAGTGCCTATTCTGAAGCTGCGAGTCCAAGGTTCTGATGCCTCCCAAACCCATAATGCCTACCATTCTTCCTTATTACCTCGGATAGAGTATGCCAAGATTACATTAGCTAACTATCTATATATGACCGAATACAAAAGAATGGCAGGTACTCCACAACAATCTAAGCAAACCACTGAATATAACTTAAAATATACTCTTTAATCCACAAAGTAAGCGCTTTCACGTCTCCAAGGACGCTTCTTATACTTGAAACGGTAGCAAAGCATTCAAAATCCTTTTAAATATATCTTCACTTCTACCAAACACCAATAAAATGCCTAATAAAAATCACATGATGAAAACTCTTAAAGTTACAATTTTATTAAGCTGATGGGCATATATATATATATATATATATATATATATATATATATATATATATATATATATATATAGATATATATAGATATATATATATAGATATAGATATATATATATATATATATATATAAAATATAAAATATATAATATGTAAAATATATAATGCCAAAAGCATAATCTAAAATTCCTTCATGTGAAACTTATATCCTATAAAAATCTTAATAAACTTATAAAAATATAACTTATAAATCAGTTTCACTAATACACCCTAAATTGAGGGACTCTCTATATACAAAGAATACCTATAATACATTTATATTCATAAACAATATAATGACTAAGCATAATTCAATAAACAAAAGAGTATGTACATATTTCTTATAAATTCATATGCACAAATATATACTAATAATATTTCCCTAGGACTTAATGTTTTAAGGCTCGATCAAGCAGAAATGGTTTCAATGAAACTCTGTCATTCAAACCATGTCCCCTATTGGCTTGTAACCTAACTATCCACTTCCCTTGCTCTTTCTCTGTATAATTGCCAATGTTGCCCAGCCTCTCTGTAGCATATATAAGTTCTAATACTAAGAAGTTAAAAGTGTGGGTAGTGTCATTTTGTAGAACATGTTTAGCTATAGCATTACTTTCATTCTCCCTGCTGATAGCATAAACATGTTCCCTTATCCTTTCTCTAAGTGTCCTGTTCATCTTTCCTACATAAAAACTACTACATTTTTGGCACATAACTAGATAGACCACATTCCTAGACCTACAATCAGTATAATGATCCATACCTAACGTGCGTATCAGGATGTACAAAAAAAATTTTGTTAGCTATGAGACTACATTGATTGCAGTTATGGCAAGGAAAAGTTCCTTTCCTTGAATGTAATCTCTTCTTACCATTATTCTCATAGCATAAAATTATTTTTAGTGATGTGTTCCTATAAATAAAACTGGGGTATGTACCATCTACTTCCAGTGGCGACCCCTAACTGGGAAAAGCCGAAAGAAGAATATATCTATGTATATCTGTCTATATATGTGTATATATATATATATATATATATATATGTGTGTGTGTGTGTGTGTATGTATCTAACATTTGACACACCCCACTCTGGTATTGTTGACATACTCAAGATATTGGGTGTAAACCCTTATTTCACCTGGTGGATAGCCAGCTGGCTCACAGACAAGACCCAGGAAATTAGAATTGGGGAGTCCATGTCTACTAAGAAGCCAGTCACAAGCGAAGTCCATCAGGGATCAGTCATGAGACTGCTCCTTTTTGTCATCTACTTCTCTGATGTTGAAGCCAATGTCAAGGGCCTCTTTCTGACCAGATTTGCATATTGCAAATTAGAATCTGTCATAGAATCCCCCATGGATATTGATGTTCTCTGGGAAGGGCTGACACATACAGATAACTTGCGTGAGAGCCATTGGCTAAAACTAAATGCCAAGAAATGCTTTTGATAGTATCCTTTGGGAAGTTCTCCACCTCTGGTAATTGTTATATTGACAACACACCCATAAGAGTTGACCCATTTGTCAGGGTGCTGGAGTCCCATGTAGATTGTAATCTAGCCTTTCACCATCATGTGTTTATTGTAAGGAAACCTTTATTGTACAAGTTATTAACAACGGTGTAGTAGCTAGGTCCAATGAGGCCATTGTTTCACTGGTATTTGGCATTCATCAGACCTATCATTGAGTAAAATGCTTCCTTTGGTATGTACCTAGCTAGGCACATCAACAACTGTAATATCCACAAACTTTTCTCACTAAAATAATACAGTGCATAAGTAACATGTCATATGCATATTACCTCAAAGCCCTGTTCCTGTATTCTGTCTTCTACAGGCTGCTGAGGGGAGATCTATGCCTGGCATACAAGGCATTGATGGGACCCCACCCTTATGGAAATCCTGCACATCCACAAAACAGATAGCACCAGAATTACCATTTTAAAGACTTAAACATTGCATGTGATATAAATAGGACCTGCTGGAAGAGACAGGTATGTATCCCAGATACTACCCTTTCTCTGTAACTGGTTCCCCATCCATGTGAAACAGAGCTCCTCCTTAACCCAGTTCAAGTGTAACTTAGACAATTGCATATGGAACAGGAAGGTCATCCCTGGTTTGGCACTTCTTTCTCTAATGGACACAGGCAGCCTGTAAATGGTTCATCTCCCAAGCTCCAAGGCTACCAGAACTTGTCAGAGATTTAGAATGCATGGCTAGGCTTAAAAATGCCCCCGTGGTCATTAGCATAGTACACACCTATGTACTAATTCAGTGCAAGGATTATTTGCTCCAATTCTCCCAACACTTGGGGATCAATATAAACTTAACAAAAAGCCAACTGACTAACTCGGGCAGGAGAATTTACAGGATGCCATTTGAATGTGACATCTTAGATAGCCAAACTCCTGCAGTCAAGGATCCTTTCTATTTGTCTTTAAGTCCCACAAGTTCTTGCTTCACACAATCCCCCAGCAAACCCAATTTTTCATCTTTTAGGGTCGATGGCTGCATTAGTTACTCTGGTCCCACAAATAAGGCATTATGTGAAACTACTGTAATGGTCCCATTTGGTTCAGTGGTCAGTGTTACATCAGCTTGTCTACATAACAGTATGCAGGTGACGCATTATGTGGTTTTTGACCTCTTCTCCTTTCAATCATTCTTTTTTACACTCCCACAGTGGCAACTGTGACCTCAGATTCCTCCTTTCTGGGGTGGGGGAGGGGAGGTTATACAGGGAAGACTCTCCAAGGTACATGGTTTATAACAGAGACCTTCACATTAGTGTTTTGGAGGTGTGTTTTCCAGTCTGATGGATAGCATGGTGGGTGTCTGGTACATCAACAAACTGGGTGGATCCCACTCATCCTTGATATGCTGAGAAGCCATGAGGGTGTGTCAGTGGGCAGTGTCTTAATGCTTTCTGGAGATAACACACATCCTGGGGAGTTGCATGTTTTTTCTGACAAACTGAGGAGGTGTATTCTGCCCCAAGAGTGGTACCTCATCCAAGCAGTGACATACGTGATATTCAGCTGCTGGAGCCAACTGTGCTGCAACTTCTTCGCTTTTCATCTGAACACCAAGTGCAGTAGCTATGCTAGCTTCTCCTCTTCTGTTTCACACATTGTAACATCATCACAGAAACCTAACATGGGTAGGTTTACAGAAGTAGAAAAGATTTGGTGTTTGGGCTTCCTGTAAAGGCTTTTAGAACTTTTATTGGTACCACTTCCTTCTATTTTAGATTTTCTAGTAGGATTATTCCAAGAAGGTGCCAGCATCTCTAACATTAAGGTTTAAATGGCAGCTTGTCCATTTTTCATGTTAGGGAAAATCATACCCCTGTTGCATCCTTAAAGTTGTTCAAGGCTTTCTTAAATGAACTTTTTTACTTAGACCCCCCCCCCCCAATCAAAGATCCCATTCTTCCTTGGGATATTAGAATAATGCTTCATTCTTTGACCAATAACCCCTTTTGAAGTTCCTGCCTTGGAAAACTGTTTTTGTCATGGTCATTACCTCTTGCCAGAAGAATTTCAGAGATTCAAGCCCTTTTATATAAACCTCCCTACCTAATCTTTTAGAAGGACAGTGTGTCTGTTCGAACTAACCCTAATTTTCTACCAAAAGTGGCTTCATGAACCTTCCTGAATCAGACTGTTAACTTACCTGTTTTCTTTCCAAAATTTTCTAAAAGATGAATATATCTTGCACTTAATGGATGTATACCAGCAGTTGCGTTTCTGTATACATCAGACTAAGAAATTCAGGAAAACTGATGAGGTTATTTAATTCTAAAAGGCTAAAATGGTTCAAGATGTTTCTAAATTCATATTGTCCAGGTGACTTCCAAGTTGCATTGGCTTTGTCTATAAGTAGAGGATCAGGATCAACACTTCTACATAAACTTAGTTCATTTAGCCAGAGCCGTGACAGCCTCCTCTGCCTTTTTCACCAGAGTTCCCATACATGAAATTTGTGCTGTGGCTACTTGGTCTGCATTGTGTACCTTTGTATCTTACTATAAGCTGGATGTGCAATCAAGATTACGGGCGTCTTTGGCTTGTACCATCCTTGGGGAATATCTTTCCTTGAAACCATCCTGGAGTTTGTAGTGGCTGGGAATCTGTCCATTTGTTAAGTCGGATCGTTAAGACGACATCTGATAAAAAAAAAAAAAAAAAAAATGATTTACTTAATGCTAGATCCATGTCGTCTGTTTCCATCTCAACCTTCTGACTTACTAGTTCTGACCACATATCAGTATTGGCAGTATTTAATGGTTTTATTGGGCATATTTTGTGACATATGCTGTGTATTGAGGGTAAACTTGCTCTGATGTATTTTAAGAAACAGAAGGATGTTGTGGGTAGGGGAGAAGCCTGAACCTCAGATTCAAAATCTGGAAAAAAGGCACTGAGGTCAAATCAGAGAGCTCATTCATTAAGCTGGAGATTGACCAGCTCGATCTAGTTTTATGGTAAATACAAAAGTGGTAATCGTCCACAGCTTCTCTGGTTGGTAAAAATATCCCTCACCGGTATATAAAATTAAAAGGACTAAAAGCATTTTCACTTCTCATATCTAACTTTCCATATCCATAATTAATAGCTTTAATTTTCTCTGTTTTTAGATTGTGTTTTGTTTAATCTCTTCACATGTATCCTTAGCTGCAGTAACAGAATCCTTTTTAATCCATACTTCTGAATACTTAATTTTGTTTCCCCGTAACAGTAGCTATGTTTGGTGATAGTTTACCATTGTAGCCTGTATTTTTAATTGTATATCCAGAAAAGACTTGAAACTTTCTAAAATTTCCACAGCAGCAACAAAATGTCCTTTTCTGTATTTTTCAAATACAAAACATCTGCAAATAAGGATAACTTTTCTTGAATACCATACCAGTTACATCCTTGAATTTGAGTCTCTTATTTTCTTTGTCCTGCATTTACAGCCTCTGGCAAAATTGATATGAGGCGCTCTTTACCCGATTCTCTGTTCAAACATGAGTATCTGTAAGGAACCCACTCATTTTAATTCTGGCTTCTGACCCTTTGTGTTTCACATCTAATAAACCCTATTTTTTTTTAACCAGGGGATGTAAGTACATGCCACTGTAATCCTTCTCACCCCTTACTTAAGAAATCTGTCATTGTCTTTTCCCCTCTTTTATCAGTATTGCAGCCTGTTTAGCCGTCTGTGGTATTACTCCCAATCTGATGTTGTCCACTTCATTACATTAACCTGTGGGTCACAGTTCCAGTCCTTGGAACCAACCATCTGCCACTTTCTTTCCAGCTCAAGCTTCCTGACTTGAGCTCCTCCTCCCTGTCCATAATGTCCCGCTACCCCTGAATACCTCGTATCTCGTTTGTCGTGCTTTGAGTTCGCATAGAGTTCCTCGCTCTTGAGCTTCAGTCTTCAAAATGGGTGTAAGTCCTTTTTCTTGTTCTGCCTACCCTTTTTGCTTTACTTATCCAACTCTTTAATACTTTTCTCTAGTTTTTGAGTTTCTATCCATCAGGTCTCCCCTCTATATATACATTATAAAAAAAAAAAAACTTCCCTCCTTTTCTGTTTCTTTCTCTTCCTTTCCTTGTTGTTATGGCTGACCAAAAACCTTTAGGGTTTAAAAAGTGCACTTCCTGTGGGTGGAAGGCTCCCCTATCTGACACCCACAGGAAGTGCATGTACTGCTTGGGGCCTAACCATTTGGAAGCCCCTTGCGAAATCTGTACGGCTTTCCATCCTTGGGCTCTGGTGGCTATGAGGAGCAAACTGGTGTTAAAAGGTTTGCTCCCTCCTCCTTCCACCTTGGGAATGCCTTCTACGTCAAGGGCTCAGCCCCGTCCTATAAAGCCCAGGGAGTTCCGGGATTCCAGGACATCATGTTCTGCGCGATCCTCCTCTGAACCATCTAGGAAAAAGGTGAAATTTTTGGAACAGACTCAGCCTGATCCAAGTTCAGTTGCTAGTGCCTCTCCTCTGCCCTGGCCATCCTCCAGTGACGAATGGTGCTCCTATGGCTTTGGCTCCTATGGTTTCATCGTCTAGGTCAGCTCTGCCTGTGTAAGGAGATCTCTGTCTTGTTTCCTCTCGAAGATCCTCCAGACCTCCCATCCACCACTACTACTGGGTCTTCCAGTAGCCTGACTTCCAGGAACGTCGGCAAGCTCATGAGGCAATTACGTAAGACACAGATCCAGATGGGACTCGTGTCCGCTTTGTCCATATCTAGATCTGTGAAAGTTTCCCTGTTCCAGCCGGTAACTCCTCCTCCAGTCTGACCCTTGGTTTCAGGGTTGTCTAATGTGAAGTTGTTCCATCTCACCGTTCATTCTTACATATGGGTTTGGATGTGATCCTCAGCTCTGAGTCTGCCAACTACAAAGCTCGAGGTTTACAGACAGCTTGAGGCCAAGTCCCTATCCGATGATGCACCTTCAGTTACCCCATATCTAGTTTGCTGCTGCAACAGATCGGAGGTTTCCTCACAGCTCGAGCCAGTATAATATTTTTGTAGAAAAAATGTATCTTTAATAATACTTTTCAATTGAATAACTTTTAATATCTTGTTTAACTACTGTTTAGCTTAAATTGTGATAGTTCCTTAGTCTTTTTGGCCTTCGTTTATATAGGCCGTTAGTATCTCCCTTCCCTTTCTTTGGTGTGCCTTTTTACAGATTACAAGAGGGTTTAAATAGTTTAGAAGTGTGTTTTAGTAGACATTTATAGGCTTTAGAGTGTGTTTCTACAACAGTAGTTAGTTCAGATTTAACTTTATAGAGCCCATTTGCTTTTTTAAGGGCTGCTTACTATTTAAAATTCTACAATGTTTGAATTTGTTGAATGTGTGTGTGTGTTTGTGTGTGTTTTCTTTGATATACCTTTAATACAGATTTTCTTGTGTGCATTTAAAAAAATTTTTCATGGCTGACCAGGATAAGGAGAAATAACCCAAGTCTGGGGTTAAAAAATGTCCAAAGTGTGTACAGAAAATGTCTGTGACTGATGGTCATGTTTATTGTTTGGGTGCTTTGCACTTGCAAGAGAGTTGCTTCATCTGCCATTCCTTTAGTAGCTTTGTACTTCATGAAAGGAAAAGAAAGTTAATTGATAGAGAGCTATTAAAATCATCCTTTTAAGAAGCTTTGGGCGACCATGATAAAGCTAGCAAATCTCCGAAATCTTCCAAGTCCTTCTAAGTCTTCATCATCAGATCCAATAAAATAAAAAAAAAAAACAACGTCGGCTCCACAGCCTTTGAAGCCGAGCATCTTTTTTCCCCAGTCCTGGAACCTGTCTCCGCAGTACTGAAGTCCACCAATCCTAAAATCTGTGCCACCTTCTATTCATTCATCTCGGTCCTCGATAAGCCTATCCGATTTGGATGTGGATCGTGTGGTGCAGAAGTTGTTACAGGCAACGGCGTTTGCAAAATTTTTTATCGGTTCTGACTCTAGTGGTTTCGGAACCGAAAACTGTTCCTCCATCTACTACTTTTCCTCCTCAGAGCCATACCAGTCCGTCGGAGCCGCTGGAGTTAGACTTTGATTGTGGAGCCTTCAGAACCGATGCCTGCTCCAGTGCCATCTGTTCATAGGTTCATAGATTAGTACTAAGCTAACTGCCCTTGTGAGCCATTTTAAGCCTAGCCAGTTATCCCTTGTGAGACTCAAACCCTGCAGCTTGTGTTTGCAAGGCAAACACCATAACCATTAGGCCACCCTCCCAACCCTTCGGTTCCGATTACTCAGACTTCCTCAGTGCCCATGGAGGTGTCTAGGAGTCGACACTTGCTGGTCAGGTCCGGGGAGGATAGTCGGACCAACCTGTCTGTTCTGACTTTACCTCTTGGGACTTTGGCTCGGATGAGTTTGGCTCCTACCTCTGGATCGGAGACCACTGTTCCAGTGCTGAGGGATCCACTCTACTGAAGATGAGTTGTTTCTCCTGAAAGCTTGTGGGCCTCAGCCCTCCACCTCTTGGGTGGCTCCACCCTTCGATGAGCTTATGGAGCAGGTCTCATGAAGGGCGTGGGAGTCTGCAGACACTATGGAGCAGCCTGTCCCTAGGAGGCCCAATAAATTTATTTCTGCCCCTCATGATAAGACATTTCTCACTAAGGGAGTGCCTGTTGATGCCATGGTGGTGGTGGCAGCCACCAAAAAGGAGATGCTGGAAACTTCTTCCTCTATCCATCCTCCTAACAGTGACTCTAGGATCATGGATAGATAGGGGAAGCGCATGTTTAGTTCAGTAATGTTTGCTATGCGTTCACTGAACTACTTTACACATTTCACAAGACTGCAAAGAGACCTCCTAAAAGAGCTTGGAGATGCTCTACAGGGTATGGTAGCTGAGGGAGCTTCAGACAAGGTTGCGTCCCAGCTTGCTACCCTTAATTCCATAGGGAACTCTTTTATGCATCTGATTTCATATGCAGCTGATGGAATGAGTAGGGCAGCAGATACAGGAATTGCTCTTAGGAGACACTCCTGGGTGCACTTATGTTCCTTTGTGGAGCCCTTTAAGTCATCCTTTATCAACACCCCTTTTGATGGCTTGTCTCTTTTCGGGCCCAAAGTTAAATCTGACCAGATATGAGCAGGAAGGAAAGACTGTCTGCCGTCTGAGTCCATTTTTCACCCCTGCTAGACCCTACCCCAAGGGTCAAAGGGGAAGAAAGATGTTCCGAAAAGCCCAAGGAGCCTTTCTGGACACACGTGGTGAACCCCCTTCCAGGGGCAGAGGAGGGGGCAATAATGGAAGATGCCGCCCTCACGGCAGGGGGGCTCCGCAAAACCAAGGTGACAGAGACCAGTTCTTTGGGAAGCCCTACCAGCACTCCTAAAAGGAGGCCCGACTGTCCTACTCTGGAGGCAGTCAGGAGTCGCTTATCTTTGTATCCAGATGCCTGGCTAAAAATAACAAATGACAACTGGGTACAAAGCATAATTTCCAGAGGATATTTTATTCTCTTCGCCACTCCTCCCCCCTTGATAACAAAAATCTTGGACATTCCACCCAGTTACAGGGAACAAGCAACAGTAGAGGTCCAAACGTTGCTAGAAAAATGAGTCATCCAACCAGTCCCAGCAGACCAGATAGGATCCGGAACATACTCAAGATTTTTTTTAGTTTCAAAAAAGACAGGGGACTGGAGACCTATCTTGGACCTCAGCAGACTAAACAGATCTGTCAAGAAGAAGTTCCAGATGGTCATGCTACAGTCGATACTTCCCTTCTTAAGGAAAGACAATTGGATGTGCTCAATAGATCTACAGGATGCATACTACCACATAAAAATGGCCAGACCATTCAGGGATCATCTGCACTTCCAGCTGGGAGCCAATCACTACCAGTTTCGAGTCCTGCTCTTGGGTCTCACTACAGCCCCAGAGTGTTCACAGTTCACCTGAGGCTTTTGGGATTCCAGGTTTTTCCGTACTTAAGGCGATTGGCTCCTCACCGCCACCACCAGGCATCAGCTGATACAAGCTAGGGACACCACACTTACTCTTTGCAATCAGGTGGAGATTTCCATAAACTCAGAAAAATCTGCCTTGTCGCCTTCGCAACATATCGTTTTATCTGAGCAGAATTTACACCACCACCACTTTAAACTTCCATCAGAAAGGATATCAGTACTTTGTCAGCAAATTCTGAATGTCATATCCAGAGACAAGGTGCCAGCCTCAAGTGCTAAAGTTGTTGGGGACAATGGCAGCTGCAATAATAGCGATTCCATTGGGTTGTATGTACATGCAGATTCTATAATGGCTTCTGTTCATGCAGTGGTCTTATCAATATCTCCCAGTGTCACATATCATTATTCTAACAAACACATGCAAAAAGGATCTTCGGTGGTGGTTGACCTTTCTCCAATTAATGATAGGTTGTCCTTTTATCCTACCCTCACCATCGGCCATGGTGACCACGGATGCTTCCCCCTGATTGGGGGGGGGGGGGCATTTTCAGGGAAGAACAGCCCAGACACATCTGCACATAATTGTCCTGGAGATGAGAGCGGTACTCTTGGTGTTGCCGTACTTTCAGGACTCTATTCCTCAGGAGACAATTGATTCAGATGGACAACACGTCGGTAGTCTGGTACTTTTAACAAACAAGGAGGAACCAGGTCCTACCCCCTTTGTCGAGAGGCCCTAAGAGTATGGCAGTGGGCTACATCCACCCAGTGGTTTCTGATAGCAATGCACATCCCAACGTAATCCAAATTGATTGCAGACAAACTGAGCATGGCAATCTTGTTGCCTCACAAGTGGTCTCTCCAAAAAGAAATAGCGGAAAGAATATTCCGCAAAAGGGGCCAGCCTTGCTGCGATCTTTTTGCATCTCCCATGAACACAAAATGCAGAAGCTACTTTGCCCTAATTCCCCCTCCTGGAAATTCCCCAAGGGGATGCACTTGTACACGATTGGCATCTGGGTCTCCTTTATGCGTTCCCACCAATTCCCCTGATGCCCAAAGTATTCTAAAAAGCCAAAGCCCTGGGAAGGACCATCATTCTAATAGCCCCTGATTAGCCTCGTCAGATTTGGTTCCCCTTCCTTCGACCTCATCTGTTGGAAGAGCCTTTTATTCTGGACCCAGTTCCGGACCTTCTGATGCACTTGTCAGGGACTCTTCATCCCTCCCTTCAGTCTCTAAAATTGACAGCTTGGCTGCTCCAATTCCCAACATAGCCAGGTTCCATAACCTCTCAAACGAAACGCAGCATGTCTTAATATCTTCTCATAAATTCTCTACTCGGAAGTTGTACCTCAGCAAATGGAAGAGTTTTTCCATATGGGCTTCTCAGAATAACACTGATCCTTATCAATCTCTATTTTTGGATTTTTGACTGTGCTCTTCAACAAAGGAGTGGCAGTAGCTACAATTAGTGTGCAGCTTGCTACCATTTCTAAATTTCATCTTGGTACTGAGGGCTTTAACATAATGTCACACAAGCTATCCAAAGCCTTTCTCAAAGGGACTTTCCATCTTAGCCCACCAGTTAAATCCCCTTATCTCCTGGAACCTAAATTTTATGCTCGCGCGCATTATTCTCCCACAGTTTGAGCCAGCTTCTTCATGCGATTTGAAATTTTTATCTTGTAAGACTATCATTTTAGTAGCCAACATGTCTGCTCGAAGAGTTTCAGAACTACAAGCCTTGTCCATAAAACCTCCATATTTGGTTTTTCATACTGACAGAGTTTCATTATGTACAAATTCTTCATTCTTACCTAAAGCTTCTGCTGAAGCTAACCTTAACTAAACTACAGATTTACCAGTGTTTTTCCCTAAACACACCAACAATTTAACTTGATGTTGACAGCTCAGATTTTACTTAGATAGAACTAAAGAATTCAGAAGATTTGAACAACTTTTCCTTTTTAGATTATAGAAAAGGTATGCGTGTGGCAAAAGCAACTCTATCCAAATGGTTATCTGATTGCATCACTTTCACTTATTCAGCTGCCAATTTTTCTCTACAACACAAAATTAAGGCTCATTCAACCAAAGCGGTCTCCACATCTTCTGCATTTTCAGCTAGGCTACGAATAGACAATATTTGTGCAGCAGCCACTTGGTCAAAGCCTCATACCTTTATCACTCATTACAAAGTCGATAGGGCCTCCTTTGATTCTACTGTCCTGAGAAACATACTCCCGTGAGCCACCTGAGAAAGATGGTGCTTGGGATGCTACCCATCTGTAAGAATGATTGGCGAGATAGAACAACTTCACATAAAGAAGCTGTGTACTCACCATAATGTTCCATGTGAGTTGTTCGTCTCACCTTCATTCTTACTTCCCACCCTCCTACCCCCTCCAGATTTTTTCGAGGACCAAGATTCTTGATTTATTATGGTTGCTTTGTTTTCCTACGGTTTTTACATTAAAAAGTGACAGAATTGGCATATGGTATTATTAGAGGCACCAAACAAGATCTGAGGTAACTGGAGGTGCATCATGGGATAGGGACTTGGCCTTGAGCTATCTGAAGACCTCGAGCTTTGTAGTTGGCTGACTCGGAGCCAAAGATCGGCTCTGAACCCATTTGTAAGAATGAAGGCGAGATGAACAACTCACATGGAATGTTGTGGAGAGTACATAACTTTTTTTTTGGAGGCTTTTGGGTCTGGTCACTCTACGTTTTGGGTGTCCCCCTCTGCTGATGCACTCATCGAGTTTGTGTCAGCCAGGGCATAGAAAGAGCCAGACACTGTAGAAACTATTCCTAAATGTATGAGCAGATGGAATTTTTCGTGCTACAACAGACCAACCACATTGGACCAAAGGAATCCCAGTAGATGTTATGGTTGTTGGGGCAGTCACCAAAAAGAAGCTCGCTCAGGAAAGTTCTACTGTCCATCCCCTTAACAAGATGTCTAAGGCCATGGAGAGATATGGCAAGAGAGATTACACTTTGGCCACCACCTTATGAGAGCTAAACTACCTTCCTCATTTTACTAGGCTGCAGAGGGATTTAATCAAAGAACTCCCTAGCTCTGCCCAAGGGTACATGTCTGTTGAGGAATGGAAGTTTTTTTTCTCCAGAATGGCCATTCTACACTCCATCTCCAATGCGTCCATGAGGTTAATTTCACATGCTGCAGAGGGCACCTCTAGGGCCGCTGGTTCAGGCATTACTGTTAGGGGTCAAGGCTGGATGCGACTGTGTGGCTTTGCGGAATCTTTGAAGACATCATTCATCAATGCACCCTTTGATGGATCATTGTTGTTTCGTCCCACTGTCAGACATACACACTCCCATAGCGAGAAAGATGGAAAGACCTTGTCTGCCATTGGAATCCGTTTTTTCTACTCCACAAAGATTCTTCTCCAGGAATCAGAGTGGTGGTAAAAAAATATTATTCAAGAAGTCTCAAGGTCCTTTTCAGGAATCCTAGGGAGAATTTTTCCCCAGAGACAGAGGGGGAAACAACAGAAATGGTAGACGCCACCCACGCTGCAGAGGGGGTCCGCATAATCAACTGTCTCGAGATTCATTCTCAGGCAGACCCTTTCAGTGCTCCTGAGACATTGCCTGACTGTCCCTCTCTGGAGGCAGTTGGGGGGGAGCCACTTATCCTTGCACCCAGAAGCCTGAAATGCCATCACAAAAGATCAGTGAGTGCACAGGATTGTATCCAAAGATATTTTTAACAAAACAGATCTCTCCTCGATGTTCCACCCAATCAGAGGGAATTGGCAGCTTTGGAGATTGCAATGCTACTGGACAAAGAGAGTCATCCAGAAGGTCCCCCAGATCAGACCGGATCAGGGATTTACTCAAGATTCTTTTTAGTACCAAGAAAGTCAGGTGATCTGAGGCCATTATTGGACTTGACATCCCTGAACAAGTCAGTAAAAATTAAAATTCAGGATGGTCAATATCCAGTCCATTCTACCTCTTATTGCAAATGGATGACAGGATGTGCTTAATAGAAATGAAGGGTGCATTCTGTCATATCAAAATGAACAGATGCTCCAGAAGGTGTATCTGCTTCAGGCTTGGAGCCAATCACTTCCAATTCTGAGCCCTCCCTTTTGATCTCACCACATCCCCCATGGTGTTCACCAAATTCATGGGAGTAGTCACAGCTCACTTGAAATTGCAGGGATTCCATGTGTTTCCTTACCTGGATGATTGGCTCCTCACTGCTCCAACCAGGCATCTACTCACCCAAGCCAGGGATTGTGTTCCTCCTAGCCCCTACCTTAGACATAACCATCAACACCCAGAAATCATAATTGGGCTCAGTCCAAGTAATAGACGTCATAGCACGTCTGGGCACATCCGCAACTCTGGCCTTCCTTCCTCCAGACAGAATCTCCAGTTTAATACTACATATCTGACGGATTCTGTCAATACCAAATCCGCCAGTGAAATTAGTTCTCGGAGCATTGGAGTCTATGGCTGCCAAAATTACCTTATTACCTACAGCAAGACTACACAAGAATTCTACAGTGGGCATTAGCAGTCCAGTGGTCCTTACACCAGCATCCTCTAAACCAGTGTTTCTCAGACATTTCTGATCACGGCTCGCTTGAACAAAGCACATAACTCAGTGGCCCACTAGCCCCTTCCCTAAATCACATTTAAAGATGAGTCACATTTCTCCACCAGAGGTGAGCCTACAAATGCCGCATCAAAGTGTAAAATTGTGGGTTTCACATTGTCAGCCCTGAACTGATTCCAACTAAAAATTAAGTTGAATGAAAATTGGAAGTTGGGATATACACAAACACTAAAATGATACAGTAAATTATTTTGCCCAGTGGTCACTTCAGCAGTCTGACCATGTATGCATAAGCACTTCCCTGATACACAAATAAATTATTTACCTAAGCAACTTCTTCGTTACTATGTCCAGGTATGTACAAGCGCCAAAATGAAACATTCATCCAAGCGACCCCTTCAGTAAAGTGTTGAGGTATCCACAAGCGCCAAAATGAAACATTCACCCATGAGACCCCTTCAGTAACATATGTACAAGCACCAAAATGAAACATTCACTCAAGCGACCCCTTCAGTAAAATGTTGAGGTATCCACAAGCACCAAAATGAAACATTTTCCCAATCGACCCCTTCAGTAAATTTCTCTTCACCTTTCCTTGCCAGCCACAAGGGCAAAAAATAAAAAAACAAAATAACTTCTCATTTATTAAAAAGTGCCACCCAGGTGTATATAAACAGCAACATTAACACACACATACCTAACAAGCATGCAGTCTGAAGGAGCTCAAAGATTCACTGGATTCAAATAACCACCCACAGGAACCTATCAGATCTGCCGCTGATGGAGCGAATGGACTGGACAAGTATTACTGTACCAAATACAGACTTACCTCATGCGCCCTTAGCACAGACAAAATTTGGGTTTTTATAGGATTTCTCCTTTGGTTTCTTGCACACTGCTGAATCTGTGCTGATTGGTTATCTCAGTTTGCAATTGCAGGCTGAGATTAACCAATCAGCTTCAAGAAAGGAGGGACTCTTGGGAGCAACATATCTGGACACCAGATAAAGGCCTTTATCTCCAGACAGTCCGGGAAAAAAAACAGGCAGTGAAGAGGCCAGATCAGATCAGAAAATGTATTTATTAACTCCCAAGGTCCACCAGTGGGCCACAGACCGCACGTTGAGAAAGACTGCTCTAAACTATCCAATCAAACTTTCAGGAGTGTGCAAAGACTTGCTTCTATAGTGGCTTCATTCTTAAGACATTGAACAAGGACGTCCCTTTGTCCCTCCCCCCCCCCCCCCCAGATTCCACTTTGACCCGGATGCCTCCCAGATTTTGGGGGGGGGGGCATTTTTTGGGATGTGTGGTCCAAGGCACATGGAATGTCACAGGAGACCAATTTGCATGTCAGTGTCCTAGAGATGAGACCGGTTCTTCTACAGTTGCAAGCTCTGTACAGCTTTCTTCCTTTTGGGACTATTTTAATACCGAGGGACAATATGTTGGTTGTGTGGTACATCAACAAGCAAGGAGGAACCAGGTCTTACCCGCTGTGTTGAGAAGCAATGAGTGTGTGGCAGTGGGCGATCTTTACCAACCACTTTGTAATTGCAATGCACATTCCTTGGGAGTGCAACATTCTAGCAGACGGGCTGAGCAGAGTATTGCTGATGCCTCATGTGTGGTCACTGAAACAATCAGTAGCAAACATCTTTCACAAATAGGGTAAACCCTGCTGTGATCTGTTTGCGTCCCCTCACAACAACAAATGCAGCAAGTTCTTTGTCCTGATCCCTCCTTAGGGGCAGTCCCCAAGAGATGCTGTAGTCCATGCTTGGCCTCCAGTATTCTTTACGCATTCCCACCTCTACCTCTGATAACCAGGTTTCTACAGAAAGCACACAGGTTGAAGAGCAGGGTAATCCTCATTGCTCCTTTCTAGCCTCGGGAAGTCTGGTTTACCTTCCTTTGGTCTCATCATCTCTGCCCTTCATGGACATTGGAACCAGTTCCGGATCTGCTGTTCCATCCTTCAGGGCAGACTCACCTGGATATCCCAGGCCTGAAACTAACCGCATGGTTTCCCCACTTCTGATGATGGCTAGATGTTCCAGGCTTTCTTCCACCGTCCAAAAGATTTAGGATTCATCCCACAAACCATCCACTAGGAAAGTTTATAAGCGCAAATGGAAGAGATACTTCATACTGGGTCAACAGAAGCATTTGGATCCCTTTACTGCTCCCATTCCTGCAGTTTTAGACTTACCTGCCTGCAGTTTTAGACTTACCTGCTGATATTTTTCAGAGTGGGGCAACTTATTCCACTGTAAAACTGCAACTGGAGACCATTTCAAATTCTGACAAAAACGAAACGGTTACCCAATGGGTAGGTCACTTGTAAAATGTGGAAGGAAACACGAACCAGAGTACAAATCCAACAGTTTCTTTCATCTAGCTACACACACTAAGTGCTTTCACCATACAAATGGCATCTTCAGAGTGAGTAGTAACCACAAAACAACTCATTAAATACATGTCAATTAATCAAAGTGTAGATTAATACAATCACACTTTTCTTAAAGCAAAACACAATTCATACATCATATTCGACCTAAATATGGCACTGTCCCATAAACAATAAATCTAATGTCTATAATATAAAAACTTTTACTAAAAATTAAAAATAATTTTGTTGTAAAATATTTATATAAAAAATTAACATAGATTACATATTTAAATTTTAGCAGCTCTTGATCTCAATACTGGTCCTAAAGATATATGTTCATTTAGACCAGGTGATGATGTTGCATCTAAAATTACTTGCCACTTGTACAGTAAGAATTCAACTTCCAGTTTGGCAACACCACCTCTGTCATTTTGAAAAACCCTATCAATCACAAAAAAATAAAAATTTCTTGAAATTTATGCACTTAGCACTGTGCATATATATGGCATTGTGGGGGGGGGGGGTCTTTAATCCTTATTGCTCTTAGGTGCTCTACTATCTGTTCCCTCAACCTACGTGTAGTCTTTCCTACATAAAAACTAGTGCAGGAAGTGCACGTAGCTATGTAAACCACTTTAGAGGTGTTACATTTGCACCTACCTGGACATTTAATGCTCCTGTTATAACTCTGGACACTAACATAGGGTCCATCATTGATGAATCTGCAGGACTTACAAGTCCCATATTTATTCATCCTAGAAAAGATGTTTCGAGGCCTCAGCCCCTCCAAATACTTTTTTAGATTTCTTCCCCTTGAAAATACAATCCTAGGATACACTCCCAAATTGCTTTTAAGTTCACTGTCATAACTTGTATCCCATATTGTCCCAATAGTGTCCACTATATAATTTGTTTGACTGTTATATTTCAGAATCAAAACCCTGGAATCAAAGTTAGTAATTTGACTTGTTTTCTACTTCTATACTTCTCCCTTTTAATATGGGTGGAAAATTAGTCTCCCTTTTACCAATTATTTCATTCCGCATTTTTATCAACATTTTAAGGGGTATCTCCTGTGTAGGAACATCCCTATCAATGTATGTAACTCTTGTTTACAAACTTCGTTGTCACTGATGAGATGACAACCTTACCATTTGCCCCTTTACAATACCCCTACATTGATGTGGGGAATGGCAACTATTGAAATGGAGCAATGAGTTACTATAGGTCTCTTTAATATAAATATTGCTCCGTAACCCGTGTGCAGTTTTAGTTAACTTGATATCAAGAAATTCTATCATTTGACTGTCCCATGTACTTGTGAATTTAAAAGAAAAAGGGGTGGTACTATTAAGATATTCCACAAAATTTGCCACTTCAACACTGTTGCCTCTCCAAAGTACCAGAACATCATCCAGAAATCTATTTTAAAGAACAATCTTATCTCTGTATGGTGAATGGAATGCAAATTCATCTTCCCAATGGAGTAGAACCAAATTGGCAAAACTGGGGGCACATTTTGCCCCCATTGCCACTCCAGAAACCTGATGATAGATTTCCCCCTCAAATGACAAATTATTTTTGAGCACTGTTTCCATTAATGCTACCATCAGATTTATTTTATCACTTGTTAATTGGCCACTTTTCACTAGACTTTGTGTAAAATAATTTATACCTTTATCTTGTGGTATAGCTGTAAATAGATTGACCACATCTATAGTTAAAAATGTCACATCTAAATCTTCACCATTAAGTGTGGACAGTCTTTCAAGACAATGCCACGAATCTTTTAAAATATACGGAACCCCAGCCACTGCCCGCTGGATCCCTTTGTCAACAAAAGCAGCAATAGGCTCAGTCTTGGAACCTCTACTAGAAACAATAGCTCTAAATGGGGGATCATTCAAGTTTTTGTGGATTTTGGGAATCCCAAATACTATGGGTGTGACTGGGTGCTCCACATTCAAAAAAATTTAACTCATCAGGGTTTAAAGTTCCCTGAAACAAAGCATCTAGCAAAAATAGGTCAATTCTATGGTATGCTATATGAAGTTCATTTCTAGAGACATGTGAATAGGTGATGGGGTCATCAAGAATGTCTTGCATTTTAGAAATATAATCAGATTGTGATATAATGACCACCCCACCACCCTTGTCAGGTTTCATAATTCTTAAATCAGTGAACCTGCCAATTCAAACAATGCATTCCTTTCATCTCTAGTTAAGTTATCTCCGTAGTGACAATCTTGCTTTCTTTTAATAACATTTCGTATACTTCCAATAGTTGCTTTTTCAAATACCATACCATCCCTGTAAAATGGTGGCATAAAAGTACTCTTTCTAGTTAAACCATTGGGATTCACATCACCTTGATCCCTGAAAAAAAGACTTAGATTTAACTGTCTGGCATATAATCTTACATTTGTGTACACATCAATTATATTAGAATGAAATTCTGTAACAAATGAGAAACCTTTGCTCAAAAGATCATGATGAGCTGCTTTTATGTCTACGACACTAAAATTATAAATGCTAAATCCTGTTTTCTTGAACACTTTACATACAGGCATTAAGTTTTCAGAGTACAGCAGTAACTCATTTTGTTCATTATTAAACACACAGTTCTCTGTGGAATAATCCATATTAATACCAATCAATTTCTTTTCTTGTTGTTGAACCACTGGATGTTCTTCCGGTGGTTGTTCCTCCAATACTCTGGTTGCTGCTGCTCTACATTGTGATATTGATTTAGTTGCACACCTCCCCTTTTGTAAGCGTACTGATCTCAATTGAGGTGGGCAATCTAAAAAATGCTCCTGTTCGAGCATCTAAGTCATCTGCCGAATAGTCAATTTCATTAAGAACACGGTTGTTAATGTTCTTATTTGTCCGTACACCCCCCATGTTTTTACCCTTCACATAGTTTTTACCAAAAGCATAAGCAAGATTATTTTTATAATCATGCATATCCCTAGATAGATTTTTATTTTTAATCTTGACGCTTTTATCAACATATTTTCTACATTGGCCAAAACGGCTTGATAACTTTTTGCGTGTTAGAAAAGCACCAAATCACTTGTAATACTTTCATTTAATGAAACTATCTCTTTTTTCAAGTGATAACTAACTTTGGTTGTTTTTGATGATGTCCAACATTTGCAATCCAGTTTTCTCAAATAAGTCCACAAGTTCTTTGTAGGCTTGCGACCCCACTGCTATCCCATTCGATAGTTTCCAGATTCTAAGACCTTTAGGCACTTGCTTTAGTGCCATAGATTTAACCAAAAAGGCATTGTCGTGTTGCAGGCCTCTGAATTTCCGACATACACCCTCAAAATGGTCAAGTTGTTGCTTAACGTTTAATCCAGTCCTTCCCTCCTCATTCGAGACCAAGAAATCCAAATCAGGTAACCGTAACCATTGTTGAATATTTCTTCCGTCAGAACTCCCATTCCTACAGCTTTAGACTTCCCTGCTGATATTTTTCAGAGTGGGGCAACTTATTCCACTGTAAAATTGCAACTGGCGACCATTTCAAATTATCACATCAGGGACATTTTTTTATTGCTGGCTTCTTAAGAAAAGCTTTCCACAACTTTGAATCAACTTTCTGTTTTGCCCTCCTGTTAAGGATACTACCCCTCCTTGGGATCTATGGTTCTTCAGGCACTACTCCATCCTCCATTTGAACCTTTGGCCAAAGTTGATTTGAAATTCCTGTCTTGGAAAGCTGCCTTCTTGGTGGGCCATCACTCTGCTAGAAGGGTTTCTAAATTACAAGCTTTCTCCCCGAAGCTTCCTTATTTTATTTTCAATAAAGACAGAGTCACTTTACATACCAACCCTTCCTTTCTACCTAAAGTTAACAGAGAACAGTATTAACCAGTCCATCAACCTAAGTTTTATTTCTGAATTTTCAAAACAAGGGAGAATATATCCTCCTCCTATTAGATGTTCATGGACAGATGCATTTCTACTTGGACAGGACATAACCATTCAGGAAGTCTGATCAATTGTTTGTATCCTTCGCTAATATCAGAAAGGGAAAACCAGTTTCTAAGACCAAGTTAGCCAAACGGTTAAGAGCTTGCTTCTCCTTTGTGTATGCATCTAAGGGTAAATCTTTGCCCACACAAGTCAAAGCTCATTCTACCAGATCCATGTCAGCTTCACAAGCTTTTTTGGTCTAGAGTCTCGATTAATGATTGTGCAGCAGCTTTGTGGTCAAGCTCTCATACCTTTGTATAACACTACATGCTAGATATTACTTCTAGAAATAGAGCTGCCTTTGGTTCTGCAGTGCTTTGGAATATCTTTCCATGAGGGCCGCTCAAGGTTACTGTAGCTGAGGACTCTGTCCCACAGTTTGAGGAAAGTATGAAAGTGACAGCATCAGATAAAGACGTTACGTGCTCACCATAATGTTCCATCTGTATTGTCCATTTTCATTCTTCCTCGATTTTACCACCCTCCTTCCCTCCTGCCCATAGCTGTGAAAGACCTGGCAGTTATGCTTTGAGGATTCATTGTTCCTGTTTGTTCCTGTTTGAGCTCCTGTATCATCGTCCGTCTCTTTTGTAGTTAACTAATTATATATATATTAATTTTGCATTATGTTAGCAGCAAACTTGATTTGAGGTAATCTGGGGGAAATGAGGCGTTATGAGTAGGAGAGGAGCTCAAGCTTCGGAGCCTAAGCTTTGGTAAGTGACCAAGTCAGATCCTAGGATCAGATCCAAGACCCACAGGTTGAGTAAGAATAAAAATGGACAACAGATGGAACATTATGGTGAGTACATAACTTTTTTTCTGCATCTGTGGGAATTTATCCAACTTATTTTTTATATCTCTTGTGATTGAATCTCTGGTGTGTGTTGTAACTAGATGTACAATATTCTCATGTTTTCTATTGTATTAATTATTAAATATTTATGTACATTTTATTGTGGCTGGTCTTTTAGAGAATACTTTAAAATCTTGAGTACTTATGCTTATTTTAGTGATTCTGTGGCAGCTCCTGGAAAGACTTGCTGTATTGGTCAAACTCTACCATTTGTATTAATATTAATTTTACTCAGTATAATTAGGTACCCTTGTAAGAGCCTTAGAGTAGCTGACTGGTGGCAGGGTAATTACCCTATAGTCTGGGCAGGTGGGAGTGCACAGTTGATAAATCTGTGCCAGCCTTTTCCAGGTTGTGTGTGTGTGTGTGTGTGTGTGTAAATCAGATATTCAAGTGTGTGTCGTCTGCTTGGAGTAGACACACAGAGCTCAAAAGTGGTCAGTGTGGAGTCTTGTTTGGGGCCTGGATAGAGAGAGTGCAGCCCTAGGTCTGAAGTGTGCTCTCTGTGTGTTAAGGGAAATTGTGCTTGGTGCAGAGAGCTGCATCTGAAAATACTGGCTGTATCCATTTTTGTTCCTAGTGGCCATCCCTCACTAGTGTTAGTGGTAACTATTGAAGCTCCTTGATTGCTGACCTGGAGTAGGGACCGTCACAGTTCACCTTGAAATCCTATCTGTCAAATTCACATGTTCATTTCTAGCCAGATGTCTCTTATAACAATTCAGTAGTATTTGTTTTTTGTCTTTAACTATAAGGCCTTTTACATTCTAGTGGACAGCATAGCGTTTGTGATGGAAAGCTTTTTACTCCCTCCTGTTAGTCATGACTGTTTTGAATGTATGCTTCCAGCTTTTAGCTTCCATACATTTATTATTTGCAAGTTGATCTGTTTGTATTTTTCTTCTAGCCCTTTACACAGGGCCACTTTCCTGCAACCTACAGAAAGACCCAGCCTCACTGCAGACCACAGTGCCAGCCATTCTTTCTCATAACTGGACTCTTGTATGTTGTCCTATGTATCCTATTTTCTAATGCTTATTTTAGCGGTGTAGCATCCCTAGAGCTTGTTCTACATCTTTTACTTTATTTGCAATCCTTCTGTGTGCTGTCATAGCAAAAAAAACTTGCTGAAGTTTGTTAGCCAGCTTCCTTTAGGTCAGGTGCTCTTACCAAGTTGTTGGGTTGTGTTAAATTTGGTAGTCGGGGGGCCCTTGCATGGGTTCCTACCATTTTCTTTTAGCAGTGGTTTCATGAATGATTATAAGTGTTTTCTTGTATGGTAGTTCATACTCCTTTCTGAAACTGGATCCTATGAGATTTGAACTAGTTTTAAAAATGAAAGCAAACCTTTTAGTTATGAAAGCATGTAGTAAGCAGAATTTGCCAGTAAAACAAATAACGTTTTAGCTTTGTAACAAAATGTGAATGAGTATTTTATTATAATTATAAACTTTTTATGCCCTCACTAATTGCATTCTGATTTGTTTCAGGGGAATCTCTATCAAAATACCTTGTAGAAAAAGGTTATGCTTTAAATATCATAGACAAAAATAAGGCAGAGTGTAATAGAATCGGTAGGTAAACTACTTACATACGTATATTCTTTTTTAAATGAGCCTTCATTATTCTTTTCATGTAATTTTTTTCTTTTCCTGTAGATGATGGAATGGAGAAAACAACACTGAACTCTAGTATTAAGGGAAAAGTGTTCGGAAACCAGAACAATGCTGACAAGTCTTCAGGTCGCAAACTGATTTCTCTGTCTTTTGGGGATGTATTTTCTGCTGTTGTTGCTCATGTACAGAGTCCTGAGTACTTTTTCTGCCAGATGATGGAAAATGGAAGTAAGTTCACTGTACCGAACATAAAAAAAATGGTTTGTTCAGAGGGTCTGCTTAATAGCACAGGTATCTCTCCTTAGAGTAGCCACTGAGTACGGTCTGAGTAAGGTGTTTAATGTAAAGTTAGTTAGAGGGTGGGCCTATGCAGTTGCTGCCTTTACAAATAATTTTCTGTATTACGCCTCAAATAAGTGTATTAGAAGTTAGTTAAATTAATGCAGTTTTGTGCATGTTCCCATTAACTGAGATTCTTTATGTTGCATGAATGCACTGCACAGGGCTCAAGCTTGGACTCCACTGCATCTTCAGGCATTGCTGATGACCGTGGTCTTTACAGTGCTATTTGCTCATCTGAGATTGCTGTTATTACTATGTTTTTTGAGATGTCATAGACAAAAGTGTAACCTTGCACTACTCCACCTGTTTTGTGTCAAGCCTCTCTTGCCTGGCCTTGAAGTGGTGGAGAATCCATAAGTCTTGTGGTAGGTTACATCTTTACAGCCGTATGCATCCAGGATCTTGATCAAAAACACTTCCTTTGTAGACTCAGAGTAGTTTGCTTTCAGACTGTGTAGGCACTGTGAGCCGCCACCCCCCCCCCCCAGTAGGACTGCACAATTGTTAGTAACTCAGTGGGGTGTGAAAGGTCTTGAAGGCCTGGAAAAACAGCTACTCCAGTACTTTTCCGCATATGATCAGAACAGCCAATGTGTTGGTTACTTTCTATACAAAGAGTAAGTGATCAAGGTAGAAAAAGGTAGAAATTAATCTGTTTTGACAATGGGCTGCATTCAAGGAACATCTTTGACTTAGCAGTTAACATTGCTGAGGAATGGAGCTCAGGATTCATAGGCTATGTCTGTTGATGGCCTTTGACAAGTAGACCACTCTGGAGTGTGGCCTCTCTACCATCCAGCAGAAAGCAGTTTCCGCCCTCCTAACTCTTCTCCTCACTGCAGTGTTCAAGGACTACAAAAAAACAACTCATTCTTGTCTTCAGAACTCCATCGTCTTCCCCCCCAGTGGACCAATAAGGGTCATGGTTTCTGGCGTCCGAGTAAGTGGTACAAAATGCCCTCCTTTTTATGACTAAGGATTATTTTCCATGGGGGGGGGGGTCAGCAACTTCCCAACTGTAGGGCTTGGCATTTGATGTAGGCACTGTTGTCCTTTAAAGCTGACTGACAGGTAGCTGTGTGTTAATTGAGACTGCTGAGAAGCTGCCTACTGAGCAGGTTTGTGTTTCTGAGCATTAGAGAGTCTCCATTTTCACCTGTATGATTTGGTTGTTTTCTATTCCCCAGCCACGGTGCATGTGTCATCTTTCTTTTATGACTGTATGCAGGATAGAATTGCAGCTCAGTGATGGCTAGTCGATCAGCTTCTCAAGGGAGTGTACTGCATCTTTGTCCCTTATTGAGGAACTTTTTCTCTCCCATCCCTTCATGATACTTATTCACGGCAGTCAGGTAAGCCTTTCTGCTGGGTGGAAGGTTTTGTTTCTGGTCATCATACTCTTTGGACATTGCCTTTTATGTGAGTATGACAATGAGGTACTGTGGTCATTCTGATGAATGCACTTCCTTCCAAATGTGGTTCCCCTGCAATAGCTTATTAATTTTCTTTGTTTCTTTATGGCAGCAGAAACAATGGAAAAGAAGGCCCTTCACATCCTGGCTATTCACCTTAAGATCTTGGATGAGAGAGGGTGCACAGGTTGGTACAGATAGACCAGTTCTCTATTTCTAGAGATGAGGGGCTTCTAGTTGAAAAGTGAACACTATCAAAGTAGATCACTATCCCATTTCATCTTTCATCAGACAGACAACCAAATACTGACAGGTGCTGCTGTTGCCATCAGTACCTTTCTGTCATAGGAATGAACTCCTTCAGTGCTCAGTTCAGGAATCTTGTTACTGCAGGTAATTTATGCTGGGTCCATTTTCCCTCCGTGAACACATTCACTAGGCATTTTTGTCTTTTGCTTTTGAAATGGGGTCATTTTTTAAGAAATCGTTTTTCTAGGATTCAGCCAATCTGTCCTTGGGCAATCCTGCAGGATCTGTCACTCTGGTGATGCTGCTTGCGATAGTGCCTATAGCTTGAGCTACCAAGGACAGTACTTTGTTCGATATTACAGACAAGATGTTCATCGTGTTTCACTGTTGCAGTCATTACACTTGGGTTATCCTGCTGGCAGGCTACCCGCAGTCTGCCTGAATTCAGAAGTCCTGGTCCGGCGTCGCCTCTTCCCTGACGTCAGTGTGCCAGGGGTATATAAGATGCAGCCGACGCCATTTTCTTCAGTCTTTCTTGCTGCGCGGTGCCCGAAGCAAAAGCAGTTCGCAAGTGCCGGTCGGCCGACTCTTGAGATTTTCGAAATGAATTTCAGATCCGAAGTCTTCAATAAAGCTAAGTACCCCATTGGGGAAACTTTTTTCTTGCTCCAGACTGATCAGAAAGTTAACAATTGTATTTCTTGTGGGAAGCAAATACCTCATAAGGATTTTCACTCTTACTGAATTCCTTGCCTAGGCCCTGACCACGACGTTGCTAGCTGTCTGTTTTGTGCTAGATTTAACCAATGCACTATTAAGCGTCAGTACGATTTTGCCTTTCATTACTTTGGCCGAAGGTTTAATTATATAATGCTGTTGGTACAGCCGACGACTGGAGTTTATAAAAAGCGCAAGGAAAAGGACAGGCATCCAAAACCGATGATGAGGCCTCCGCTAGGCCAGTCGCCGGTTCTCAGTGAGGTGCTTTCGCAGCCCCTGACACCCGCTACCGACTCCCACGTGGAGACCGCTAAGCCTCTGGATACTCAAGGTATTGGACACTCAGAAAACTATTCCCTCAGATGGGTCCGGAGCCGCTGAGCAGGCATCGGCTTCTGAGGGTGTTTTCAGGCCTACGCAGTTACATGTTAAGCCAACATCAGCATCCAAGACAAAGACTAAAACAGCTTTAAAGACAAAGAAACAAGTACAGCATTCTCCTGGACAGACTTCCATGCCTAAAAACAGAGGCTTAAAATGGCTGAAGACTTAATTACTTTGATTAGGGGTTCCCATCCCCCTCCTGATAAGAGGCGTAGGTAACACACAGAATATGACTCCTCTGATCAGGTTTCCATTTCCTCTGACTCCTTTTCAGAACAGGAATACTCTCTGCCTCCCTATGAGGATTCTGATGCTGAAGAATCTATCCCTTCAGCTTCTCCTCCTGAGGATTATTCTTTTGGGGAAACCCTGCATACTATGAGGGAGCATTTCCACTGGGAGAGCCAGGATTACTCAAAATCAAAGAAAAGGCTCAGAGACTTTCTTCTACTTCCCCAGCATAGACCTCTTCCTATTCCACCTGTTTTAGACATTGTAGATGATGTATTCTCAGAATCTGTCCTATCTCCTGACTCTCTGCATCCTGCACCTGTTAAGCCAGACAGATACTACAGGGTTCCAGACTCTCTCAAATTTCGTTATAAAAACCCTACTCTTGACCCAGAAACGATATCTCAAGGTCCCAAAGGGGTCAAGGCCTCTACAGCTAAAAACCCTGTTCCCTCGGATAGGGATTCTAGGTCACTGGACAGATGGGGGAAAAAAGTTTACACTTCTGCTGCCTTGGCTGTAAGGGCTTTAAATTGTTAGTTTCATATGCTTAAATATCAGCAATACTTAATGTCACTGCTAAAGTAGAAAATGTTGACAAATTCTGAATGTTCTGAAAACAAGGAAATGCAAGATTTACTGCATGCAGCTGAATAAGTAGGAAAGCATACTTTGCAATGTGGTTTTGATTCACTGGAGGCCTCTTGTAGGGCCGCTGTTACAGGTTCTGTTATTAGAAGGCATGCTTGGTTAAAGGAACAGAATATGCCTGATCATGTTAAAGCAAAATTATTGGAAGCTCCATTACAGCATGATACTTTGTTTGGTGTTAAGGCAGAAGAGGTGTTGACGAAAATGGAGGATAAAGCGAAATCTATGCAGACAGTAAAGGATTTCTTACAGGTGCAACCTCCCAGATTTAGCAGGAACCGGCCTTCTAAGAATTGGTCCTTTCCAGTGTCAGCAGACTACAAAGAGGCAGATACAGATGCCCTAGAGGCAGACAACAACCCCAGGGCTCATACAGGCCCAAACAATGTGGTGCTACTACCTCCAGAAGTTGAGAAGACAAATCACAGCCATATAGGAAACAGTCCCAATGATGTTACTCTGCCAATGCCAAGCACTTATCTTTTGGCCGCACCATTAGGGGGGGAAAGCTAGCACTTTTTTCACAAAATTGGCACATAATCACCCAGGACAAATGGGTCTTAAACATAGTCTCTCAGGGCTACAGGTTCCACTTTCACACCCTTCCAAAGGCAAAAGGTATGCCAGACCCTGCCACACAATCAATGGGCAGAGGCGCAAAAACAAGTTTCATCTCTCATGGACATGAGGGCTATTCAACCAGTACCACAACAAGAGCAGGGACAAGGATTTTACTCGAGACTTTTCTTAGTACCCAGAAAGGACAAAGCTTGGAGACCAATTCTCGACCTGTCTATTCTAAACACTTTTTTGGATGTTCCAAATGTTGACTCTGCAGCAACTTCTGCCCATGCTGGGCAAGAAGGCTTGGCTTGTAATGTTGGACCTCAAAGAGGCATACCTGCATGTCCCAATCAGACAGTCTTGCAGAAGATACCTCAGATTCATAGCTGGTTCAATGCACTACCAATTCTCTGCACTGCCCTTTGGCTTATCTACTGCGCCCAGGGTCTTCACAAAATGCCTGGCACCAGTAATTGCTTTTTGCGGACAAAGAGGAATTTAAATATATCCCTAGTTGGACGACTGCCTTATTCAAGCAGAGAACAAAGACATTCTACTAAAGCATCTGACGTTTGTAAAAAGATTGCTAATTTGCCTAGGGTACACAGTAAACGAAAAGAAATAAAAACTAGTACCCTCCCAAGAGATAATATTCCTGGGTGCAAGCTTAAATGCAACTGCCCAGATGGCTTATCTCACGCCAGACAAAGGCAACTGACTTCATACTTCAAAAGCATGTCAACAAAGACCCAGTTATCTGCAAGAAAAATTCTGCAGGCTTTGGGCTTCGTGGCATCCTGCATTGTGCTAATTCCATATGCAAGATTGCATATGAGGAAGCTACAATGGTACCTAAAAAGTGTTTGGACTCAGCATTGCCACAGCCTGGAAACAATAATTACTCTCATTCCCTGCCTGCAACAGGAGTTTCGATGGTGGGCACAGGCCTGTCACCACAACAAGGGACAGCCATTCACCTTACCCACAGCCAGGCAAACACTAACAACAGATGCATCAGATTATGTCTGGGGGGCCCACATGGCAGGAAAATGTTTTCAGGGCACATGGCCCACAAGTAAAGTGCATCTTCATATCAATCAAAAAGAGATGCTAGCTGTACAGAATGCCCTGACAGCCTTCAAGGAATTGCTCCATCCAGGACAACTGCTGATAAAAACGGACAATACTACAGTCATGTGGTACATAAGCAAGGAAGCACTCATTCCTACCCCCTCTGCAGACGAGCCATGACGTTGTGGAATACAGCATTGACTTATCAAGTGCACCTGCAAGCACAATTCCTGCCAGGAAAAACAAATACTCTGGCAGACGAACTAAGCGGAAACCTCATGGACCCTCAGGAGTGGAAACTAGATCCACAAGTCTTCAGCATGATAACAAGGAAATGGGGATGGCCAGACATAGATCTATTTGCCTCCCTTCACAACTGCCAACTACAGAGATTCTGCTCAAGGACTTACCACGAACAAGCATGGAAAGTGGATGCTCTATCATTCAGCTGGAAAATCCTTACAGTTTATGCCTTTCCTCCTCTGCCTCTCCTCCCCAAGGTACTCCTAAAGGTCAGACAAGAGAAGCCAAAAATTATACTGATTGCCCCAGACTGGCCACGCCAGCACTGGTATCCAATCCTAAAGTACTTGTCTCAAGGCCCAGCCTGGACATTATCTCAAATTCCTCATCTGCTGACCCAACAAAACAATCAGATCCTGCACAGCCAACTCGGAACACTAAATCTGGCTGCATGGCGGATATTATAACCATTCAGGACACACCTCTCTCTAAAGCAGTTATGGATGTTATTTTGGAGGCCAGGACGCCCAGCACCAGAAAATCTTATGCAGAAAAATGGAAGAAATTCTGTGCTTGGAGCCAAGCACAAGGAATTGACACACTTGTACCAAATATTCCTCAGATTTTACAATACCTAACTGAGATGCTGGACAAAGGCCTATCCCTCTCATCAATTAAGATCCATGCTTCTGCCATTTTAGCTCACTACAATACAGACCCACCTATTTTTTCGCATCCACTGCTGAAGCAGTAACTCAGAGTAGCCAAAAACACAAGACCTTCAAGGAGAGCACCAAATACCTACATGGAACCTCAATTTTGTCTTGGAAAAGCTCACACTGTGCCTCCCTTTGAGCCAGCCAATACAGCCGACATAAAGTTCTTATGGAAAACCGCTCTGCTCCTAGCAATAACTTCAGCAAGAAGAGTCTCAGAGTTACAGGCATCAATGGCTGTGGAACCTTTTATTATTTTCCATCCGGACAGGGTTTCTCTGAGGGCAAACCCAACATTTATGCCTAAGGTAGTGTCCAGTGTGGCTCTTAACCAAACTATTCACTTGCCTACCTTTTATCCAAACCCACAGAATAAATGGGAGAGACTTCTGCATTCTTTTGACATACAGACAGCTACGCTTCTACTTGGACAAAACTAAAGCTTTCAGAAAGACTGAGCAACTTTTAGTGGCATATGCTGCAGGATCACAAGGAAAGGCTGTTTCAAAGCAGACTATTTCAAAATGGATAGGCCACTGCATTTGTTTCTGCTATTCACAACATGGCAAAACATTGCCTAAGGGCATTAGGCCACATTCTACCAGAGCAGCAGCCACTTCAGCAGCCTTCCTTAGAGGAGTACCAGCGAAGGATATTTTGGAGGCTGCAACTTGGACTTCAGTGCACACTTTTACAAAGCACTACCACTTACCTCTTTACTTTAAATCCAGAGCAGGCTTTGCCACTGCAGTTCTGCAGGGCCTCATAGCCACTCCTAATTCTATTTAGGCCCAGCCACCCAACCTCCGCTTTGGGATTCAACCCAAGTGTAATGACTGCAACAGTGAAACACAATGAACATAGTACAGTTGTACCTACCATAAATGTAGATATTTGAGTGCATTCACTGTTGCAGTCCAGGTTACCCTCCCTCCATCCCTCTTTTCATTGCTGGGACTTATCTGTACTTCTCTATTCTATACAACGTATGTGGTGTATTTGCTTGTAGATGAAAGTAATGTTTTTGTTATTGCATGCTTTTTTATAAGCAAAAATTTTAGCGTACCCTTTTGGGGGCACTTGACATCTGGCGCAAGAAAAACTGAAGAAAATGGTGTCGGCTGCATCTTGTATATACCCCTGGCGCACTGACGTCAGGGAAGAGGTGACAGCAACCGATGCCGGACCAGGACTTTGGAATTCAGGCTAACTGCGGGTAGCCTGCCAGCAGAATAATCCAAGAGTAATGACTGCAACAGTGAATACACTCGAACATCTACATTTATGGTAGGTACACAACTGTACTTTCTTAACTAGGGGGTTTGCTTGTAATATGTCAAGAATGCCATTCTCTCCCACCCATCTGGATGAGTATTCCTGTGCCGCTTTGAGTTTCCCTTGTGTCATGTATGCTTATTTGTTACTTTTTAACAGTGTGGTTTCAAGACTACATTGTCATTTCTTGATTTACAAGTGGATGATTACTGATGAACATTTACATATTTGCATTAAATTATGGTGTCAATCAACTAGGCATCTTCCATGTGAGATTTTCCTGAAAAGGGATGCTGAATTCTGTAGTGTTATACAAACTTGGACGAAGAAGGAACTGTAGATGAATTGAGATGTAAGGAACTTAACCTGTTTCCCACTGTCACTCTGAAGATGTGGCCTGCCTTTTCAAATATTGTTCATCTTGCAAGTCTTAGTGATTCAGTACTTAAGACGTATATTATTTTATTGTTTCTTGTTGTTATAGGCGTTTTACTAACATTTGTAGAAGTATATGGTCTGACAAGTGTAATAGATTACTTGCAGTTGCATTGTAGTACCCTAATACGGTTAATATTTTAATTTACTGTTTTGTAATGCATGCTTTAACTTTTCCTGTAGATATTCAGAGTTTATTTAGAAGACTGTGTTTTTTTAAATGTATGTTTTGTGTGGCAATAGTTAACAGTTCTGGTGATAATCATGTTTTAGAGTTAATTTTGTGCCGTAATACTTGGACAGTCATAAGGAAGTCTGCCTTGCTTGTGTCTGATATTAGGGTATAAAGATTAAATGTACTGGTATTTGACAAACATTTCACTGCTTTGAAAAGCGTTAAAAAGAATTAATGTTCTGGCTCATGACAATGCTGAGAGGGAGGCAAGCTTGTACAATGAGGCCTTTCCATTCTGAACAAGTTTCTACCCCTTTAGTATTATTATTAATGTTTTAGTTGACACTTACTCCTGAGCCATAGATATATTTACACAGGACTTTGGGAGAAAAGTTTCCAAACATTTACAGTATATACCTGACTCAGGCATTCTCTGTTGATTAAAAAGCTTTACTATAACCCAAATGGCTTGAGTTCTTTGGCTCTGGCAGCTGGGGGATCTCTGAAGAGCAGATAAATTAGACCGATTTTCCTATTGGATACAGGAGAAGTGCACCTTTTTCAGAAGGTGGGAGTTCATGTTCTTATGCCTTACTCTGAGTGGCAGTCTCTACATCTGACTCGCTGTATTTCTTCTGAGAAATTAGCACATTTGGCATGCACTAAGAGTTGGGATCATAATGAGAAAGCCTTGGCCCTGATTAGAATATTGAACTATTCCTGGCACTTTCCCTCCTAATGGAATAGGGCTTCCATCCTAAGGTGGGAGTGCAAACACTGAGTGAGTGGTAAAGTGGGAGGCTTGATCTTCAGTGGGTGATCCCAGGATATCAGGGCAACAGATGTTAAAAAGCAGCACATACATGGTTCCATGTTGTAGAGAGATGAAAACCATGTTCCAACCAAGGCAACCCTTGTTTAATTAGCTGCATGGAAACTGGAGAGGCTAAGTGAGGGAGAATCCACTTTAGCAGCTGACCTGATACTAGGTTGCTTACTGTGTGTGGTGGGAGGAAACTAGACTTGGCATATTAGTGACTCCTGTCAGTGTTAAGGTGATAGCTCATGGAAGAGGCAGGGGAGAGGAGTGTTGTGAAGTGGTGTGAAGCACTGGGTTGGGGAGGTAGAAATGTGTGGAATCGAGTATGTCTGTCTCCAGCCATGCAACTGTTGACAAAGTTCAGAGTCTGTTTACAAGATTGGAAATTAGACGAGCGGCTGCAGGACGAGCTTCTGGCTAGGCTTCCTGAATGAGGACAGAGGGGCCTATCTCATCCTAGAAAGAACTAATGAAGCTTTGGGCTGTAGGAAGGGGTGCCATTTTGCAAGTCAATTGGGGAGGAAGTTAAAAAAAATTACAGTACAGTATCAAACAACAGATTTGTAGTTACAGAAAGGCATACAGTAAAAAAAGTCATTGCACAGAACGGAACTGAGTGAAGAGCTTGAAGCAGTCGTGCACTTAAGATACGACTGTATTGATGTGCAGTGTAGTATCAAATGCATGATATTCTTACATTAAACAGAAAAAAAAATCATTATATTCTCCCATGAGTAGTGAAACTTCAGGAAATGGACTGTAGCAGCAGAGGTGTTTAATATAGTAATATTTGAATAGATTGTCTAGAAAGGTAATATAAAGGTGTTCCCTTAATTAGGATAATATTACTGAAGAATGTCGGGTATAATTAGGAAATGCTGATCTCTTACTGTGTGGTTGTAGTAGATTTGGTGAACTCCCTTTGGGGTTTTAGCTGGGAGGATAGAAGCAGGTTGAGGTAATAGCACATCTGTCGTATAGCAGGAGACTTATTCTTTCATTCAACCAAAGTTTATTGGGCAAATATAGATGTTAAGTTGTCTATCTCGCCTTCATTCTTGCTGGTTGGGATCGGCTCCGACTCTGCCATCTTCAGTAGCTCGAGAGCTGTTTACTGGCTCGAGGCTACCCCTTATCCCATGATGCCTAGTGATAGCTACCCAGATCTCATTTGTCACTTCAGCTACGAGGTGTAATTTTTCTGGCTCAGGCTTGTATAGAATTTTTTGTGTAAATTCTTACTAGAATTTTACTCTTCTAGTATCTTATTAGCGATAGTGTTGTTACTGTGGTAGATAATTGTTTATTCTATAGTATCCCTCCTTTTGTAGAACTCTTTTAACTTGGAGAGTTCTCCCCCACCCCTTCCCCTGGTTAGCCGTTTGATTTAGAGGCTTTCCTACTACTTTTTGCTTATAGGCTAGCCGTTTAAATTAGAGGCTTTCCTATTACCTTCTTAAAAAAAAAAAAAAATCTTTATCTATATCCTTTCTAGATAGTACTTGTTTGCCTTTTCAGTAGGTATGTTTTTTGTTCTTGTAGAACTGAATATTGCTCTTTCTTATTGTTGCTTAAATTGGTTGGTTTCCTTTCTCCAGTACAGTATGTCCAAGGAATCTAAGGTTTCTGGGTTTAAGAAGTGTCTCATGCTGTCAGAAAATGTCTCTGACAGATGGGCACACTTCTTGCGTCTATTGTTTTAGGTGCTGTGCACCTGCAGGACTCTTGTTCTGTTTGCCATGCCTTTAGTCCAAGAGTCCTGCAGGAGCATAAGAATAAGTTGATTCTTAGGGGGTCTGTTAAAACCCCAGGATTCACAAGAGTTCACAGCCATTGAAATCCTCTAAATCCACTAAGCCGTCTGCTCCAATTTCGGAGCCAACTTCAGTAGAGGATTTACCTTCTATTTTGGTTCCGGCTGGTACCGACGAGACAATCTCCCCGTTGGCTCCATGAGAGGCTTCGGAGCCATCACAGAGCCACAAGAGGCTGAGGTCCCCTTCCTTAGAGTCTGTGCATTCGGCACCTCGGTCTCCTTTACTTCAGAGCGAGCGAAATCAGCGATCCTCTCACTCCTCTCGATCCTCTTGGCTGTCGGATCATGATGTGGAGAGAGTAGTCAGTAGGTTCCTAAAGTCGCAAGCACTAGCTAAATTGTTGTCCAGCCCTCCTCAATAGGTATCTGCTCCATCCACTTCTCTTGATGTTCCTCCTCCGACTCCAATGAGTTTGGAGCCGGAGTTCGTTGGGGTTCGAGTAGTGGAACTGTCGGCTCCGATAACTCTATCTCCTTTGGTTCCGACGTCGGCTTTGATTCCCTCTGTGGTACCTTCCATCGAGGGATCTGGGCGCCATGACTCCTTCGTCGGCTCCGAGGGGGCGAGTGGCATGGGACCCTTATCTGACCCCGTTCTCCCTCTTGGAGCTTCGGCGCAGGTGAGCTCGGCTCCAACATCGATCTCTGAGCCGTCCCCCTTGGTGCGGAGAAAGATTCCTATTTCTTTCGAACCGGAGCTTTCTATGCATCATAGCAGGGATGCCTTTGATGTCATGCAGTGTGTGCTGTCCTCTGAGTCCGCTCCACTTTCAGCCCCACCGGCTCCGTCCCCTGTAGTGCCTGTGCCAACCTCTGCTCCTCCTCCAGACCCTAAGCGTAGGGAACCGATGCTCCAGGACACTCCATTGGGTGTTTCCTCTTCTTCCGAGGCCTCTCCTGATCACTCAGAAGAGCCCCCTTGGAAGAAAGTGTAAGAGGAAGCACATTGACTCCCCCCGAGTCTGTCACTTCTGATTTCGACTTAGATGATTCGGAAGGGTCCCCGAGATCCCCTCTGAAGATGTTTCCTTCTCGGACATCCTAGAAATGCTTAAGCAGAGGGGTTACTGGAATCCCCTAGCCCCCACCGAGGATGAGTCTGTATTTTGGATGTTTTCGGTTCCCGACCTTCCACCTTCTGGGTTTCTCCACCTTTCTATCCACTTATGACAGTAGTGGCTTGAAAGGCTTGGTCAGCTGTGGATACAGTGGAACCAACTCCGAGGAGACCTGGTAAATTCATTACACACCCCAGGATAAGCAATTCCTTTCGAAAGGTGTTCCTGTTGATGCCATGGGTGGTAGCAGCAACCACCAAAAAAGAGTTAGCTGAGACCTCTTCATCTGTCCATCCCCCTAACAAGGAGTCTAGGACGATGGACAGATACGGGAAGCAAATGTTCGCTTCAGCGACCTTCTCTATGAGGTCACTGAAATACGTATGTCATTTTATCCGACTTCAAAGGGATCTCCTTAAAGAGCTCGGAGATACCCTTCAAGATCCAACAGCTGAGGGAGCACAAGCCAAAGTAGCTTCCCAGCTAGCGACGCTTAATTCTGTTAACTCCTCCATGAGGCTCATTTCTTATGGAGCCGATTGGGCGAGTAGAGCCGCAGGTACGGGTGTGGCCCTTAGGAGGCATGCGTGGATGCAGCTGTGTAACTTTGTGAAACCCTTTTGAGCATCCTTCACAAAACACTCCTTTGATGGTTCCTTTCTTTTTGGACCACAGGTGAAAGGCACTTTGACTAGGTGTGAGCAAGAAGGCAAGACTCTCTCTGCCGTGGGAGTCCATTTTTCCACTCCCTCTAGACCTTACTCCAAGGGTCAGAAGAGTGGGAAGATGTGGTTCCGTAAATCTCAGGGAGACTTGCCTGACACACGTAGTGATTTTTCCTCCAGAGGCAGAGGGGGAAAACAACAATAATAGATGCCGCCCTCGTGGCAGAGGGGGTCCGCAGAACCAGGGCAACAGAGAATCTTTCTCTGATAAGCCCTTCCAGCGTCCCTGAAGGGTTGCCCGGCTGCTCACCTCTGGAGGCAGTCTGGGGAAGATTTTTCACTGTACCCAAAAGCCTGGCAAAGTTTAACACAAGACAAATGGGTACGGTCCATTATATCCGGAGGTTACAAAATTCCCTTCCATCAACTCCCCCTTACAGTCAAGGAAAGACCCTTCCAGATGTTCCACCCAATCTGAAGGCGCAAGCAGTAATAGAAGTTTCAAAACTGCTAGATAAAAGAGCCATCCAGTAAGTCCCAGCAGACCAGCACGGATCCGGAACTTACTCAAGGTTCTTTTTAGTATCAGAAAAGATGGGACTGGAGACCGATTCTGGATCTCAGCAGACTAAACAGGTCTGCACCAAGAAGAAAGTTTCGGAAGGTCACACTACAGTCCATTCTACCCTTTCTGGGTCAGGACAATTGAATGTGCTCGATAGATCTTCAGGACATGTACTACCATATCAAGATGGACAGGCGCTCCAGGAGATATCTTCGTCTCCGGCTGGGGGCCAGTCATTATCAGTTCAGAGCTCTGTCCTTTGGTCTCACCACAGCCCCCAGGTTTTCATCAAATGTATGGCAGTGGTCACAGCTCACCTGAGACGTCAAGGATTCCAGGTGTTTCCATATCTAAACGACTGGCTCCTCAATGCTACCACCAGGAATCAACTCCTGCAAGTGTGGGACTACACAATCACAATCTGCTCCCAGCTAGGCATTACAATACATTTCGAAAAATCTGCTTTGTTGCCCTGTCAATCTATCACTTACATAGGAGCAGACTTGGACACAAGGGATATGTTTGCAAGGCTACCACTAGAAAAGGTGTCCACAATTTGTCAGCAAGTACAGATTCAGATGCAGAGCAAAAGGATCCAAGTCAGGTACATCCTTCAAACTCTGAGTTCCATGGCAGCAGCCATTCTTCTAGTCCCACTAGCATGCTTTCACATGAGAATTCTTCAATGGCTTCTGTTCACGCAGTGGTCTTTCCAAGAGCTACTCATGACTCGCATGATCCTGATCACGGATGCATGCAAAAGACATCTTTCTTGGTGGATGGTATCCCCACTAATTACTCAGGGCAGACCTTTCATTCACCCCTGTCCGGTAGCCACAGTGATGACGGACGCCTCCCTGATTTGGGGGGGGCATTATCTGGGCAGGACAGTCCAAGGCAGTTGGCAACCTCACTAGTACCATCTGCACATAAATGTCCTGGAAATAAGAGCCGTGCTCCTGGCATTGCAAAGCCTTTCAAGACTCTCTTCCTTCTGGGACAATTGCTATTCAAACGGACAGCATGTCACTGGTGTGGTACATCAACAAGCAGGGCGGAACCAGATCCTTTGCAGAGATGGATGGCAGTCTCTGCTGGGTCCAGTTTTCAGAGTTCTGTACAGCATTATTGCTTTAATCAGTGTGATTTGGGGAGCCCATTTAGTCACCTTTTGCTGTGCTGCACTTTTGGATTGATATCCCCAAAATGTTGTTATACTTGTCTGTTTTGTGGTACCAACCTCACACGTATCATTGCTTGTGTCTTCTCTGCATCCTTTTCCATAGCAGTCCAGTGACCTGTATAGCTGGACATTGGTTTTAATGTCTTTATGATTTAAAGTGGGTGAATCTGTGGTGATAGGTCATTATTGCTAAATAAATAATTTGTTTAATGTATTGCTGATCAATGTTAGTTGGCATAGTGACAAGTGAAGAATAATAAAGCAGACTGAAGTAGGCACTTCCTGAAAATATTCTCCGTTTTTTCAAGTGTGAGTAAATTTCATTGAAATGTTGGGGTACAAGCACAACGTAGACTTTTTAGTTTCTTTAGGTGTGAAGAAAGAAATGCATGGCATAACTGGAGATGTCCTTCTATTCACATGTTGCAGTATTCATAACCTTTGGTTTATCCTCCACTCAGCTACAGTTATGTCCAGCCAATATGCAAAAGCTTTAGTCACTCTTAGGTATGTGGGACGTAGGGCGTAGGCGTAGTGTGCCATAAAAGTGATGTCTGCACGTACCTTTCCTTAGAACTTCTCTGCCGTCAGTTGAACGTTAGCTCATCCTGCTGTGTCTGCCATTGACTCCCTCAAATTTAAGATCAGTACCCCATTGGGGACGTTTTCTTATTATTATTTTGGTCACTGCATGCCTGCTCAGGTTCATGTCATCCAGGAAAGGACAGGGTGGAGGTAGATGTCAGATCCCCCATAAGGATGCCCACAACCTCTGCCTTTTCTGCTTAGGTTTTGTGGTTGGGCCAACCACAACCACAAAACCTGCCTGATTTGTCAGGCCTTTATTCCTAAGACTCTTCGCAGCCATCTGCACGCCCCAAACATCTATTTAGACAACCAGCATCTTAAATGTCTGGCTGTAGAGATGGAAGTGTCATCTGGTCAGATCATTGAGCCACCAAAAAAGGCCAAAGTTTCCAGGCCTGAACCTACTGCTGAACCTCCTCCACCCGACATTCCCCTTGTGGCCAATGTTTGCCTGGAAGAATGTACAGAACCAGCCAATTCAGGTATAGCAGGTGCTGTTACGGAGGCCGCAGAACCTAGTGCTAAAAGCATATCCGTGAAGGTTTTGCAGATGTTTGGCACTGATGACAAGGTGGAACCTCAGCTAACAACGGATGTCCAGACCGGCCCTTCCACTGCTATAGAACAGTCTGAACCCAGGCCTGTCTCTTCCTTAAAAAGGAAACAAAAGACAAAACATGTCTGTCCATTCTGAAAGCCTACCTGATTGGCAAGCTTTCTCTGAGACCTTATTTAATGCTTTCATGGCCCTTGGGCCTTCAGTGCCTGCTTCCCCTCTGGCTGCCCCTCCAGCTATCAGTTCTAGGACTCGGACTGAAGATCCTCTTCCTCTTGAAGTCGAAGACTCTCTTTCCTATGCCTGTCAAATGGCTTCCCCTCCTGGGTATGCCTCCCTCGAGGAGGACACTGCTAAGGCAGACTCCTCAGGAGAGGAGGACCTCACCTTTGGTGAAGCCATCTCTCGAATGAGAGACTTTTTTAAATGGAACTCCACTGAAATGTCTGAGGCTCAAAAGAGGTACTGTGAACTCTTGGAAATTGACACCCCTTCACCTTCTGCCATTCCTCCAGTCTTACCAGCCTTTTTAGACGCCTTCAATGCAGCCTGTAAAAACCTTGAATCTTAACCACCAGCTCCTAGAAGGCCTTGATAGGTTTTATAAAGTCCCAGAAAGGGATGAATTTTTGATAAAATGCCATATTGCAGACCCTGGCACTGTTGTAGTCTCTGCGGACAAGTCCTCCAGATTACTTCCCTCCACCTATGTCCTTCCCACTGATAAGGACAGTAAAACTGTGGAACGCATTGGCAAAAAGGTATACACCTCTGCCACTTTGGCTTTTTGGACTGTTAACTACCAGATGCACATGTCTTAGTATGTCCTGGCCCTTTTGACTTGAGTTTCTAAACTTTTGGCTGATCTCTCAGACTCTCCTACCAAGGCTCAAATATCTAACCTCATCTCCTTGTCCTCCCAAGTGACAAGACCCTCAATCAGATGCGGTTATGATGCTGCAAGAGGCTTCAGCCAGATCTGCAGCTTCTGCCTGAGTGCTCAGAAGGTACTCTTGGCTGAGACTTCAGCACCTACCTGATGACATCAGGGCTAAACTTCTGGATACGCCCATAGACATTCTGCCCTATTTGGGGCCAAAGTGGCAGAGTCTTTCAAAACCCTTCTGTAAAAGGGGGGAAGGAATTACAACAAGTAAAGCATTCGTTTTGTGTACATTCCCTAAATTCCGTAGGAATTATCGCACCAAGACACAGTTCATCTGAAAATATTCTGCTCCTACCCCTCATTCTAGGAGGAAAAAGAGCTCCAGGAAGCAGCAATCTCCTTCCAGGCCTGCTCAGACGCCTGTTTAGAATCTTAAGATGTTATGTAGTCCAATCTCGCCTACATTCTTACCCATGGGTTTGGAGCCAAATATCTGCTCCGACTCGGCCAAACTTTTCTAGCTCGAAGTCTTCTATTGGCTAGGTTAAGCAGGTATCCCATGGTGCACTGATCCATATCCCCAGATCTCATTTGCTGCTTGTGTAGCTCGGACGTGGTTTTGCTCTTGGCTGTGGCTAAGTACCTTTTTTTCTTATTTGAGAACATTTCTTATAAACAAAAAGCTATTTTCATAGCTAGTTTCTATTTAGTGTTTTGGTTTAGGTAGTGTTTGTGGTATCCCGCTAACTGTTCTTTCGGGCTAGGCCCATTTCAGTTAGAGGACCTAGTCCTCATGTAAATGTTGTTCGCGCTAAAACCGTTTAAGTTAGAGGTTTTAGTGTCCGTTTCCCCTTGCTATTTGTGGTCAGAATACCGTTTTAGGTAGAGGTTTTTGGCCTTTGTTGTTCAGTGCGTGTTCCTTCTGGGGTTTGGGTGTGTGCTGTGCAGTTTACTAACTTGTTCCCGTGTTTTGTGGTGTTGTGTGTCCGGGTCCTTTCTTGTCAGACAGTGACTAGTGCTGTGTTGGTTTTTTGGTGATTGCTTGTTGGAAAATGTCCAAGGATTCCAAAGAGCACAAACCTTCGGGTTTTAAAAAGTGCGCTAAGTGCGGTTACAAAATGTCCATCACCGATGGGCACTCAATTTGTGTTTATTGCTTGGGAGCCATCCATCTGCAGGAGTCCTGCAGCTTCTGCCATGCTTTTAGTCCAGGAGTGCTCCAAGAAAGAAAGAATAAGCTGATTTTAAAGGGACTCTTGAAACCCTCTTTCGAAGAGGCCATGGATTCTTCTCCCAGTGCTAAACCTAAGTCCTCAAAATCTAAAAAAGAAAAGAGAAAGTCACAAAACTTGCTTTGACCTCCTCGGCTCCACTGTCCTCGGGGCCGCAGGAAGTGTCTGTGTTGATGGAACCGGCGTCGGCACCAATTATATTGGAACCTCTTCGGAGCCGATCGCCCAGTCTTAGACCAGTTTCACCTGAGAGGAGGTCTCGATCTCCCTCTCTGTCCTCCAAATCCTCCAGGACCCTTTCTGATGTGGATGTTGATAGGGTGGTGCGGAGGCTCCTCCAGTCACCGGTTTTGGCAAAATTGTTTTCGGCTCTTCTTCCATCATTCCTCCTCTGAGCGCATCTCTGTGTTCGGAGCCAGAGTGTTCCGCGCCGTGTGATGATCCCAGGTCGGTTCCGATGGCCCCTCCAGTCCTTTCGGTACTGACGGCGGCTCCGACCCGGTCTGCTCCATCCATGGGGTTCGGGACTCGAGATTCTTCAGTTGGGCCCGAGGGGGACATCTCGGGACATGTTTCGGTTCTGAGTCTTCCGCTCTGTGCCTCGGCTCGAGGGACCCAGACTCCTGTCTTGGCCTCGGAGGCTGGCCGGTCCTCGACTCGGGGGGGGGGGGTCTTGCCTTTGAGGCCATGCGGACTGCGCTGGCCAGATCATCAGCTACATCATGTGGGTCGGTTATTCTGTCCCCCACCACTCTGGTGAGAGCCTCTGATTACCTCCTATCTGTAGACAGCGGAGCACCAAGGCCCTAGGGATACCCCCACGAGTGGTCCCCAAGTTTCTGAGGGCTCTTCAGAGTTCGTGCTTGAGGAGCCCCCTAGAAAGAAAACGTGCAAGAGGAAGCACATAGACTCCCAAGATGAGTCTCTCACCTCTGATACTGACCTCGAGGAATCGGAGGGGTCCCCCAAGTCATCCTCTGATGATGTTTCCTTCTCCGACATCCTGGAGATACTGAAACAAAGAGGTGACTGGCCATCCAAAGCCCCCGCCGAGGAGGAGTCTGTCTTCCTTAGGCCTTTGGTGCTCAGCCCTCCGCCTCCTGGGTGTCCCCACCCTTCAACTAGCTCCTAGATTTTATTTGTCGAAAGGTGTGGGAAAACCCTGATTCTGTGGAGCCCATACCCAGGCGTCGCAACAAGTTTCTTTCTGCTCCCCCGGGTAAGGAGTTTCTGTCTAAAGGAGTCCTTGTGGATGCCATGGTGGTGGCCGCCACTGAGAAGGAAGTAGCAGAGACTTCTTCCTCTGTCCATCCTCTAAGTAGTCTAGGACCATGGACCGGTACGGGAAGCGTACCCTCTTGTCAACAACCTTTACTTTATGGTCGCTGAACTATCTGTCTCACTTCACTCGGCTCCAGAGAGATCTCCTCAAGGAGTTAGATTCTCTTGCGGGTAATGTTCCTGAGGCGGTGGCCCAGATGGTTAACGCCCAGGTGTCTACCCTCAATTCTATAGTCAACTCCTCCATGCGGCTCCTCTCATATGCAGCCGATGGAGTGAGTAGGGTAGCAAGCTCAGGAGTTGCCTTTAGAAGGCAAGCATGGTTGCGCCTTTGTCACTTCGCGGAGGCCTTCAAGTCTTCTTTCACTGACGCACCCTTTGATGGTGGTTCTTTGTTTGGAACCAAAGTGAAAGACACCCTCACCAGGTGTGAACAAGAGGGAAAGACCCTGTCTGCCATAGGGGTCCGTTTTTCCCTTCCCTCTAGGCCTTACCCCAAGGCCCAGCGGGGTGGGAAGATGTGGTTCAAAAAATCACAGAGGTTTTTTTCCTGCCGCACAAGGTGAATCCCCCTCCAGAGGCAGAGGAGGGGGAGGTTATTCAGGGAGATGCCACCTTAGAGGCAGAGGGAGCCCCCGAAATTCGGGAGACCGCGATTCCTTTCGTGTCTCCCCGTACTCTCGTTCCTGAGGGAGTGCCCGGCTGTGCTTAAACGGAGCCAGGTGGGGGACTGATTTCGTTATATCCGGATGCCTGGAAAAGTATCACCCAGGACCGATGGATATTACGAATAATTTCCGGAGGTTATGTCATCCCGTTTACGTCAGACCCCCCCTTCAGTCAGAAAAATCCCGGACGTTCCACCCAGTCAAAGGGATCAAGCAGCCTCAGAGGTTTCAAAGCTGCTAGGAAAAGGAGCCATCCAGCGTGTCCCCTCAGACCAAGTCGGATTAGGGACTTACTCAAGATTCTTTTTGGTGCCAAAAAGAACAGGGGACCTCAGACCCATATTAGATCTCAGCCAAATGAGCAACTATGTACCAGAAGTCCAAGTTCCGTATGGTCACACTACAATCGATTCTCCCTTTGTTGGGAGAGGAGGTATGGATGTGATCCATCGACTTCAAGGATGCTTACTACCATGTCAAAATGCACAGGGCATCAAGGAGTCACCTACGCTTCCGGCTGGGAGCCAGTCATTTCCGGATGTCCTTCAAGGATGCATCTGCAGTCATCACATATGGGTTGTCCTGCCTCAGGCAGCCCTTCGGTCGGCCGGATTCCAAAGTCCGGGTCCGGCATTGGCTGATGTCGCCCCCTCCCCGACGTCAGAGCGCCTGGGGTATAAAAGCGTCAGCCGACGCCATCTTCCTCAGTCTTTCTTGCCTCGTGGTGCCCGAAGCAGAAGCAGTTCGCAAGTGCCGGTCGGCCAGCTCCTGTAATTCAGCTACCGAAGACTTCAAAAGCTAAGTACCCCGTTGGGGACTCTTTCTTGCCTCAGCCGATGTCAGATAAAGTTAATAATTGCTTAACTTGTGGGAAACAAATACCTCATAAGGATTTCCACTCTTACTGCCTCCCCTGCCTAGGCCCAGACCACGACGTCTCGGCCTGTTCAGCCTGTGCTTCCTTCAAACGATGCACTCTTAGATGTCGGGCGGAGTTTGCAGAGGAGTTTTTTGGGGCTAGTTTTTCATACAATATGCCGTTGGAGACTCCGACTTCACATTTAGCAAAGAAACAGAAGGACAAGGACCGATACACGCGGGCCACGGTTTCAGCTGAAACCACGGCCAGGCCTACCGCGAGTGTCTCGGTCTCGGCTGAAACAGAGTCCTTGGTACTTCCGACCCCCGAAACCGCTCAACCGACAACCTCGGCCCGGAGGCCCCTGCTGAGTCGGTTATTGAATTTCCCTCAGAAACTGGTGTCTTGGAAACTTCCGACACCTTTCCTCTAGACAAAACTACACCAGCACGTGGTGCAGCTAGGCCTCCTGCATCCATGTCCATAAAGGCTTTCACCAGGGCTAAAGCTGCTAAACATACAAAAGCTATGCCTCCCAGGGTTATTCCTCAGGGACCCTCTACCAGTTCACAGATTCTAACTTTAGCAGAGGACCTTATCTCCTTAATTAGGGGCTCTCAACCCCATCTGGACAGAGGCTCTCAACCCCCTCTACACAAAAGGCCCAGGGTTGAGCCCTCTGATCCCCACTCCTCAGAGGAGGCCTCTGATGGCTCTGCTCTCTCGGACTACCAGGAGGAGGCTTTTTCGGCCTACGAGGATTCTGATGCAGAGGAATCAATCCCCTCGGCCTCCCCTCCTGAAGAACTATCCTTCGGGGAGACCCTTCACACTATGAGAGAGCATTTCAAATGGCTGGGCCACGAATTCTCTGATTCCAGGAAAAGATTAAGAACTTTTCTGCATTTACCTCCGCATAGACCTTTGGCTATTCCTCCTGTTTTGACTGTCATTGATGATGTGTACTCTGAGTCTAGCATAACCCCTGACACTCTTCCTCCGGCCCCTGCCAAACCCGATAGGTACTACAGGGTCCCAGACTCGCATATTTTTCTTTACAAGGCCCACTCTGCTGATCCAGAAACTATTTCCCAGGGCCCAAAAGGGGTTGCAGCTGCCACTACTAAAAATCCACTCCCCTCTGAAAGGAGTCCAGGGCTTTAGAGAGATGGGGTAAAAAAGTGTATACTTCTGCTACTCTTTCTATGAGGGCATTAAATTGTCAATTTCATATGATACAGTACCAAGAGTATTTGTTAGATGAATTGCATAAGAAACTGTCTTCACCTGAACCCCTAGATCGCAAATCACTTCAGGATCTGGTAAATAACTCCCAGCAGGTTAGCAACCATTTCTTACAGTGTGGTTATGATGCATTGGAAGCTTCATGTAGGTCAGCTATGACAGGTGCAGTCATACGTAGGCATGCTTGGCTGAAGGAACAATCTCTGCCAGACCATGTTAAAGCTAAGCTTCTGGATGCTCCACTGGAAAAGCAAAGTTATTTGGCTCCACTGCTCAGGAGGTCTTAAAGAAATTTGAGGAAAGGGCAAAATCTGTACAAACAGTCAAAGATTTTCTGCAAGTCCAACCACCAAGATTCGGCAGAAATTGGCCTACCAAGAATTGGTCCTTTCCGGACACAGAAAGATTTCAGAGAGGCAAGAACAGGCGTGCCAGAGGTAGAGGGCAAGCTAGAGGTTCCTACAGAGGACGTCAATGGCAGCCTCCCAACCAGAGAGGTAGTGCAGGACCTGCAACAGCTGCACAAGGACAGACTCAATGACTTTGCTTTGACTCCACCAACCAGGGCTCAATTAGAAGCACCTCTGATCCCACCTCCCTATCTGTAGACAGCGGAGCGCAAGGCCCCTAGGATACCCCCACCGAGTGGTCCCCAAGTTTCCTGAGGGCTCTTCAGGAGTTAGCAGAGGCCCCTAGAGCGTGCAGAGGGCCACAGAAAGAAAATGCAGAGCTGTTACAGACTCCCCAAGATGGAGTCTCTCACCTCTGATACTGACCTCGAGAATGAGAGGGGTCCCCAAGTCATCCTCTGATGATGTTTCCTTCTCCCGACATCCTGAGATACTGAAATGAAAGAGGTGACTGGCCATCCAAAGCAGCTGACAGAGGAGTCTGTCTTCCTTAGGCCTTTGGTGCTCAGCCCTCGGGCCTCCTGGCATGTCTCCCACCCTTCAACTAGCTCCTGATTTATCGCATTGTGTGGGAAAACCCTGATTCTGTGGGCCAGCACCCAGGCGTCGCAACAAGTTTTCTTTCTGCTCCCGGGTAGGAGTTTCTGTCCTAAGTGAGTCTTGTGGATGCCATGGTGGTGGCAGCCACTGAGAAGGAAGTAGCAGAGACTTCTTCCTCTGTCCATCCTGAAAGTAGTCTAGGACCATGGACAGTGCACGGGAAGCGTACCCTCTTGTCCAACAACTTGCTCTTACTTTATGGTGGCTGGAACTATCTGTCTCACTTCACTCGGCTCCAGAGAGATCTCCTCAAGGAGTTAGATTCTCTCTCATGGGTAATGTTCCTGAGGCGGTGGCCCAGATGGTTAGCATGCCAGTGTCTACCCTCAATTTCTATATAGTGTCAACTCCTCCATCGCGGCTCCTCTCATATGCAGCCCGATGGAGTGAGTAGGGTAGCAAGCTCAGGAGTTGCCTTGTATGTAAGGCATGAAGGCGTTCTTGTCACTTGTGAGGCCTTCAGAGTGCTTCTTTCACCTTGGCACCCTTTGATGTTAGGTGGTTCTTTGTTTGAACCAGTGAAAGACACCCTCACCAAGTGAAGAACACCCTCACCAGGTGTGAACAAGAGGAAAGACCCTGTCTCGCCATAGGGGTCCCGTTTTTCTTCCCTTCCCTCTAGGCCTTCAGGCTCACCCCAAGGCCCAGCGGGTGGGAAGATGTGGTTCAAAAATCACAGAGGTTTTTTTCCTGCGCTGGGACAAGGAATCCCCTCCCAGAGGCAGAGGAGGGGGAGGTTATTCAGGAGATGCCACCTTAGAGGCAGAGGGCCCCGAAGTTAGGAACCCAGTGCAGAGGAGCCTTCAAATTCGGCACGTGATTCCTTTCGTGTCTCCGCCGGTACTCTACCGTTCCTGAGGAGTTCGCCGTGCTGTGTAAGCGGGAGCCAGGTGGGGACTGATTTGACGTTATATCCGGATGCCTGGAAAAGTATCACCCAGGACCCGATGGATGTCTGAATAATTTCGAGTTATGTCATCCCGTTTACGTCAGACCCCCCTTCAGTCAGAAAAATCCCGGACGTTCCACCCAGTCAAAGGGATCAAGCAGCCTCAGAGGTTTCAAAGCTGCTAGGAAAAGGAGCCATCCAGCGTGTCCCCTCAGACCAAGTGGGATTAGGGACTTACTCAAGATTCTTTTGGTGCCAAAAAGAACAGGGGGACCTCAGACCCATATTAGATCTCTCAGCCAAATGAGCAACTATGTACCAGAAGTCCAAGTCTCGTGAGTGTATCACACTACAATGATTCTCCCTTTGTTGGGAGAGGGAGGTATGGATGTGATCCATCGACTTCAAGGATGCTTACTACCATGTCAAAATGCTGCAGGGCATCAGGGTCACCTACGCTTCCGGCTGTTGGAGCCAGTCATTTCGGATGTCCTTTCATGGGATGCATCTGCAGTCATCACATATGGGTTGTCCTGCCTCCAGGCGGCCAACCCGATGCGACGGATTCCAAAGTCGAGGTCCGGCATTGGCTGATAAATAAGCCCCCTCCCGGCGTCAGAAGCCTGGGAGTATAAAAGCGTCAGCCCGGCCATCTTCCTCAGTCTTTCTTGCCTCATTAGTGCCCGGAAGCAGAAGCAGTTCGTCAAGTGCCCGGTCGGCCAGCTCCTGTAATTCAGCTACCAAGACTTCAAAAAGCTAAATTGCCCGTTAGGACTCTTTCTTACCTCAGCCGATGTCGAATAAAGTTAATAATTGCTTAGCAGCAGGAATAAATACCTCATAAGGATCTTCACCTCTGCCTCCCCTGCCTACCAGACCACGGCGTCGGCCTGTTCAGCCTGTGCTTCCTTCAGAGCGGCACTCTTAGATGTCGGTGAGTTTGCAGAAGAGTTTTTGGGGCTAGTTTTCCTTACAATATGCCGTTGGAGACTCCGACTTCACATTTAGCAAAGAAACAGAAGGACAAGGACCCGATACCGCAGCGGGCCGCGGTGGTTTCAGCTGAAACCACGGCCAGGCCTACCGCCAATGTCTCGGTCTCGGCTGAAACAGAGTCCTTGGTACTTCCGACCCGAGCAAAAGCTCAGCGACAGCCTCGGCCCGGAGGCCCCTGCTGAGTCGGTTGTGAATTCCCTCAGAAACTGGTGTCTTGGAAACTTCCGACACCTTTCCTCTAGACAAACTACACCAGCACGTGGTGCAGCTAGGCTCCTGCATCCATGTCCATAAAGGCTTTCACCAGGGCTAAAGCTGCTAAACATACAAAAGCTATGCCTCCCAGGGTTATTCCTCAGGGACCCTCTACCAGTTCACAGATTCTAACTTTAGCAGAGGACCTTATCTCCTTAATTAGGGGCTCTCAACCCCATCTGGACAGAGGCTCTCAACCCCTCTACACAAAGGCCCAGGGTTGAGCCTCTGATCCCCTCCTCAGAGGCCTCTGATGGCTCTGCTCTCGGACTACCAGGAGGAGGCTTTTTCGGCCTCACGAGGATTCTGATGCAGAGGAATCAATCCCTCGCCTCCCCTCCTGAAGAACTATCCTTGGGAGACCCTTCACACTATGAGAGAAGCATTTCAAATGGCTGGGCCACGAATTCTCTGATTCCAGGAAAAGATTAAGAACTTTTCTGCATTTACCTCATAGACCTTTGGCTATTCCTCCTGTTTTGACTGTCATTGATGATGTGTACTCTGAGTCTAGCATAACCCCTGACACTCTTCCTCCGCCCCTGCCAAACCCGATAGGTACTACAGGGTCCCAGACTCGCATATTTTTCTTTACAAGGCCCACTCTGCTGATCCAGAAACTATTTCCCAGGGCCCAAAAGGGGTTGCAGCTGCCACTACTAAAATCCTCCTCTGAAAGGAGTCCAGGGCTTTAGAGAGATGGGGTAAAAAGTGTATACTTCTGCTACTCTTTCTATGAGGGCATTAAATTGTCAATTTCATATGATACAGTACCAAGAGTATTTGTTAGATGAATTGCATAAGAAACTGTCTTCACCTGAACCCCTAGATCGCAAATCACTTCAGGCTCTGGTAAAACTCCCAGCAGGTTAGCAACCATTTCTTACAGTGTGGTTATGATGCATTGGAAGCTTCATGTAGGTCAGCTATGACAGGTGCAGTCATACGTAGGCATGCTTGGCTGAAGGAACAATCTCTGCCAGACCATGTTAAAGCTAAGCTTCTGGATGCTCCACTGGAAAAGCAAAAGTTATTTGGCTCCACTGCTCAGGAGGTCTTAAAGAAATTTGAGGAAAGGGCAAAATCTGTACAAACAGTCAAAGATTTTCTGCAAGTCCAACCACCAAGATTCGGCAGAAATTGGCCTACCAAGAATTGGTCCTTTCCGGACACAGAAAGATTTCAGAGAGGCAAGAACAGGCGTGCCAGAGGTAGAGGGCAAGCTAGAGGTTCCTACAGAGGACGTCAATGGCAGCCTCCCAACCAGAGAGGTAGTGCAGGACCTGCAACAGCTGCACAAGGACAGACTCAATGACTTTGCTTTGACTCCACCAACCAGGGCTCAATTAGAAGCACCTTTGGGCGGAAAGCTTTCCTTATTCTCAGAAAATTGGCACAGTATTACAAGAGACAAATGGACACTGCAAATAATAGACAAAGGATACAGGTTCCATTTTCACACATTGCCAAAAAGAAAAGGCATGCCAGACCTGCCACCAAATCAAAGGGCAGAGGCTTTGAAACAAATCTCCAACTTAATGCAAATGAAAGCTATAGAAAAGGTTCCTCTTTCAGAACAAGGCCAAGGATTTTACTCCAGACTATTCCTTGTTCCAAGAAAAGAAAATCAATGGAGGCCTATTCTCGACTTGTCCACACTGAATACTTATCTCATTGTGCCAAAATTCAAAATGCTGACTCCTACAGCAACTCCTTCCCATGCTGGGCAAGGGGTCTTGGCTGGTGACTCTAGACCTCAAGGAGGCATACCTGCATGTCCCTATCAGACAAAGTTGCAGAAGACACCTCAGATTTCTTGCAGGTTCAGAGCATTATCAATTCTCAGCATTGCCCTTTGGCTTATCTATTGCGCCCAGAGTATTCACGAAATGCCTGGCATCAGTAATTGCACACTGCAGACTTCAGGGGATTCAAATATACCCATATCTGGACGACTGCCTTATACAAGCGGACAGCCAACAAACTTTGGTAAAGAACTTGAATTATGCCAACCGCCTACTGCAGGCCTTGGGATATACAGTCAATATTCACAAATCAAGACTTGTTCCATCCCAAAGAATAACTTTTCTGGGTACGGATCTAGACACAACCACCCAAATGGCTTTTCTCACAGAAGAAAAACAAAGAACTACCAGATTACTTCAAGAATCTGACAAGACAAACAAGACTGCAAGGAAAATCCTGCAGGCCCTGGGTTACATGGCATCTTGCATTCTTCTGATTCCACAAGCAAGGCTGCATATGAAGAAACTACAATGGTACCTAAGGAGTTTATGGACTCAGCACAGTCACAGCTTAGAAACTTTGATCCCGCTCATTCCATGCCTCCAAAAGGAATTTCTGTGGTGGGCTCAAGCAAGCCAGTCAAACAGGGGTCTGCCCTTCAGCAAACCAATAGCCAGCCAAACCATTACAACGGACGCTTCAGACGACGGTTGGGGAGCACACATGGAGGGCAGATGTATTCAAGGACTATGGTCACAAAAGGAGCTACGCATACACATAAACCAAAAGGAAATGCTGGCAGTGACACATGCAGTTGAGGCCTTCAAACCCTTTCTGCATCAAGGCCACCTGCTAATAAGGACAGACAACACCACAGTGATGTGGTACATAAACAAGCAAGGAGGCACCCATTCCTACCCTCTTTGCAGACTGGCACTGAATCTATGGGAACTTTCCTTGAAACTCAATATAGAGCTGCAATCCCAGTTTGTGCCAGGAAAAGACAATTTACTGGCGGACAGCTTAAGCAGAAATATCATGGATGCACACGAATGGATGCTACACCCAGACATCTTCCTACAGATAACACAATCATGGGGAAGGCCAGACATGGATCTTTTTGCCTCCCCCCCCCCCCCCCAATCATCAGCTGAAGAAATTCTGCTCAAGGATATATCACCCACAAGCATGGAAAGTGGACGCCCTATCTTTCAGCTGGAGAACTCTAACAGTGTATGCATTTCCACCTCTTCCATTAATGACCAAGGTCTTACTGAAGATCAGGACAGAGCAGCCAAAAGTGATTCTTATAGCTCCGGACTGGCCAAGACAGCACTGGTACCCACTGTTAGAGCATGTCACGCACGAAACCATGGCCTCTTCCTCAGTGGCCACGTCTCCTGACACAGCACAATTACAAAACTCTGCATTCCAACCTGAAAACCTTGCAACTAACAGCCTGGAAAATACCTTGACTCCTCCTCAGGATAAGCTATCCAAGAGAGTGAAGGATATCATCATGGAAGCTCGCAGGCCTTCCACAAGAAAGGGCATATTCAGCAAAATGGAAAAGATTTCACACTTGGAGCACCACAAAGGGCCTAGATGTGACAGTGATGAACATGGCACATATCCTGGAATACTTGGCAGAAATGCTCCATAATGGCCTGTCTTACTCTTCCATTAAAATTCATGCTTGAGCAAAGTACAATACTGACCCACCTGTCTTTTCTCATCCTCTCCCAAGACAGTTTCTAAGAGGAATTAAAAACATCAATCCTCCAAGGAAACCTCCAGTGCCTACTTGGGACCTTAACTTCGTGTTGGAAAAACTAACTCTGCCTCCCTTTGAACCAGCAGCATCTGCAGAACTACAGTTCCTGTCTTGGAAGACCGCCTTCCTTCTGGCCATAACCTCAGCAAGAAGAGTATCTGAGTTACAGGCCCTCATGGCAGTACAGCCATTTATTTTTCATCAGGACAGAGTCTCATTGAGAACCAATCCTTCATTTATGCCAAAGGTGGTATCCAGGGTTTCATTAAACCAAGCTATTCACCTGCCTACCTTCTTTCCAAATCCACAAAACAAAGGGGAGAATCTAATGCACACCCTGGACATACACAGACAGTTGCGCTACTACTTGGACAGAACTAAAAGCTACAGAAAAACTGATCAGCTGTTGGTGGCATATGCTGCTGGTGCACAAGGAAAAGCAATTTCCAAACAGACAATTTCAAAATGGATAGGGAATTGCATACGTTTTTGTTATTCCTTTCATGGAAAAACTGTGCCAGCTAACATTAGACCTCATTCCACCAGAGCCACAGCCACCTCCACAGCCTTCTTAAGAGGGGTGGCTACCAAGGACATTTTAGAAGCTGCTACATGGAGCTCCATGCATACATTTTCCAAGCATTACAATTTACCTTTATATTCCATATCCAGAGCAGGCTTTGCTACGGCAGTCCTGCAGGGCATTTTAGCTACACCATCCTTTACATAGATCCTCCACCCCCAGTTTGGCTATGGTATTCTACCCATATGTGATGACTGCAGATGCATCCTTGAAGGACATAGTACAGTTTTGTACCTACCATAAATGTAGATGTCCGATAGGTATGCATCTGCAGTCAGGTTTTCCCTCCCTCCTTCCCCTCTTGGGTATTTATTGGGTACTTTCCCCTCTCATAGCTAGCTGGGGTTATCTATTATGGTGTATTTGTTTTATGTATGTATATATATATATATATATATATATATATATATATATATATATATATATGCATATATATTTCTGTGCATGTTTGGAATTTATTGCATTTCTCCAAATTTAGCCTTCCTTTGAGGGCACCTGGCATCTGGGGCAAGAAACACTGAGGAACATGGTGTCGGCTGACGCTTTTATACCCCAAGCGCTCTGATGTCTGGGAGGAGGGCGACATCAGCCGACGCCGGATGCAGACTTTGGAATCCGGCCGACCGAAGGGCTGCCTGAGGCAGGACAAACCCATATGTGATGACTGCAGATGCATACCTATCGGACATCTACATTTATGGTAGGTACTAAACTGTACTTTTCGAGCCCTCCCCTTTGGTCTCACCACAGCCCCCAGGGTGTTCACCAAATATATGGCGGTGGTGACTGCTCACTTGAGATGTCAGGGATTCCAAGTGTTTCCATATCTGGACTGGCTCCTTACCGCCCCCACCAGGCAGCTACTATTCCAAACCAGGGACGCTACCATCGCTCTGTCAACAGTTGGGCATAACACTAAATTGGGAAAAATCTGCCTTGTTGCCCTCGCAGTGTGTCACCTTTATAGGCGCAGAATTAGACACCGTTCGACTGCGAGCATTTTTACCGCAGGAAAGGATCAGAGTCTTACAGCAACAGATACACAACCTGATGCCCCTGAGGAAAGCAAAGGCAAGATGGGTTCTTCAACTCCTGGGGACCATGGCAGCAACAATTATGTTGGTCTCTCTAGTGAGATTGCACATGAGACTTCTTAAATGGGTCCTCTTTGTTCAATGGTCTCTCCAAAAATTTCCCCTTTCTCACCCCATTGTGCTCACGAACAGATGCAAACAGGGTCTCAGTTGGTGGCTTTGCACCAACAATTTGGACAGGGGAAAACCCTTCGCTCCACCCATCCCAGATGCCACAGTGGCCACGGACGCCACCCAGATGGGGTGGGGGGGCATTATCTTGTCAGGACAGTCCAAGGCACTTGGCAAGATCATGAGATACATCTGCATATCAACGTCCTAGAGATGAGAGCGGTGCTACTTGCGTTGCAGGCACTTCAGAGCTTTCTGCCAATTGCAATACACTCTGACAACATGTCAGTAGTGTGGTATCTAAACAAGCAAGGGGGGGGACCAGATCTTATCCCCTGTGCAGAGGGGCCATGTGAGTAGGGCAGTGGGCAGCATCTTCCCAATGGTTTCTGGTGGCAACGCATATTCCGGGGAAGTCCAGCGTGATAGCAGACAGGCTAAGCAGAGCTATTCTGATGCCTTATGAGTGGTCCCCGAATCCTCTAGTTGTAGAACGAATCTTCAGCAGATGGGGTCAGCCTTGCTGCAACCTTTTTGCCAGCCACCTCAATTGAAAATGCAGCAGCTACTTCACGCTGATCCCCCCACAGGGGGAAGTCACCCAGGGACGTTCTAGTTCACGATTGGCCCTCCGATGTCCTTCAAGGATGCATCTGCAGTCATAGCATATGGGTTGTCCTGCCTCAGGCAGCCCTTCGGTTGGCCGGATTCCAAAGTCTGGGTCTGGCCTCGGCTGATGTCGCACTTCACCCAACGTCATAGCTGCTGTTTATAGGGTATAAAGGCATCAGCCGGCGCCATTTTCCCCAGACTTTATTGCCGTGCGGTGCCCGAAGCAGAAGCTGTTCGCAAGTGCCGGTCGGTCAGATCCAGAGATTTCTACTACCGAAGACTTCTAAAAAGCTAAGTACCCCGTTGGGGACTCTTTCTTGCCTCAGCCGATGTCAGACCAAGTAAATAATTGTTTAACTTGTGGGAAACAAATACCTCATAAGGATTTCCACTCTTACTGCCTTCCTTGCTTAGGCCCAGACCACGACGTATCAGCTTGTCTAGCCTGTGCTTCCTTCAACCGATGGACACTTAGACGTCGGTCGGAGTTTGCAGAGGAGTTTTTTGGTCCCGCTTTTGCATACAAAATGCCGTCGGAGACGACGACTACTCATTTAGCTAAAAGGCGCAAGGAAAAGGACCGACACTCGCGGCCCGCGGTTTCGGCTGAAACCACGGTTAGGCCAACCGTGAGTGTCTCTGTTTCGGCTGAAACCGATCCCCCGGTTCTTCCTTTGGCCGAAAGCATGCCTCCGATAACAGAGGCCTCACAGAGCATGGCTGAATCTGCTACTGAATTTACTGCTACAGTAGCAGGCACCCAGGATTTGTCAGACACTATTCCTTTAGACATATCTACCCCTGCATGTGGGGCTGCTAGACCCCCTGCTTCTATGTCTATCAAGGCTTTTGCCAGGGCTAAAGCAGCTAAATCTTCTAAGGCCTTACCTGCTAAAACTCCTTCACATAGGCCAACTTCTAGTTCCCAAATGCTCAGCCTGGCTGAGGATCTCATTTCTTTGATCAGGGGATCCCAACCTCACCCAGACAGGGCCTCTCAGCCCCCTCCAGACAAGAGGCCTAGGACTGAACCCCCGGAACCTGTCTCTACAGATTACTCCTCGGATGACTCAGACATTTCAGACCCTCACGAAGGCCCATATTCTCCTTATGAGGATTCTGATGCAGAAGACTCCATTCCTTCTGCTTCTCCTCCTGAAGAATTTTCCTTTGGGGAAACTTTGCATGCTATGAGGGAACATTTTCAATGGCAGGGCCAGGATTTTTCAGATTCAAGGAAAAGGCTTAGGACCTTTTTACACTTACCACAGCATAGGCCTTTAGCCATTCCGCCAGTACTAACAGTTGTTGATGATGCATATAATGATGCCTGTACTGCCCCTGATTCTCTTTTTCCGGCCCCTGCCATACCAGACAGATATTACAGGGTCCCGGATACACATTACCATTTGTATAAGGCTCCTGTTGCAGACCCTGAAACCATTTCACAGGGCCCTAAAGGTGTGGCAGCTGCCTCTGCCAAAAACCCTCTTCCCTCTGAAAGGGAATCTAGAGCATTAGAGAGATGGGGTAAAAAGGTTTATACTTCTGCTACTCTTTCGGCCAGGGCCTTGAACTGTCAATTTCACATGATTCAGTACCAGGAGTTTTTGTTAGACCAGATAAACAAAAAACTGTCTTCTCCTGAACCTTTAGATCGCAAGTCGCTTCAGGATTTGGTACATAACTCTCAGCAGGTCAGTAACCATTCTTTAAAATGTGGCTATGATGCACTGGAGGCTTCCTTTAGATCAGCTATGACTGGAACAGTGATTCGAAGGCATGCCTGGTTAAAAGAACAATCCTTACCAGACCATGTTAAGTCAAAACTCCTAGATGCTCCCATGGAGAAACAAAGTTTGTTTGGCTCCCCTGCACAGGAGGTTCTAAAGAAGGTGGAGGAAAAAGCAAAATCTGTCCAAGCAGTCAAGGATTTCTTACAGGTCCAACCTCCGAGGTTTAGCGAAATTGGCCTTCAAGAATTGGTCCTTCCAGACAACTCCAGAGCGCAGAGAGGCAGAAATAGATGCCCCAGAGGCAGAGGTCAATCTAGGGGTGCCTACAGGGGGCGTCAGTGGCAACCTACCAACCAGAGAAATACCGCCACAGATTCAACTACAACCACTTCCACAGGGCAGACACAATGACTTGGCTCTAGTTCCGCCTACCAAGGAACAACTGGAAGCACCCTTGGGCGGAAAGCTAGCCTTATTCTCCGACAACTGGCATTACATTACAGTAGACAAATGGACTTTACAAACAATAGACAAGGGCTACAGGTTTCACTTCCACACTCTACCAAAAAAGAGAGGAATGCCAAACCTACCACCAAGCCAAAAAACAGACGCTCTAAGACAAGTCAACAACTTACTAAGGATGAGAGCTATAGAAGAGGTACCACCTATGGAACAAGGCCAAGGATTTTACTCCAGGCTTTTCCTTGTACCAAGAAAGAAAATCAATGGAGACCTATTCTAGACTTGTCCGCACTGAACACATACCTCATTGTTCCAAAATTCAAAATGCTGACCCTCCAGCAGCTTCTTCCCATGCTGGGCAAGGAGTCTTGGCTGGTGACTCTAGATCTCAGGGAGGCATACCTGCACGTCCCTATACGACCAGATTGCAGAAGACACGTCAGATTTCTTGCAGGATCAGAGCATTATCAATTCTCAGCATTTCCTTTTGGCTTATCTACTGCGCCCAGAGTATTCACTAAATGCCTGGCATCAGTAATTGCTCATTGCAGGCTTCAGGGAATTTAAATTTACCCATACCTGGATGACTGCCTAATACAAGCGGACAACAAGGCAAAATTAACAAAAGATTTGGAAAATGTCATACAACTGTTGCAAGCCTTGGGATACACAGTCAACATGCAAAAGTCAAGACTAGTACCATCCCAAAGGATAACATTCTTGGGTGCAGAACTGGATACATCAAGTCAGATGGCTTTTCTCACAGAAGAAAAACAAAAGCAACTACCAGCCTACTTCATGACATTAACAACACAAACTCGGCTTACTGCAAGGAAAATCCTGCAAGCCCTGGGCTACATGGCATCATGCATAATACTGGTTCCACATGCCAGGCTGCATATGAGAAAGCTACAATGGTACCTAAGGAATGTATGGTCTCAACACAAGCACAGTCTAGAAGCCCAGATTCCAAATAATTCCATGCTTGAAGCAAGAATTCCTGTGGTGGGCTCAGGCCTGTCAATGGAACAGAGGCTTGTCTTTCCACAAACCTCATCCAAGCCAGACCATCACCACGGACGCCTCAGACCTAGGATGGGGGGCACACATGGTGGACAAGTGTATTCAGGGCCTATGGACCCAAGACCAGCTGAATCTACACATAAATCTAAAGGAGATGCTGGCAGTGAAACATGCGATCCAGGCATTCAGACCACTCCTTCAACAGGGTCATCTACTGATGAGGACCGACAATACCACAGTCATGTGGTACATCAACAAACAGGGAGGTACACATTCATATCCTCTATGCCGGATGGCGATGGACCTGTGGAATGTGGCCCTGAATCTCAACATTCAACTTCAGGCCAGATTTGTACCAGGAAAAGAAAATTCTCTAGCAGACATCTTAAGCAGAACTACCACGGATGCTCACGAATGGATGCTGCATCCAGATATCTTCAAAACCATAACAAAGAAATGGGGACTACCAGAGAATGGACCTGTTCGCCTCCCCACACAACCACCAATTGAAGACATTCTGCACAAGAGCATACCACCCACTTGCTTGGAGGGTGGACTCCCTTTCCTTCAGCTGGAAAAACCTGACAGCATATGCATTTCCACCTCTTCCCTTGATGTACAAAGTACTACTGAAGATCAGAGAGGATCAGCCAAGGGTAATCCTGATAGCTCCAGACTGGCCGAGGCAACATTGGTACCCGCTACTGAGAAGCATGTCTCGGACACACGCATGGCCTCTACCTCTATGTCCCTTACTTCTAACACAGGACTACTACAAGATCCTACATCCAAACTTGAAAACACTGCAGCTAGCTGCTTGGAATATTGCATAAAACGAAATAACCCAGGTTTATCCCAGAGGGTTAAGGACATTATCCTGGAGGCACGCAGACCTTCCACAAGGAAGACTTATTCAGCCAAGTGGAAAAGATACCTCATTTGGAGTGCAGCAAAGGGAGAAAATGTCTCATTGGTAAACATAGCACACATCCTGGAATATTTAGCAGAACTGTTCCACAATGGCCTGTCTTACTCCTCCATTAAGATTCATGCATCAGCAATTTCAGCAGAATACAGTATGGATCCTCCTGTCTTCTCTCATCCTCTACTCAGGCAGTTCTTGAGAGGAATTAAAAATGTAAAACCTCCAAGGAAACCTCCTTTACCTACATGGGATCTCAACTTTGTGCTGGAAAAGTTAACACTTCCTCCTTTTGAACCAGCAGCAACAGCAGAATTACAGTTCTTGTCTTGGAAAACTGCTTTCCTGCTAGCAATCACTTCAGCAAGAAGGGTATCTGAGTTACAGGCATTAATGGCAGTACAACCCTTCCTTATCTTCCATCAGGACAGAGTCTCTCTGAGAACTAACCCTACCTTTATGCCAAAAGTGGTCTCCAGAGTATCATTGAACCAAGCGATTCATTTACCTACATTCTTCCCCAACCCACAGAACAGGGGGGAAAGACTACTACATACCTTGGATGTGCACAGACAATTACGCTACTATCTGGACAGAACTAAGACCAGCAGAAAAACTGACCAGCTTCTGGTAGCATATGCAACAGGAATGCAAGGAAAAGCAATTTCAAAACAGACAATCTCAAAATGGATAGGAAATTGCATTCGATTTTGCTACTCTTTTCATGGAAAGACAAGTCCTGAAAATATCAGACCTCATTCCACAAGAGCTACAGCCACCACTACAGCTTTCCTACGAGGAGTGGCTACCAAAGACATTTTAGAAAGCTGCTACTTGGAGCTCCGTGCATACATTTGCCAAGCATTATAATCTTCCCTTATATTCTAGATCCCGAGCAGGTTTTGCAACTGCTGTTTTGCAAGGGATCTTAACTACACCATCTTTATCTTAGTGCCTCCTCCCCCAGTTTGGCTATGGTATTCTACCCATATGTTAGGACTGCAGATGCATCCTTGAAGGACATAGTACAGTTTTGTACCTACCATTAATGTAGATGTCCGATAGGTATGCATCTGCAGTCAGGATTACCCACCCTCCTTTCCCCTCTGTGGTATTCCTAGGGTATTTACCCCTCTTTTAGCTAGCTGGGGGAATCTATTATGGTGTATTTGTTTGTATATATGTATATATATATATATATATATATATATATATATATATATATATATATTCTTATATTGTTTGCTCTCTACTGCTTGGAATTATTTGCATTTATCCAAATTTAGCCTTCCTAGAGGGCACCTGGCATCTGGGGCAAGAAACACTGAGGAAAATGGCGTCGGCTGATGCCTTTATACCCTATAAACAGCAGCTATGACGTCGGGTGAAGTGCGACATCAGCCGAGGCCAGACCCAGACTTTGGAATCCGGCCGACCGAAGGGCTGCCTGAAGCAGGACAACCCATATGTTAGTACTGCAGATGCATACCTCTCGGACATCTACATTTATGGTAGGTACAAAACTGTACTTTTCCCTTGCTGCCAAAAGTGATTCAGAAAGCACAATCCTTGGGAAGCAGAATGATTCTGATTGCTCCAGACTGGCCTTGTCAAGTCTGGTTTCCCTTTCTCCAACCCTACATTGTGGACACTCCTTGGATTCTGGACCCACAACCAGATTTACTGACACACGTCGGGACAGTTCCACCCTTCTCTAATGACCCTCCGGTTGACAGCCTGGCTACTCCACTTCCTTCGTTAGTTAGGCTTCACCAGTTCTCACTGGAAGTAGTTCACATTTTATCTTCCTCTCATAAGCCCACTACTAGGAATATTTATTCTAGCAAATAGAAGAGGTTTTCTATTTGAGCGCATACCCAAGGAATTGATCCTTACACAGCCTCGATTGTTTCAGTCTTGGAGTTTTTGTCTATGCTTTTCCATCAGGCTTCCGCATCAGCTACCATAAAAGTTCAGTTGGCAGCGATATCTAATTTTCATGTTGCGAATGAGCCTAGTCTCATGGCTCACAGACTCTGTAAGGCTTTCCTGAAGGGTACTCTATTACTCCGTCCTCCGATCTCTGAGCCTGTCATGCCCTGGGATCTCAATTTTGTTCTACAAGCCCTCACTTCACCACCTTTCGAGCCTGCAGCTACCTGTGGTTTGAAATTCTTGACCTGGATAACAGCCTTTTTAATAGCAATCACTTCAGCCAGGCGAGTTTCAGAAATTCAAGCCTTTTCCATCAAACCTTCATACTTGATCTTCCATAAGGACAGGGTTTCTCTTAGACCAAAACCCTTCTTTCCTTCCTAAAGTGGCTTCCGTATCCAATCTTAATCAATCTATCGAGTTACCTATATTCTTTCCTCATTTTTCAAACAAGGCAGAATTTAAATTTCATCATTTGGATATACACAGACAGTTACGTTTCTATCTGCACCACACGAAAGATATCCGAAAGTCTGATCAACTATTTGTATCCTTTTTGGAAAACAAAATTGGGTCACCTGCCTCCAAAATCACCCTATACAGATGGATATCTAGTTGCATCTCTTTCGTCTACTCCGCAGGAGGAAAAGACCTGCCGTTTCCGGTCAAGGCTCACTCTACCCAGGCTGTTTCTACATCTACAGCATATCAAGCCAGATTGTCGATGGATGATATGTGTGCTGATGATATATGTGCTGCAGCTACTTGGGCTTCTCCTCACACATTTGTTTCTCATTACAAATTGGACGTGGTATCTAGGAACAAGTCGTCCTTTGGTTCCACAGTACTCAGTAGTATTTTCCTATGAGCCACCCAGGATGTAGGTGCTAGGGACGCTGTCCCACTGGTAAGAATGTAGGTGAGATTGGACTGCATAACATCAGGAAGTTATGTACTCACCATAACGTTCGATGTATGTAGTCCATCTCGCCTCACATTCTTACTTACCCTCCCACCTTTCCCCTTCCTGGAGGATCTGGAGGTTAGGTTTCTGTTTACAGAGTTCCCTTCACCTTTAGCTTATTCTTTTTTACCTGGATGTTGTGTATGCATGGGGTATGAATGAGTATTCACAGCAAACTAGATTTGGTGATATGGAGCAGTGCACCATGGGATACCTGCTTAGCCCAGCCAGTAGAAGACTTCGAGCTAGAAAAGTTTGGCCGAGTCAGAGCCGATATTCGACTCCGAACCCACGGGTAAGAATGTGAGGAGAGATGGACTACATACATCGAACGTTATGGTGAGTACATGACTTCTTGTTTCACAACAGGGCAGGTAGTCTGTGACTGCCTGCCTTCTCCTCCAACCCCCTCCAGATTCCACCTTTCTATCCCAGATACTCTGTCACTGTCTTTCAGTTTGGCAAAGCATTACTGAAAACAAGTGGGTCTTGTCATTTTTAGAAAATGGTTACTTCATGACTTGGGTTACTCCCACAGCCAACTACCCCTTTTCCAAACATTCTTGGACAGCCTCCTCTCTGAAGGGATTATCCAACCTGTCCCTCTGCCAGAAAAAGGCTTTTACTCTAGACTTTTCCTAGTCCCAAGGAAAGACAGCCTGTGGAGACCCATCCCGGATCTCTCCCACCTCAACCTCTTTCTACAAGTACCCACTTTTCTCATGCTTATGCTCCAGACTCTTTCACCTTCTAATGCCTCAGACATTTCTGGCCAGTTTGGACATCAACAATGCATATCTGCATATCCCCATTAGGCCCAACTACAGGAAGGATTTACGTTTCTCTGTGGGTTCCTCGCATTTTCATTTCCCTGCTTTACCTTTTGAACTATCTGCTGCCCCAAGGGTATTCACCAAGTGTCTGGCCCCAGTGGTAGCCTATTACAGGGTCCGAGGGATTCAAATTTTTCCATACCTGGATGACGACCTGATTCAAGCAGGTTTCTCCACTTCCCTACACATCTATCTCCAAAAATTCATTTCCTTCCTGTAATCTCTGGGTTTCAACATCAGCTTTCCCAAGTCCAAACTAAATCCCTCCCAGGACCACATTTTTCTGGGGTACAGAATCTCAGGATAGATGTTATGAGAACATTTCTTCCACCCTAAAAGTTGGAAAGCTTAAAGCAGTACCTGCTGTCTGTCCTCCACACCACTGCTATGATAGCAAGACAATATCTCAAATTCCTAGGACGTATGAGCCCTACTTATACCCATGTTGCCACTGGCAAACTCCACTTGAGAAAGCTTCAGTGGTACCCGAGGTTCACATGGACTAACACTCCCACCCCTTGGACCACACCATTCCCTTCCTACCATGCCTAAGGAAGGAGATCCTTTGGTGGATGGATTAAGTCCCTCTTACCCCATGCCTTCCATTACATCCCCTCACCCCAGTCCAGGAAATGTACACAGATGCCCTCAGACCTGGGTTGGGGAACTACTGTGGACAGTTTGAAGGTGCAAGGCACATGGACAGGCCTCTTCAAGAGGGAGCACATTTAACATCAGAGAAATGAGGGCCATCATCTTTGCACTGAGGGCCTTCCATCACATTCTGAATCAAGGCCCCCTGAAGTTGCTCGCAGGCAACACTACAGTTCTCTAGTATGTGAACAAACAGGGGGAAACAAAATCTTACTTGCTATGCAGACTTGGACTCCAGGCCTGGGGAATTGGCAGCCCAACATGGAGTCACCCTGCAGGCAGTCTACATTCCCTCAGCTCAGAACACTCAAGCAGACACCTTGAGCAGGTCCATACCACAATCCCACAAATGGATGCTACACAGGGATGTGTTCCTGGCCATTATCCACAGGTGGAGTACACCACAAATGGATCTGTTTGTCTCCCCTGTGAACAGACAACTTCCACACTTTTGTACCAGGGCACCCAGCCCGCTAGCAAGGGCAACGGGTGCCTTTTCTATTTCATGGATTGGGATGTTTCTCTTTGCATTCCCCCCTTCCCACTCTTACAAAAAGTCCTGTTGAGAATTCTGCAGGACAAATCAAACATTTTGTTGGTGACTCCCTTTTTGGCCTAGACAGCATTGGTTCCCTCTCCTTCTGCATTTAGCCAGGGGCAATCATCACAAGTTACCTCAGAGTGGACCTACTCACACAGGACAAGGGATCCCTATTCTATCCCAACTTGGAATCTCTGAACCTAACCCTGTAGGTGATAGTTTTGATCCCTTTCAGACACCTTTACACTGAGGACACGCTTGATGTCCTGCAGAAGGCCAGGAAGCCCAGTACTCTGAGATCTTATTTGTCCAAATGGAAAAGTTTCTCTATTTGGTGTCTTCAAAGGCAGCTAGACCCATTTCAAGGAGAAGTCCCTTTAGTGCTGTCCTATCTGTGTGAATTGTTGCAAGCAGGGCTGGCATATTCTTCTGTTAAGGCTCACCTAGCTGCTATTTTAGTTCGTTTGCCTCTTGACCTGCCACTTGCTTCCCAACTTCCAGTGCAGTTATTCCTAAAGGGGAGTACTGCATCTCAGGCCCCCCAGGAGGCCAGTTCCACAACCATGGGACCTGAGCTACATTTTAGAGAAGCTCACTGTTGCTTTTTTCGAACCAACAGCTACAGCCCCTCTAAAATATTGCACTTGGAAAAGTGTGCTTTTGCTGGCCCTGATATCAGCCATCAGAGTGTCAGAGCTCCAGGCCATCATGGCCACCCCACCTTTTCTAATCTTTCACAAGGGTAGAGTGACCCTAAGGACTAATCTGTCCTTCATGCCTAAAGTGGTCAATGAGCTGTCTCTAAACCAATATATTCACCCCCCAGCTTGTTTTCACATCCCCAGAATGACAGTGAGAGAGTCCTGCATTCTGTTGATATTCGTAGACAACTGTTGTTCTACCTTGACAAGACCAAGTCCCTTAGGAGATTAGAGCATTTGTTTGTCTCCTTTCACCCCAGAGCTCTAGGGAAGGCGGTGACAAAACAGACCATTTCTGCCTGGATTTCCAAGGCCATATCTTTTTGTTACATCTACCATGGCAAACATTTAAACTCAAAAATTAAAGCCCACTCCACTAAAGCCATGATCTCATCTGGAGCCTTCTTCAAAGGGCTGGACACTGCTTCCATTCTAGAGGCAGCTATGTGGACATCTGTTAATACCTTCAAACAATTTAAACTAGACCACATTTTCAGATCTAGAGCAGGTTTTGCTAGGGCAGTCTTGTATGGATTCATGGAAAACAGCTCCAAACCACCATCCTGCTCTTCCCTTTGAGCTTTGGCACTCACCCAAAGGTTATAAATACTGCAACATATGAATAGAAGGGCATAGCATAGTTGTGTAAAATCTTACCATAACCATAGATGGCCTTCTCTTCCATTTTGCAGTATTCTATCCCACCCTCCTACCCCCTATAATAAAAAAATGCTTTGTTGGATGGCACAGGACTTGGGCAGTTATCCTGGGACTGGGGTCTGACTGGGGCATTCAGTTCTGAAGAAAGATATGTGCAGATGTCACTTTTATGGCCCACACAATGACCTCTCTTTTTCTGGAGGTGAACCCCTTTTTGATGAGGTGTGCCATGTAGAAGGATTTTCTGAATACTGTGGCGATGTGATTATCAAAGACGAGACTACTGTCCACCTGTGTCTCAAGGTCGCTTATCACACATTCAGTGTTTATTAGGCAACCACCTATGTGGTTGTTCATGGGTACAGTGTTTTTCCCAAAGGGGATAACAATGCACTTCTTGGCATTGAGCTTGAGGCCATGACTTTGACACCAAGCATCAGTCTCATTGAGGCCCCTTTGTAGAATGTCCACATCATTAGGCAATTCTGTTATGGTACCTAGTTTGCAGTCGTCTGCGAACTTCGTTAGCCAAAGACCTGCTGTATTAGCCTGGACTTCTGAGAAGTAGATGCCAAACAGAAGAGGACCCAGGACTGAGCCCTGTGGTACTCCACTTGTCACTGGTCTGAAGTTTGATTTGGAGTTGGCTACTTCCACTATGTGGGTTCTGTCAGTGAGCCAGCTGACCACCCATCTTGTGACATAGGGATTTATGCCCAGTCTATTGAGTTTATCTATAATTCCAGAGTGGGGGATGGTGTCAAAATCCTTGGTGAGGTCAAGATAGGCTGTGTGCACCACCTTACCCTCGTCCATGGCTCTGGTGACTGTTTCAAAAGAAGTCAGTCAAGTTTAAGAGACATGATCTACCTTTTATAAACCCAAACTGAGTGGGGCACAGAGTTTGGAGGTTACCTATGTCCTTGTTTATAAGCTCTAAGATACGTTCCATGGCCTTGCAGACCAGGCTCGTTAGGCTAATGGAGTGGTAGTTCCTGGGGTCCGTGGTGGCGCCCCCTTTGTGGAGTGGGATAACCGTTGCTGTGCGCCATTTAGTAAGCACAAAGCCTGAAGTGAGGCTATGATTGAACATGGTACTTATGTGGGGTGGCAGTTCATGCAGAAAGCAGTCTGGGATGTTGTCAGGTCCCATGGATGTTGTGTTCTGGCTTTGGAGAGTGCGGTCTTTACTTGTGCAGCTGTGATTACAGGGGCTTTGTATTCTTCCGGTATAGTGATGGGCCATTTGGGGGGGTGAAGTTTGCACTGAACCTATCTGCCAGGATGTTGGCAGTATCAGTTGGCTCTCTATATGTAGTGCCATTGTGCCGTAGCTCAGAGCAGATCTGAGTGTCGCCATTTAGATTCTTGACTTAGCTGTAGAATGCTTTGTGGTTGTTTTTAGAATCAGTGGCATTCAGTCATATTGTCTCTAAAAATATTGTAGATTTTTTTAATAGGCAAGCTTTTCACACAGAACCAGTGTATTAATGTTATTACTGGGTAATTTTTAGGTTTCAGTATGACTCACGCTTTTTAATTTCTCCAGGTCTTTTGGATTTCTAACACCATGACAGGAATGGACCCCATTCCTAAGTCAGGGTAGTTAAAGATCATGAAATTAGTATTGTTTCAGTCTTTGATGTTAGCCAAAAGTGCTCTTCACTGTACCCGTATGACTCCTGTATTCTCACTGATGTTATTGTTTCTCTCTACATCAAAATGTCTGTCTAATCTGCTTCTGAAAACATTAAGAACATTTTCATTGTTGTAAAAGTGCCCATCTCAAAGAGAATTAATACCAATGCATGAAAGTTATATGTGTCATCTGCCCACATCTGATCAGTCTATGAATATTATATGCAACATCTGTCTGATCAGACTTGTGCTTTAAGTTAATGTATACAACCTGATGCATGTATTGAACACTGTATATTCTGTTGAAGTTAATGTATTCATCCTTTGTCTCTGTATTCATTAATGTTAAGTTGTCTATCTCGCCTTCATTCTTGCTGGTTGGGTTCGGAGCCGATCCTCGGCTCCGACTCAGCCAACTTATAAAGCTCGAGAGCTACAAACTGGCTCGAGGCCTCCCCATATCCCATGATGCCTGGCGCTAGATACCCAGATCTCATTTGCCGCTTCTGCTGCGAGGTTGCTGTACTGGCTCAGGTCGTATAAAACTTCTATATTGTCTTTTTCTGTCACAATTTAGTAAATTTTTACAGTAGAATTATTGTTTAGTTATTTCCCTTATTTGTATAAGTTTTTGTAGCTGAATCCTTGTCTTTTCTCTTCAGAAACTCGTTTTACTTAGAGAGTTTCCCCTCTCCCCTTCTACTTCTCCCTTTTTCCTCTAAGGTTTTCCGTTTAAGTTAGAGGATAACCTTATCTCTAGGTGTCCATTGAGTTAGAGGATAACCTTTTTCTTTTATTTCCTTGTAGTATGTTGTTGTTGTGTTAGTACCTTAACCTTTGTGTGAGTGCGTTTTTCCTTTGGGCTTGCCTGTCAATATGTCCAAGGATCCTAAGCCGTTTGGATTCAAGAAGTGTGACTCATGCTGTCAGAAGATCTCTCTGACAGATGGTCACACTTCTTGTGTTTATTGTCTGGGCGCCGTGCACCTGCAGGACTCTTGCTCCATTTGCCATGTGTTCAGTCCAAGAGTCCTGCAGGAGCGCAAAAATAAATTGATCCTTAGAGGTTTACTTAAATCTCAAAATTCACCGGCTAAGGCTCAGCCTGTGAAATCTTCTAAGGCACCTAAACCGTCGGCTCTCAGTTCGGAGCCGTCGTTAGGTGGATCTGTATATTCCATTTTGTCTCAGGCTGGAACCGATGCTCCTCCCTCACAGTTGGCTCCGATACGCTCTTCGGAGCCTTCTGAGAGTCGAAAAAGGTCCAGGTCTCCCTCTCTGGAGTCGATACGCTCGGCTCCTAGATCGCCTCTGCTCCAATCGGAGCGTAGTCATCGCTCATCCCACTCTTCTCGGTCCTCAAGACTTTCGGACCATGACTTGGAAAGAGTGGTCAGCAGACTGCTAAAATCGCAGGCCCTGGCTAAAATGTCCAGCCCCCATCACCAGGGGTCTGCTCCGTCCACATCTGCAGATATTCCTCCTCTGACTCACCCTTTGAGCTCTGAGCTGGGGTTCGAGTCGTGGAACCATCGGCTCCGATACCTGCTCTTTCGGTTCCATCGTCTGCTTTGATCATTTCCATGGTTCCGTTCTTGGAGGGATCTGGGCGCCGGGGCTCCCTTGTTGGCTCCGAGGAGGTGAGTGGCATCGAACCCTTGTTCGACCCCGCTCTCCCCCTCGGAGCCTGGGCTCAGGTGAGTTTGGCTCCCACATCGGCCTCAGAGCCTTCCCCCTCGGGGCGGAGAGGGATTCTGATTTCTTCTGAACCGGATCCCTTTCTCCGTTCCGATCAGGATGCCTTTGAGGTGATGAGTGTTTTGGCCCCTGAGTCAGTGCCACGATCGACCCCCTCGGCTCCTCTCCCTATGGTGCCTGCGTCAGCCACTACCTCTCTTCCAGACCCTAAGTGTGGGGATCCAGCGCCCCAGGACACCCCTTTGGGTGTATCTTCCTCTTCCGAGGCCTCCCCTGATCATTCAGGGGAGCCACCTCGTAAGAGGAAATGCAAGAGGGAGCATGTTGACTCCCCTGAGTCGGTCACATCAGATACCGACTTAGAGGATTCGGAAGGGTCCCCGAGGTCCCCCTCTGAAGATGTCTCCTTCTCGGACATCATTGAGATGCTTAGAGGGGGAACTGGACTGCCCTAAGCCCTTCCGAGGATGAGTCGATATTGCTGGACGCATTTGGATCCTGACCTTCCACCTCCTGGGTGTCTCCACCTTTCGACCCACTGATGTCTGTGGTGGCTTGGAAGGCGTGGTCAGCTCCAGACACAGTGGAACCGACCCCAAGAAGACCAGCAAAATCCATTACTGCACCACAGGACAAGCAATTTTTGACAAAAGGTGTCCCCGTTGATGCCATGGTGGTAGCGGTGGCCACGAAGAAGGAGTTGGCTGAAACTTCTTCATCTGTTCATCCCCCTAACAAGGAGTCTAGGATGATGGACAGATATGGGAAGCGGATGTTTTCTTCAGCGACTTTTTCCATGAAGTCTCTGAATTACTTGTGCCACTTTACCCATCTACAGAGGGATCTCCTTAAAGAGCTTGGAGATGCCCTTCAAGATCCATCAGCTGAGGGGGCCTAGGCCAAGGTTGCCTCCCAGCTGGCGACTCTTAATTCAGTGGTTAACTCCTCCATGAGGCTCATTTCTTATGCAGCTGATGGGGCGAGTAGAGCCACAGGCACAGGCGTCGCTCTGAGGAGACACACTTGGATGCGGCTTTGTAACTTTGCGGAACCTTTCAGAGCGTCTTTCACCAACACCCCCTTTGATGGTTCCTCTCTCTTTGGATCTCAGGTGAAGGACACCCTTACCAGATGTGAACAGGAAGGCAAGACTCTCTCTGCTGTAGGGGTCCGTTTTTCCACTCCTTCCAGACCATATCCCAAGGGTCAGAAGAGTGGAAAGATGTGGTTTCGGAAATCCCAGGGAGCCCTGCGTGACGCACATGGTGAGTTTCCCTCTAGGGGCAGAGGAGGGAACAATAACAGACGCCGCCCTCCAGGCAGAGGGGGTCCGCAAAATCAGGGCAGCAGAGAATCTTTCTCTGACGAGCCCTTCCAGCATCCCTGAAGGGTTGCCCAGCTGTCCACCTCTGGGGGCAGTCGGGGGAAGATTATCACTGTACCCAAGAGCCTGGCAAGACCTAACACAAGACAAATGGGTACAGTCTGTTATATCTGGAGGTTACAAAATTACCTTCGTTCGCGATCCATTCTTGCCGAACAAGTCCCTTCCAGATGTTCCACCCAATCTAAGGGATCAAGCGGTGCAGGAAGTTGCAAAACTGCTAAGTAAAAGGGCCATCCAGCCAGTCCCAGCAAACCAGCAAGGATTCAGAATTTACTCAAGGTTCTTTTTGGTACCAAAAAAGACAATGGGACTGGAGACCCATTTTGGATCTCGGCAGACTAAACAGGTCTGTACAAAGAACCAAATTTTGGATGGTCATGCTACAGTCCATTTTACTTTTCCTGGGTCAGGACAATTGGATGTGCTCCATAGATCTTCAGGATGTGTACTACCACATCAAAATGGACAGGCACTCCAGAAGATTCCTGCCCATCTGGCTGGGAGCCAGACATTATCAGTTCAGAGCTCTGCCCTTTGGTCTCGCCACAGCCCCCAGGGTGTTCACCAAATGTATGGCAGTAGTTACCGCTCATCTGAGACGGCAAGGATTCCAGGGGTTTCCGTATCTAGACGACTGGCTCATCACTGCTACCACCAGGCATCATCTTCTGCAAGCCAGAGACTAAACCATACAGACGTGTTTCAGATTAGGTATCACTATAAATTTCGAAAAATCTGCTTTGTCGCCTTGTCAGTCTATCACCTTTATAGGCGCAAACTTAAATACAAAAGACAGGTCAGCCAGCCTTCCACCAGACAGGGTGTTAGTCATTCGACAGCATGTCCAGGTCTTGTTAGGTTGCAAGAGAATTCAAGCCAGGTTCGTACTTCAAACCCTGGGTCTCATGGCAGCGGCAGTCATACTAGTCCCTCTGGCCCGTTTCCACATGAGGATTCTCCATTGGCTCCTTTTCACCCAATGGTCCTTTCAGTAGCTTCCCATGTCTCACATGATTATCATTACAGAAGCATGCAAAAAGCACCTTGCGTGGTGGATGGTCTCCCCATCAGTACCCCTGGGCAGACCATTTGTACTTCCCCCTCCAGTTGCTACGGTAACCACGGACACCTCCCTGATCGGGTGGGAGGGGGGGACATTATCAGGGCAGAACAGTCCAAGGCACTTGGCAACCTCAGGAGTACCATCTGCACACAAACATCTTGGAGATGAGAGCCATGCTTTTAGCGTTGCAAGCTCTTCAGGACTCTCTTCCTACCGGGACAGTTGCAATTCAATCGGACAATATGTCACTTGTATTGTACATCAACAAACAGGACGGAACCAGGTCCTACCCCCTATGTCGAGAAGCACTCAGACTCTGGCAGTGGGCGATCTCTTTCCAACAGTTTCTGACTGCAACACATATCCCTGGGAAATCCAACGTCATAGCAGACAGGCTGAGCAGAGCTATTCTGATGCCTCACAAGTGGTCTCTGAATCAAGTAGTGGCGGACCAAATCTTCCGCATATGGGGGCAACCTTGCTGCGACCTCTTTGCCACCCCCTTCAACAGCAAGTGCAGCAACAACTTCTCTCTCCTTTCACATCCCGAGTATTCCCTCAGGGACTTCTATATGCATTTCCCCCTGTTTCCTCTAATTCCCAAGCTGATACAGAAAACTTCCGTATTGGGTTGCAAAATGATCCTCATTGCCCCGTACTGGCCTCGACAAATATAGTTTCCGTTCCTGCATCATTACCTTATCGAGCAGCCTTGGACTCTGGATCCAATTCCAGACCACCTGATCCATCAGTCGGGTGGGCTGCATCACTCCCTACAATCTCTGAAGCTCACAGCTTGGTTGCTCCACTTCCAACCCTAGCCAGGCTTCCGGATATCTCCCAATCAGTGTGTGAAATAATTTTATCATCGCACAAGTCTTCTACTAGAAAAACTTGTGCTAGTAAGTGGAAACGTTTTTCTTCCGGGGCAGAGGCTAAGAATATAGATCCTTTTTCAGCCCCTGTTCACCACATCTTGGAATTCCTCACGGAGCTTTTTCATGCTGGCTCCGCTTCGGCTACAATTAGAGTGCAGTTAGCCGCAATCTCGAATTTTCACATTGGCCTTTCTGAAAGTAGTATAATGTCTCATAAGCTTTGTAAGGCCTTCCTCAAAGGAACCACTCTGCTCAGGCCCCCGGTTAGAGATCCTCTGCCCCCGTGGGATCTGAATGTGATTCTAGCCTCTCTAATTTTGCCCCCCTTCGAACCGGCAGCTTCCTGTTCGTTGAAGTTTTTATCGTGGAAAACACTTTTTCTGGTAGCAATTACTTCAGCCAGACGAGTTTCCGAGCTGCAGGCTCTTTGTACACGTCCCCCCTACCTAGTGTTCCACAAAGACAGGGTTGCTCTTAGGACTAATCCATCCTTCCTTCCTAAAGTCTTTTCTAAGAACAACTTGAATCAGTCTGTTGACCTTCCTGTGTTTTTTTTCCCAACAATTCCAACAGGGCCGAATATAGGTTACATCAGTTAGATGTTCACAGGCAACTGCATTTTTATTTGCACAGGACTAAGGCCTTCAGAAAATCGGATCAGCTTTTCCTCTCTTATGCAGAGGGAAAACAAGGTATACCAGTATCAAAAGTAACTTTATCCAGGTGGCTGACTTCTATCATTACTTTTATCGATCAGCTGAGGAATAAACAACCGCCTGTTAAACCAAAAGGGCAGTCCACCAGAGCATTAGCCTCTTCGGTTGCTTTTCAGGCTAGGTTGCCAATGGAATCTATTTGTGCAGCAGCTATGTGGGCAAGCCCTCATACTTTCATCTCGCATTATAAATTGGACATGATTTCCAGGAGCAGAGCTGATTTTGGTTCCACTGTTCTGAAGAGTCTGTTCCATTGAGCCACCCAGGATTGAGGTGCTAGGGACGCTGTCCCAACCAGCAAGAATGAAGGCGAGATAGACAACTTAACATAAAGAAGTTATGTACGTACCATAATGTTCCATGTTAGTTGTCTTCTCTCGCCGCCTTTCTTGCGTCCCCCCCTCCATCCCCCTATCCTACTGGACCGAGAAGTTTTCTCTATAATATTGCTCAGGCTAAGCCTTCCCTGGCTATCCCACTCTACCTAGTGGTCTTTATAGTTGGGCTTGTGTATGATAAGGAATAGGATTCCTTCATTATTTTGTCTGCTGTTAGTCTTACCAAATGAGATCTGCGTATCTAGCGCCAGGCATCATGGGATATGGGGAGACCTCGAGCCAGTTTGTAACTTTCGAGCTTTAGAAGATGGCCGAGTCGGAGCCGAGGATTGGCTCTGAACCCAACCAGAAAGAAAGAAGGCGAGAGAAGACAACTAACATGGAACGTTATGGTAGGTCCATAACTTCTTTTTACTCTACCTGTAATTGACTGGAGCTTTTCTCCCCAGGCCTCCACTGAAAAGGAGTAATCTTACACAATCTGATTATTTTCCAAATAAAGAAATTCAAATACATAAGGTTGTGAGGGTTTCTTTTGGGTGGTGTACAGTTCATATCTGCAGCGTGTTTTGATGAGAGTAGCCTTTTCTGCTTATTCTTAGACATGCACTTTTTGGAATTTAGTAGGGATAAAAGGTTGCTGGGCTTGTCTGACTTTATCAGTTGGGCTACGAGTTGTCAAGGCAGTGTCTGTAACAGTCATTCATTTGGCTAAGCTGCAGGGTAGTTGAGTTCACTGCTGGAAATGTTATTGGATCTGTGGGTATCCTGAAAGGCAGAGGAATGAAGCCCTGCTCATCAGTGAGTTTACTGAGTAAGGCAGACGAATGAAGTTCTGCTCATCCGTGAGTTTACTGAGTAAGACAGAGTAATGAAGCCCTCATCAGTGGGTTTACTGAGTAAGGCAGACGAATGAAGCCCTGCTCATCAGTGGGTTTACTGAGTAAGGCAGAGGAATGAAGCCCTGCTCATCAGTGGGTTTACTGAGTAAGGCAGAGGAATGAAGCCCTGCTCATCAGTGAGTTTACTGAGTAAGGCAGAGGAATGAAGCCCTGCTCATCAGTGAGTTTACTGAGTAAGGCAGAGGAATGTAGTCCTGCTCATCAGTGAGTTTACTGAGTAAGGCAGACGAATGAAGCCCTGCTCATCAGTGGGTTTACTGAGTAAGGCAGACGAATGAAGCCCTGCTCATCAGTGGGTTTACTGAGTAAGGCAGAGGAATGAAGCCCTGCTCATCAGTGGGTTTACTGAGTAAGGCAGACGAATGAAGCCCTGCTCATCAGTGGGTTTACTGAGTTAGGCAGACGAATGAAGCCCTGCTCATCAGTGAGTTTACTGAGTAAGGCAGAGGAATGAAGTCCTGCTCATCAGTGAGTTTACTGAGTAAGGCAGAGGAATGTAGTCCTGCTCATCAGTGAGTTTACTGAGTAAGGCAGAGGAATGTAGTCCTGCTCATCAGTGAGTTTACTGAGTAAGGCAGAGGAATGTAGTCCTGCTCATCAGTGAGTTTACTGAGTAAGGCAGAGGAATGTAGTCCTGCTCATCAGTGAGTTTACTGAGTAAGGCAGAGGAATGTAGTCCTGCTCATCAGTGAGTTTACTGAGTAAGGCAGAGGAATGAAGTCCTGCTCATCAGTGAGTTTACTGAGTAAGGCAGAGGAATGAAGTCGTGCTCATCCGTGAGTTTACTGAGTAAGGCAGAGGAATGTAGTCCTGCTCATCAGTGAGTTTACTGAGTAAGGCAGAGGAATGAAGTCCTGCTCATCACTGAGTTTACTGAGTAAGGCAGAGGAATGAAGTCGTGCTCATCCGTGAGTTTACTGAGTAAGGCAGAGGAATGTAGTCCTGCTCATCAGTGAGTTTACTGATTAATTCTGCATGAAAGCTAGGTCAATGTTGGGGTCTTCAAAAAGGTATCTTTGTTCCATCTAATGACTACAGTTGCTTTATTTATTATTTATTTATTTATGTACATTTCTTTACTGGGAAATTCTGACTGGACGCAGGTCCTTCTTCAGCAGATGCCCGGGGAGAAAATTTCCATATCATGTACATGATAAATAGAGATACAAAGTTGCCATGATAGTAAACAACATTACAGTTTTTTGGCTTTAATACAATAAGATATTGATTATCAACAGTATATACAGCAAATGTTGCAAGTTAAGATAGTTTCTTGTCATTTATAATATTAGTAACAAAGTTGTCAGACAAGATGTTAAAGTATGTAAAGACAACTAGCTAATTCTGACTGTGGTTAGAAGTGGCGGTAGTATAGTTGGGTTAAGAGTCTAGGTTGGGGGGGGGTAAGGGTGGAGGTGTTGGTCTGGATTAGAACAAGTTCAAAGCCAGTGAGACATTAAGTAGAATTTTGAGTGCACTGGCTTTGTCTTTGTTCTAATCCAGACTTACTAGGTGGTAATGCCAGTTTGGAAGCAAAATCTGTTAATACTGTTAAGGCCATTTTTTTCTTGACATTTGTATTAGTCATGTCTCAGTACAGTCCACTTTTGCAGTCGCATTGAAGGATTTTTTCCCACTTTGATTTTAGTGAAGATTCTGGTTAAGTTGTGGAAATTCAAAGCTTTGAAAATCATTCTCATTGACGCACTTTCTTGGCGTCAGGTTTAGGGATCTGTGGACTTTAACAATTGGATTTTCCAGACGAGTGCATTGTGTAGCTGTTATTAACGAAACTGCACTATACAACTAGCATCAGCACCTGCTGCAAGTCCTAAGAACTTGAGGTTTGGTTTTCATCGTTTGATCACTGCATCCTGCCATGGCCAGTGTAAATAAAGCTTTTTGGTGCATTCCATGAATACAATACACCCAAGGAGGCACAAGGGCATGCTGGTAAAAAAGGGACATGAGTGCAAATTTCAGAACTTTATTGCCATTGAATAGTTCAGACACTTGTCTATACTACAGTTTCAGTTTTTGGTGGTTAACTTGTATGTTGGCTTCTGGGCAGATTAGTAGCCCACATGGGGACTGTCCTCTTAATTCTTTATCCAAAAACTTGTGGTAAAATGTTTGTCTTGTAGAAAAGGGAAATGTAAGTGTTAAAGATGAATCCCATACAAAGCTTCCCACACTCTGCTTATGTTATGCTGATGAGGTCATAACAAGGCAGAAATATCCATATCTAGTGGGGCTTGTTTTATTGGCCTGAAATTGTCCATTAAAGTGGTTGGGAGGGTGGCCTAATGGTTAAGGTGTTTATCTAACAAACACAAGGTGCAGGGTTTGAGTCTCACAAGGGATAATTGGCTAGGCTTACAATGGCTTGCAAGGGCAGTTAGCTTAGTACTAACCTATGAACCTATGTCTTTTTTGTGCAGAATATTCCCATCATGTCCTTTAATGTGAGATTCGTCTTTCTTTGACCCTTAAGACAATTTGCAGTCAGCTTAACAGCCATAATGTGTTTCTTTAGAACAAACACCTAAAAGCTCTCATACTTTGTTCCATGCAGACCCCAATCCCAAAATTAGATAGCCTTTGGCCTCTCACAGTGTGATGGACACCTGCTGTAGCTATAGCCGTCCTTGGACTGTCAGTCTGATGAGCCCACCCCTATGATGTTGCTCGATGGTGGGCTGTTGTGGGTCAGGAACCTGGCCCATCCACTCAGACTGAAGGTCAGACTGCTTCTAAAAAGGGAGAACACTGCTTTTATCTGAAGGACTGGACAAGAATACCTCAGGTCTTACTATGGGAGAAACTTTTTTTATAAGGGTCCCTATGTACGATACACCCAAAACAGTCAAGTTAAATACTCAGAGAAAATACTAAAAGCAAAGCACCTTTCGGTCTATCTAATGTTAAGGGAGCAAAGGCTTTTCAGAGCATTTCAGTCACTTTAACCATGTTTAGTTTCCTCATGCTTCTCATCTCTTCTGTCACTTACAGAGAGAATCTGCGGAAAACGTGTCTTCTGATTCTGCAGCTCAAATTTCTTTTTCAGTCACCGTTTTTAAAATGAACACCATTTCTGGAAGGGAAGACAAATTTTAGAAACTCAGAAGTATTAATGACTTCCATGTAGACACTGTAAAACCTGTAGCTGTACCATCTGTCACAGGGCTGCTTGAGGATGCTTTTATTTCTGCATGTTCAAAACCTGTAGCTGTACCACCTGTCACAGGGCTGCTTGAGGATGCTTTCATTTCTGCACGTTCAAAATCTGTAGCTATACCACCTGTCACAGGGCTGCTTGAGGATGCTTTCATTTCTGCATGTTCAAAACCTGTAGCTGTACCACCTGTCACAGGACTGCTTGGGGATGCTTTCATTTCTGCACATTCAAAACCTGTAGCTGTGCCACCTGTCACAGGGCTGCTTGAGGATGCTTTCATTTCTGCATGTTCAAAACCTGTAGCTGTACCACCTGTCACAGGACTGCTTGAGGATGCTTTCATTTCTGCACGTTCAAAACCTGTAGCTATATCACCTGTCACAGGGCTGCTTGAGGATGCTTTCATTTCTGCATGTTCTTCTCTGATGCTTGATGATCTGCTCCTGAAAAACCTGATAGGCTGTGTAAGGTGCTTGAGTCACACAAATATCTTTTTCAAAAACCCTCTGGCATACTCTTCTGTCATTTCTTTGAATAAGGAGGGGTATTTGCAAACCTTTGCCCCTTCCATCCCCATATACAGTCAGAAAGATGGAAGAGTGTTTGAGAAATAATTACAAGGTTTATACTTCTTCAGCCTTGACCTGAATCAGATAATTTCTCATGCCAAATCGTGTCACTGATGGCTCTCTTTTCTGTATCGTGGGTAGATTTTTCCTGAAAGTGTTCCTGAACTGCTCAGCTCAATGTCAGACTTCAGGCAGAGAGAGTCTCATTTTCTTGACATCCATGGCATATGAATCTTATAATTCCTGTTGTAAGGGTGCACATGAAACATTCAGTGATTTTCTGTTTAAAAAAAGTCATGGATCCATCATTTTCACTGTATGGAGTTTTGGATTCCAATGTTGGGCTTTGCAAAACAGGAACTGCATTCCTAGAGACTAGAGATAGAAGCAAATCCTGGCTTCCCCTTTTCTTCATTATCTCCAAACCAATCCATAACTATCGTGGCCTCTGATTTCATTTGGGACACACTGTGAGGATAAAGGTGCAACTGAGACACACCAAGCCCATCAGTGTCAGAGGTATGGGCTGTGGTGAATCCCTTAATATATCTGTCTACTCTGGGCCTTTTTCCGTGATTATACAGCACAGTGATGTGGTACAGAAAGGAGGAGGAGGGAACACTAGGTTTTACAGTGTATGCAGGATGGCTGCGATTGCATGGGAAGTACCTGTTCAGCAGTCCTTCATGCTCTAAGGATCTTACATTCTGTTAGAGCAGCGCAAAGTGGCAGACCCTCACTAATAGAAACTGAAGAAGGGGGGTCTTCCAGGAGTTGATCCAATTGTGGCGAACACCGCAAATAGATCTGTTTGACTCCTTCCAAAATGGGTAACTGAAAAATCTCTGCTTCAGGAACCTTTGAAAACAAGCCTAGAAAACTCATGCTTTTTCTGTCCTGTGGCCGGAGATGTTCCTTTGCTTTTCTCCTCTTTTTACTGATATCCAGAGTAATTCTGAAGATTCATATGGGATTCCCCAGGTATCATCATGGTGACCCCTTTTTGGACCAAAAAAATGGTTCGTTCTTATGCAAAAATCGCCAAGTTCAATTACTGTAGGCATTCCTCACAAACTGGACCTAGTCGCACAAGACTGGGAGAGTTGATGCATCCCATTCTTAAACATCTTCAACTAACTACATGGTTGATTGAATTTTAATTCCTTTTTATCCACCGCTTTCTGGAGGACAGGTATTCAAGGAGGCAAGGAAACTTTTTACTGGGAATCTTATTCTGGCAAGTGGAAGAGATTTTCTAGTTGGTGAATTGCCAATAACCAGGACCTTATCAGGGATATGTACCACTGGTGCTCAAATATTTGAGAGTTACTATCCTCCAATCTCTTATTTCCTTAGCAGGGTATATCTTCTGGCCATTTCAGTATGTCTGGCCATAGCTCCTCAATATTCTGTTTTTAGTGAAACAGTTTCTTAAGGGAGTTTTAAATCCGAGACCTTGTAGACAAGTTACTCTTTCTGGGATTTTAACTTTATGGTGGAAAAGTTAACCAGGTCTCCATTTGAACCTGTTCCTCAAGCAAACTTAACATTTGTTACATATAAACCACCTCTGCTCATTGCTGTTTCATCTGCAAGAAGGGTGTCTGAGTTGGAAGCTCTTATGGTGGTGTGAACTCTGTCTAGTCTTCCATAGTCATAGGGTGTCATTAAGAACAAGTCTCTCATTCACGCCCAGAGTTGTTTCATAGTTTACTTTGAATCAAGCCATCAATCTCCATGTTCTATCCAGACCCTCAGAACCAGGGGGTAAAGGATTCTACATGTCCTGGGTGTGCACAGGTAGATCAGGTGCTGTTTTGACAGAGCTGTCTTTTAATAAACCTGATCAGATCTTTATTATGTTGGGACAAAGAAGGGACAAGCAGTGTTAAAGTGGATTATTTCCAGATCATTTTCAGCAAATTCCTTTTGTTCCCACCATGGTCAAACAGTTCTAGGCATTTTTATGGTCATTATACTACAGCCTTGGCTTCTTCAGTGGCATATTAGAAAGTGGTTGCCTCTAAAAGTACTTTAGAGGGAGCTTATATGATTCTCTGTACATACATTAACATGGCATTAGAAACTTGATTCTTTCTAGATCCAGGACAGGCTTTGCTAGGACCATTCTTCAGGTGTTCTTGAATCCAAATTATTCCTCCTTCCAAGCTGGATAGGCTTTGGTAATCAAACCCATATAGCCTAAAGGCTACTGCAGCAGTGGGAATGATTAACATAGTACAGTTGTGCAAGTTCAGCTTAACTGTAATGGTAGATCTTCGAATTCCTCACTGCTGCAGTAGCCGCACCCACCCTTTCTCAAGTTTTTTTGTGTTCAGCTATTTTTGGGGATATAGAATTATTACATTTTAGTGGTTACTTAACTTTTGGGTAAAAAAAGTATTGAAGAAATCTTCACTCTGCTGATTTCCCTCCACAGGTCTGTCCAGTCAGCAGTCAGGGTGAGGGTGTAGGAGGGAGCCAGAGTTTTGGAATCTGGCTGATTGTGTCCTGGGCAGGGCTCACCTCATGTAATCTAAAGGTTACTGTAGCAGTAAGGAATTTGACCATTTACTGTTATGGGTTAGTGCCACTTGCGCAGCTGTACTTTTTTTGGATCTAGGTCACCAGTCTAACCCCTTGCAAGGGAATATCTGATAATTCTGTGCTGTGTGTGTAGCCTCAGCTGTTATGCTTTCCTTAGCCAGACTCCATATGAGAGAGCTTCAGTGGGTCCTCAAGTCATTATGGGTCCAGTGCCAGCATAGTCTGTCTTTTCTTATCCCAGTCACAGACTTCGTTAAAACAAAAAAGGGGGGAGACTCCTGTGGTGACCAGGTGTATCATATTAATCTAGGTCTTCCACCTCCTTGCCACACCCCAGCTGTGTCTATAACAGATGCTTCAGACTTTGCTTGGGAGCAATATCCAAGGAAATAAGTCTGGGGATTTTGGAATCCACTTTTCAGAAAAAGACAAGTCTTATGGAGAATATGGACCTGATAAATGCGGTGGTGGTGCTGCGGTAGCGTTGTTGCCTCACAGTAAGACGCTGTCCGGTTCGATTCTCAGAGCGTCTTCTGCGTGGAGACATGCGTGAATGGGCGTACCTTCGTTGAAGGTTGTGGATCAGGGCTTGGTAACTCAGCACTTAAAAATCAACTACCAATCATTAGCAGACCGGAGTTCCACTGTGGCGACCCCTAACCGGGAAAAGCCGAAAGGCACAAGCAAATGCATTAAAAGCCTTGTATCAGTGGTGGGGCCACCACTAGTGGTATCGGACACCACCCCTGTGATGATGTCAAAGTGACCTTTATTGTCATTTAGTCTCCATAAGGGTAAACTAAAAAAATTGCATGCATCAGGTTCAGTGTTGAGATGACATTTGCACACACACAAATTACATACAGTACATGCAGTATACATAGCATTAACTTTGTTAGACTGTTATTTTATTACATACTACTATAAATTACTGTCTACAGTTTGTAGTAGCTGAGTGATTATTGCACATTTATTGCATGCTTACTTTCTGATATGTTAGAGTAGTTAGCAGATAAATATTTCACTTGATTGACATTGTAAAGGATAACTATGAGCAAGCATCTCATAATTTCTTTTGCACCACAATAGTTTGACACAAGACCTTGTCAATGACCAACATTCCTGAGATTGCTTCCAGAGTTCAAGAACCAAATCACCTGTGTGAAGAAACGCTTCCTGAACCTGGTTGTTTTATAGCGCATGCTGCAGTATCGTCTGCTGGACAACAAGCTTATAAACAGACCATAGGCAGGGTGTGTAGGATCACTAGCTGGTTTTGTGGCTTTTGTAGCAACATGACGTATATAGACCATGAATCGCTGGGAAGTTTAAGCGTGTTATTCTTTGTGACCTTCACCACCCTCTGTAGGGTTTTTGATCTGCAACTGAACAGCCCCCATACCACACCGTGAAGTTGCTCATTAGGATGCTTTCTATGGTGCCCCCCCCCCCCGTAGAACATAAGGATGGAGATTGATAGATTAGCTGTCCTTAACCTCCACAGAAAATGCAGGTGTTTGTGAGCTTTCTTGACTATGTGACTGGCGTTTAGTGACTAGAAGACCTCTGCAATGTGAACTCCCAGGAATTTTGTGCTACTTAATGTTTCCACCCTCTCTGCATTAATCACGAGTGGAGAGGAGCGTTGGATCTGTTCTCCTGAAGTCTGTTATGATTTCCTTGGTATTGGTGATGAGATCAAGGTTATACCTAGCACACCAGTCAATCAGTAGATTCACTTCTTCCCTGTATGCTCCATCATCTGCACTGATGAGGCCCACAACTGTGATGTCATCTGCAAACTTGATGTGAATGGTAGTAAATCTGGCTGTACAGTCATGAGTTAGTATGGTAAACGCATCCCTGTGGTACTCCTGTGTTAGTTGTGATGTTTCTTGAATTCTTGCCCACACATACTTTTTGTGGTCTTTCTATCAAAAATCCAGTGTCTAGTAGCACATGTGGTTACTGATGCGTAGATGGCCAATTTTCTTGATAAGCTGTTGTGTAATAATTGTGTTGAATGTTGAACTGAAGTCAAACACTATAGTGACGTAACTGTCCTTATTCTCCTGTGTCATTGCAAGATGTAGTGCAACCCCGATGGCATCTGCTGTAGAGCGGTGTTCACAGTATCCAAACTGTAGTGGGCCAGTGCCACTGGTAGTTTTGCTGGCAGGTGGTGTTTGACCAGTCTTTCAAAACTTTTCATGACCGTGAACGTGAGGTCTATTGATTTGTAATCTTTCATGCTTCAGGGATGTGGTACATAAACAGGGAGGACCATATCCCACACTTTGTAAGACTAGCCATAATTGCCTGGGAAGTTGCATCTCAGCCCAGTCTCTTTCGTCAGGCATCTTGTATTCCATTTGAGCAGAATACTGTAGCAGATGCACTAATGAAAGACCCCCCCCCCCCCTCCTTGGATGTTGCATCCAAGTCGATTAATTTCCCTCCATTCACAACTGACAGTTAAATTCTGTATAAGGATGCCCTCTAGAAAGGTCTGGAGAAAGATACTTTCCTCTTTCCATTTAATGGGAATGTACTTTTTTGCCTTCCTCCCCTTTTTCTGATGAGTACTTTTAAAATAGAGGGATTTTGCAGTGCTGTTTGCTCTAACTCTTTTTGGCCCAGACAACATTTGTTCTCCCCTCTAATGAAACTTGCCAAGGAAAATTACCACAAACGTCCCCACAGAGTGGGTTTGCGATGTAAAATGCTTGTAACTAGGATTTTGCATCGGTGTGGTTTGTTTTCATTTATGTAAATGTATGATTGCCTATGCAGTAAGTTCATAGGTTCATACTAGACTATCTGCCCTAGGGCATTTATAAGCCTGGCCCAGAGTTTTGTGACTTTCGCCACCCCTTTAGTTTGAAGGATACTATGCCCATTATTTAGCTGTGCCTCTGTCAAGCAGTGACACTGAGGTGATCCCTGGGGTATACCTGCGATCTCCCATCCATTGGTCAAGATTTCTCTTGAACAAAGCCAGCGAGGTGCTCTGCCTCACATGTACCGGGATTTTGTTCCACAGCATAGGGAGTCTCTGGGTGATGAATCTGTCCCTCCAGCACGTCCTATTTATGACCGTGTCAAGGTTCAAGTCTCGTGCTCTTGTAGATCGGATGGATTTAGATTTTTTGAGGTGAAGCATGTTCATTAATTCCGGGTTGGACATGGCCTTGTATGTCAGGCACAGGTCACCTCTGAGCAGGCGGTAAGCGACTGAGTAGAGCTGGAGCTCCTTCAGTCGGGCAGCATAGGACATATTTTTGAGACCCTTTATCCTTTTGGTGAGGAACTTTTGGGGCCTTTCCAATTGCTGCAGGTGTCAGGTCAGATACATTCCAAATGGGGCGTTATACTCAATCATCGGTCTGATGAGTGATGAGTACAGGGGAATGATGACCTCCCTTGACCTAGATGTGAATCCCTTCATGATCAGGTGGGCAGTGTAGAAGGTCTTCCTAACTACTTTGGCAACGTGGGTGACAAATGAAAGGTTACTGTCAACCTGGGTCCCCAGATCCCTGATAACCTCTTCTGTGCTTAGTGGATTGCCACCTATATGGTAGCTGGGGGTAACCTTGTTTTTCCCGAAGGGTATGACTATGCATTTTTTAGCGTTTAACTTTAGGCCATGGCTTTGGCACCAGTTATCCGTTTCTATGAGACCCTTCTGAAGGATATCTGTGTCTGATGTGTTTTCAACTATGGCACCCAGTTTGCAGTCATCTGCAAACTTTGTCAGCCATAATCCTCCTGTGCTTGCCTGTACTTCTGAAAAGTAGATGCCGAACAAGAGTGGGCCCAGGACCGAGCCCTGTGGGACACTGCTTGTGACAGGCTTGGAATCAGACATGGCGCCAGCAACTCTGACCCTGTGGGTTCTTTCACTTAGCCAGTTTGCAACCCATCTTGTGACGTATGGGTTTACATTTAAGCTGGTGAGTTTTTCTATGATGCCCGAGTGGGGTATTGTGTGGAATGCCTTTGCCAGGTCAAGGTAGGCTGTGTGGACTGCCTTGCCCTCATCAATGGCCTTGGTGACTGTTTCGAAAAAGTCAACCAAGTTTAAGAGGCATGATCTGCCCTTGACAAAGCCAAATTGGGTTTGATCCAATGTCTGCAAGTCCCCTATGTCTTTATTTATGAGTTCCATTATGATCCTCTCCATAGCTTTGCAGACCAGGCTTGTCAAGCTGATGGGACGGTAGTTTCCAGGGTCGGTGGAGGCACCGCCTTTATGTAGTGGGACCACAGTTGCCGTACGCCACTCCTTGGGTACGTATCCTGAGGTGAGGCTAAGATTAAACAGCTGACCTAATTGCGGGTTTAATTCTTCAATGAGTTCGTGGAGCACACAACCGGGGGCACCATCAGGTCCCATGGATGCTGTGTTTTTCGCCTTGGAGAGAGCTGTTCTCACCTGAGTATTTGAGATGTTTGGGAGGCTACAATCCTCTGGTATAGATATTTCTCCTTTGGAAATTTGCACTGAACCTGTCAGCCAGTATGTTGGCAATGTCTGTAGGTTCAGTGATCTTTACATCATTTTGAACTAGTTCTGAGCATATCTGGGAGTTTCCTCCCAGGTTTCTAACATAACTAAAAAAGGCCTTGTGATTGTCTTTTGAGTCCTTGGCAATTTTTCTTTCAAAATTTGCCTTGGATGATTTTATGAGAGCTCTTAGTTTTTTACTTATAATGATCAAGGGTGTCTTCCCTTTTAGGGATTTTGCTCTATCTTGTAGTAGCTTTCTCCTTTTGTTGTAGAGCTTGTTTATGGCTGGGGTCCACCAGACTGGACGCTTGCCTTTGGTACAAAGAGTCTTTGTTCTGTTTGGGATTGCCTGATCCATGCAGTCCTGGAGGTGCTGGTAGAAGGCATTTGAATGTGATTCAGTGGCTTTAGTGATGGTTTCCGCTGGTTCTGGGGCCTTGAAAGAGACCACACTAGTCCTAAGAAGTGTGAAGTCGGCTTTAGAGAAGTTCTTCACTGTGGTCTTTTTTATCTGGGGTGGGGGCGGGATGTGGACTTCCAGTGAGATTAGTTTATGATCTGACCTCACCAATGAGGGGTATACCTCCGGTGTTGAACATTGTGACCCCATGTTCGTGATGATGAGATCTAGTATGTTTTCGCCTCTTGTGGGTATGGTGACTAGTTGTTCCATGGCATTTGAGTTTATGAACTCTAGGAACCTTTGGGCTAGAGTGTTGGGGCTTGAGTAGTGATCCCAGTCTATATTCGGATAGTTGAAATCACTTAGTATGATGGTGTTTGGGGTTACATTTATCCCCTCCAGAGTTTTCAGGAAAGCTGTGTGAGGTTTCTGAGTTTGAGAGGGTGGCCTGTAACATGCTACAAATTGCAGAGCAGTCTTGCCTACGGTTAATTGCACCTGGATGGTCTCTTGATGCATCGTGCGTTGCCACCAACCTGGAGGTGAGGGTGTCTTTGATGAATATGGACACCCCTCCTCCTTTCTTGGTGTTGTCCGGATTTTGGGGCCGGAACGCATGATATGAGGTAAAACCTGATAGTGCCGGGGTGCTCTCAGGAGCCTTGAACCAGGTTTCAGTCACAGCACAGACATCGATGTTCTCCATACTGAGAAGGGCTTCAAGTGCGTGCATCTTGAGGTTGAGACTTCTGGCATTGAGCAGCATTACCCTTAGTTTTTTTCCTTTGTTTTGTTCTAGGGTGGTAGGTTTAGAATTTGAGCCTTGCCTAAAAAAGGCACTATGGGGGTGGCAAGAGCCTTTGCCATTATCCGGAAGCCCAGGGGTGACAGGTGCAAGCCGTCCCTTGCGAAGCAGTGTGGCTTGTCCAGCAAGTCATCCCAGGCAGACAGACATTGGATCCCCTTTGAATGACACCAGAGATTAAGCCAATTATTAAAGCTGATCATCTTGTCTCTGTATTGTGGCATCATTCTTGGTGAAGGTAGGATACTGCTCAAGGTCAGGGTCATACCTATGATAAGTGATGGTTTAATAAAGATGTGTCTTGTATAAAAAAAGAAAGGCAGGAATTGAATAATTTCTGTAATATTGTTTAGGTTATACAATATATAGCTATGTATGTGAAGTATAATGTTTTTATGTTAATTTAGTTTGATTACTTTTATATGAATGTAAATTTGCCTGTGTCAGAAGTGATAATTCAGTAAAGGTGTTTAAAAAAAAATTTCCCCACAGTAGACCTACTTTCCACCACATCCAGCACAACCTACATCTGTCTGTATATTGTATGTATGTGCATATATTTGTGTGTGCGTGCATGCGCATATATATATATATATATATATATATATATATATATATATATATATATATATATATATATATATGTGTGTGTGTGTGCGCGCGCACGAATATATATACAGTTTAATGAAAAAGTATTTGTCCATCTTGATTTCTTATTTTTTGCATGTTTTGCAAGGAGGACAAGGAGACCTGTTGGTGGAATGAGGAAGTACAGGAGAGTATACAGAGGAAGAGGCTGGCGAAGAAGTGGGATTGTCAAAAAGATGAGGAAACTAGACATGAGTAAGGAGATGAGGCGCATGGCAAAGAGAGCGGTGGCGAAAGCTAAGGATAAGGCGTATGGAGAGTTGTATGAGAGATTTGACACTAAAGAGGGAGAAAAGGACCTGTACCGATTGGCTAGACAGAGGGACAGAGCTGGGAAAGATGTGCAGCAGGTAAGGGTGATAAAGGATAGTGAGGGAAACGTACTCACAAGCGAGGCGAGTGTGTTGAATAGATGGAAAGAGTACTTTGAGGGACTGATGAATGAAGAGAATGAGGGGGAGAGAAGGTTGGATGATGTGGGGATAGTGAATCAGGAAGTGAAACAGATTAGCAAGGAGGAAGTAAGGACAGCTATGAAGAGGATGAAGAATGGAAAGGTTGTTGGCCCAGATGACATCCCAGTAGAAGCATGGAGGTGCTTAGGAGAAATGGCAGTGGAATTTTTAACTAGATTGTTTAATGAAATTTGGAAAGTCAGAGGATGCCTGAGGAGTGGAGAACAAGTGTTTTGGTACCTATCTTTAAGAATAAGGGTGATGTGCAGAGCTGCAGTAACTGCAGAGGGATAAAATTGATCAGTCACAGCTTGAAGTTATGGGAGAGAGTAGTAGAAGCTAGGTTAAGAAGGGAGGTGATGATTAGTGATCAGTAGTATGGTTTCATGCCAGGAAAGAGCACTACAGATGCGATGTTTGCTCTGAGAGTGTTAATGGAGAAATGCAGAGAAGGTCAGAAGGAGTTGCATTGTGTCTTTGTAGACTTGGAGAAAGCATATGACAGGGTGCCTAGAGAAGAGTTGTGGTATTGTATGAGGAAGTCGGGAGTGGCAGAGAAGTATGCAAGAGTGGTACAGGATATGTACGAGGGTAGTGTGACAGTGGTGAGGACTGCAGTGGGAGTGACAGATCCATTTAAGGTGGAGGTGGGATTATATTAAGGATCAGCTCTGAGTCCTTTCTTATTTGCAGTGGTGATGGACAGGTTGACAGATGAGATCAGACAGGAGGCCCCGTGGACTATGATGTTTGCAGATGACATTGTGATCTGTAGTGAGAGTAGGAATCGGGTTGAGGAGACTCTGGAGAGGTGGAGATATGCTCTAGTGAGCAGAGGAATGAAGGTCAGCAGGGCTAAGACAGAATGTGTGTTTAAATGAGGGGGTGGATAGAGGAATGGTGAGGATGCAGGGAGTAGAGTTGGTAAAGGTGGACGAGTTCAAGTACTTGGGATCAACAGTTCAGAGTAATGGTGAATGTGGAAGAGAGGTGAAGAAGAGAGTACAGGCAGGGTGGAATGGTTGGAGAAGAGTGTCAGGAGTGATTTGTGACAGACGGGTACCAGTAAGAGTGAAAGGGAAGGTCAACAAGACAGTAGTGAGACCAGCTATGTTATATGGGTTGGAGACAGTGGCATTGACAAAAAGGCAGGAGTCAGAGCTGGATGTGGCAGAGTTAAAGATGTTAAGATTTGCACTCGGTGTGACTAGGATGGATAGGATTAGGAAATCAGTATATTAGAGGGTCATCTCATGTTGGACAGTTTGGAGACAAAGCAAGAGAGACGAGATTGCGTTGGTTTGGACATGTGCTGAGGAGGGATGATGGGTATATTGGGAAAAGGATGCTAAGGATGGAGCTGCCAGGTAAGAGGAAAAGGGCAAGGCCTAAGATGAGGTTTATGGACGTGGTGAGAGAGGACATGAGGGTGGTTGGTGTGACAGAGCAAGATGCAGAGGATAGGAATAAATGGAAAGAGATGATCCGCTTTGGCGACCCCTAACGGGAAAAGCCGAAAGATGATGATGTGTATGTGTATGTATGTATATATGTATGTGTCTATGATGTGTATGTATGTATATATGTATGTGTCTGTATATGTATGTGTGTGTGTGTGTGTGTGTGTATATATATATATATATATATATATATATATATATGGATCTACCTGGCTTAGTCGAAATCCCATGTTATTGAATCGCACTTTGTTGACACTCAAAATATCGAACTCCCACTTCATTGAAGCAGCGAAACAATGAAGATCTTCCCAGGATAAGTAACCATTTACCCAAAAAGAAACAAAGCCCAAACTGCACCATCCCTAACCCACTTAGGTGAGGGGACTATGCCCCCCACACCCCCATTGAGGGAAGCTGCCCCCCCAACTAAATATACCAACTGTGAGATCGCACTACAGTTGGGAAAAGGGCAAAGTTCACTGTCTGACACAACAGGTTACTTACCTTGGGAAGATCTTCAGACGTTCATAGGATGATACTAGGCTATTGGCTCAGAGGCCCTTATAAACCTAGCCAAGAATTTCTCCCATGTTCCCACAAAGTCAGCACCGGTTTCCCCTGTCCAGCAGGGACACAGATGGGATACCAGGGGTGTATTTTCCGTTTCCCATCCGTAGAGGGCTAGAGAGATGCTCTACTTAACCTGGAGAAGGAGTTTATTCGACAGATGGGGTGAGTTTTTGGGACACACATCTATCCCACCAAGTACTATTAATGTCCCAGACCAGGTTGAGGCCTTCCATGCGGATTGTGCTTGTGGAGTTTGACTTGCAGATATGCAGCAACTCCATCAGGTCTGGGTCTGACATGGCCTTGTATGCCAGACACAGGTCACCTTTGAGCAGTCTGTACTTGACTGAGTAGAGGGACAGGGCTTTTAGCCTATCTTTATAGGATAGGTTTTTGAGACCCTGGATTTTTCTTGTCCGGAACCTCTGTGTTCTCTGCAACTGCTGCATGTGCTTGGCAAGATGCATGTAGAAGGGGGCATTGTACTCGATAATGGGCCTGATAAGGGAAGGGAGTACAGGGGTGTCATGACCTCCTTGTTCGTGTATGAAATACCCTTACTTATGAGGTGGTCCATGTAGAAAGCCTTTCGTACAATGGAAGCAGCGTGGTGGTCAAATGTCAGGTTGCTGTCACCCTGGGTGCTCAAGTCCCTCATGACTGATTGTGTGCTTAGTACATTGGTATTAATGTGATAATTAGTGGGGATGCCATTTTTCCCAAAAGGAATAATGATGCATTTCTTGGCATTCAGTTTGAGGCCATGCTTCTGGCACCAGTTATTAGGTAAGGCTCTCTTGAAGGATGTTCTCATCACTAGGGGAATTTAAGACCGTGCCCAGCTTGCAGTCATCTGCTAACTTGGTCAGCCACAGACCACTGATTTTTGGCTTGCACCTCAGAAAAGTATATCCCAAACAGAAGAATCCCCAAGGCTGCTCTCTGGTGTACACTGTTCGTTACGAGTCTACTACTAGAGTATAGACTGAGTGAGTTCTGTCAGTGAGCCAGTTAGCTGTCCGTCTGATAATATACAAGTTGATCCCTAGTTGGGAAAGTTTATTATGCCTGAGTAGGGGGGGCTAGGTCAAGGGTAGGTGTGCACCATCTTCCCCTCGTCCATGCTTTGGCGACTGTTTCGAAGAAGCCGACCAAGTTTAACAGGCATGGTCTCCCTTTGACAAAACCAAATTGTGCGTGGTTGCCAATGTCCTTGTTTATAAGCTCCTTGATAATGCATTCCATGGCTTTGCATATCAAACTAGTTAGGCTGATGGGCCTGTGATTGCCTGGGTCAGTGGACGCTCCACCTTTGTGTAGAGGGATGACAGTGGATGTCCTCCATTTAGCTGAGACGAAGCTGGTGTTCAGGCTTTGGTTTAATAGGGTGCCTAATGGAGCTGAGAGCTCATGCCTGAGTTCATATAGGATATAGCCAGGGATGTGATCAGGTCACATGGAGACTGTATTCTTCCCTTTTGAGAGGGCATTAAAGACCTGCACCTTGGTGGTGAGGGGAGGGGGGAAAGGTGCTGGGGTTGTCCAGGTTTATTGATGGAGGGGACAGGGGGTGAAGTTTTCATTGAACCTGTCTGCCAGCAGGTTGACTATGTACGGCATTTGTGTATGTGGTATTATTGACCACCAGTTCAGAGCAGATTTGGGTGTTACCTTTGAGATTGGGTATGTATGTAAAGAAAGCCTTGTGATTGTCCTTAGTGAATGTAGCCAATTTGGACTCATGTTAGACTTAGAGGATTTCACCAGTGACTTAGGATACCAGGTATAGTGACAGGGCTTTGAGCCTGTCCACTTATGGTATGTTGTTTAGCCCTTTTATTCTTTTAATACTGTTCAACGGGGGCATAATATTTAGTGACTGGCCAATGAGGACTGAGTAAAGTGGGGACAATGACATCCATAGATCTGGACACAATACCTTTGTTTACAAGTTGTGTAATATAAAAGAACTTCCATGCAACAATCCACACATATTGGTAAAAAAGGTAGGTCACTGTTCATACATATTCCCAGAACCCGAAAAATTGGGTCAGCTCTTATGGGAGCATCATATTAAGTGGTAGTTCCCTGGGGTAGATGACTTCCCGTAGGACACTGTAATGCATTTTTTGGTATTTAGCTTGACCATGATTTTGATACCAGTTATTTGAGACGAACCTTCCTGCAAGATGGCTGTCATTTGGGGATTCAATGACTGCTCATAGCTTGCAGCCATTTGTAAACTTGGCCTTCACAAGGTCTGTCATCATGCAGCCTGGGTTACTGCCACAATGATCTAATGATGTGCGTTTAACTTTCCTCTTTTATCAAATAAATCTTTTGAGGACCTCAGCAGAATGAGAGCAAATTAGTACTGCTTTGCCCAGGAGAGCACTCAAGTTTAACTTTCACATCCTCTGGTAAATTCTGTAAATGAAGTCAGCCATGTTTTCTCATCACTGAAAGCAGCAGCTGCACAAGAAACCGCTTCAGCAGTGCCTAAGAACATTTTAAAGAATGCTTAGCTGCCAGAGTCACACAAGAAATTAAAGAATATACATTTGTCAGCTTCTAAAGAAGGCAGGTCAGCAATTAACTTTCTCATTTTATCAAAGGAAGTTGGCAGAAACTTAAATCTGAGCCTGGTAATTCATTATTTTGGAGGTGAAGATGGAAGAAATGTATACTTTTTCTAAAACTTCTCAGTTGCTCTTCCTTGCTTGTCAGAGGGAATATAGCTAGCTGCCATAAGGTGTTTGGATGAAGATGGTTTGAAAGACATCACTGCAAGGTCTGCCCTACAATTTTGGAGAAACATTGTGTGACTGGCGGAGCCTTAATGTAACAAGATTTTTAGGGGCTGGTGACTGAGTATCAGGCAAACTACTGGTTGCAAGGAAAGGCATCCTTTATGATTGACAAAGGGGTGTAGCTTTAGACTGAGGGTAATGATCTATAGCAGATCATTTGAGAACATTTCCAAACACCGTTTGCCCTTGTAGCAGGCTACAAATCTGCCTTAGCCGCAAGTGGGTGATACTGCTTTGGCCAGTTGTGGTTCCTCAGACCATTCATCTTTACTGGAACTATTAGGTTTGCTTGGTTGCATACACAAAACCTACATATTTACTTTAAAAGCTGAAATTTTGAATTATCTCTGTCTTGGAGAGGTTATGTTTCGATCTTCTGCAGCAAACGGCCTGGAGATTTGCAGTGAGAGAAGGAAAGTTGACTCGGGAAGTTTGTCATATTTTTAACCTTCAGTGTGAAGTTGTTCTATTTCGCCATTCATTCTTACTGATGGGTTCAGAGACGATCCTCTGCGCCGACTCTGCCAACTGCAAAAGCTCAAGGTCTTCAACCAGCTCAAGGCCAACTCCCTGTCCCATGATGGACTTTGATCTTCCCTCATATCTTGTTTGCCACTGCAACTTGATCAGACATTCATCAGCTCTGGCCAGTGAACGTTCTTGTTTATCTATCTTTAAAACTTGTTTAAAAAAGCTTAAATTAGATATTTAGAGATTTAGATAGTTTAAATAAGTTGGTTGTAAGTGTCTGCGTTTTTAGGCCTTTAGTTTCTCTCTATCTTATATTTCTTCAAAGTTGTGTGTTCTGAGTTACAGCCCTTTTATTTACATGGCAAGCATTTTGATATTTAGATATTAAGAGTTAGTGTGCTGTGTTGATATAGACATATATTCTATAATTAGATATTTTACAGAACTTATATAGCCTAGAGGTTTCGGATGGATACTAACATTGCTTAGAGATCTTGCATTATTAAGAGTTAGTGTGCTGTGTTGATATATATAAATATATGGGTCTTCTACATAATCTCGAGACTAGCCGAAAGCCCTAAATACCGAAAGACCAGAAACGCGAAATTCAAAATCCCGATTTACGGAGATACTGAAGTAGCGCTTCTGGTGTTTCTTTTTTTTGGATGGATAGGTGGAATTCAGGTAAGTATCTATGTGAAGTGTGTTGGTTAGGGGCTTTACTGTGTGTTGTGACTGTGATGTGTGGGTGTGAGTTTCCCTTGTGTGTCTGTGCGATCTCGGAGTTAGTATATTTAAGTGGGGGTGGGGGGGTGCAGGGGGGCTTGCTTATCTGTAGTATAGGATGATATGTTTGATTGTGGGGGGAGTTGTGTATGTGTGTGTGCTGTTTGTGTGTTGTACATTCAGGATTTTGAATTTCACGCTTCTGGTCTTTAGGCATTTAGGGCTTTTGGCTGTTTAGTCTTGAGATTTTGAAATTTGGTATTTCAAACTTTCAAGATTATGTAGTGAACCTGATAGATATAGATATATATATATATATATATATATACTAATAGCTTAGTCTGTAGATATTTGATAGTTTTTTCTTACACACACACACACATATATATATATATATATATATATATATATATATATATATATATATATACACATATATGTGTGTGTGTACATTTTTTTTCTCTGTTACTGATCAGATGTATCAAGAGAAAGAGAAGTCCAAGTCTGGGTTTAAAAAATGCCCAAGATGTGGGCAAAAGATGCCCATCACTGATGGACATGCTAACGGTGTCTGTTGTTTAGGTGAGGAGCACCTAGAAGAAAGCTATTCAATATGCCACTCTTAGTGCTGGAGTGTTGCATGAGAGGAAGAGGAAACTTATAGAGGTCTTTTGAAATCCTCTTTTCAAGAGGCACTGGTTAAGCATGACAAATACTCAGATGCCTTCTAGTTCTTCGGAGCCAAGAAAAAGTTCTTCGGCTCCAAAAACTGGATCCAGTAACGCTTCAACATTGGCTCCACAGCCAATGGAGCTGACTGTTTTGGTTAGGAGCCGGTCTCCGACATTGGAGCCAGTGTCTCCTACATTGAAATACCCCATCTTACAGTCTGTGGCTTCATCCACACATTCTTCTCGGGCCTCAAGTAGACTCTCTGATTTGGATGTGGACCGTGTGGTGAAGAGGATTCTGCAGATACCGGCGCTTACAAAAATTTTATCTGCACCAACCCCTGGGACTCTGGAGCCGACACAAATTCCCCCATTGTTGTCTGTTCCTCCTCCGATCTCCCTCGAAGGTTTGGAGCTGGAGAGCTCGGAACTGATTATCGTGGAGCCCTTTGGACCGACACCTACCTTAGGTTTATTGGCCCCAGCTGCCCTGATATTTTCGGTGCCAATGCTCGCTGGTCTGGTCCGGGGAGGATAGTCGAACTGACTTTGCATCTCGGAGCCTCGGCTCGAGTGAGTTCAGCTCCGACCTCAAGCTCGGAGCCCTCTGTTATGGTGCCGGGAGAGTCCCTTGTATCCTCTGATCCAGGGGATTCCTCGCGTCTGAACTGAAGGGCCTTTGAGGCCATGAGGTTATTGTCCACGCCGACAACCGCTCTTAGTACCAGCAGCTCCCTCCCTTAAAGCACCGGTGTCTTCCTCTACAACACATGCTTCATTAAAGCGTAGAGACCCTGAGCCTCAGGCAGCCCCATTGGGTGAGCCATGCTCTTCCAAGACCTCTCCAGAAGTTCCCACTGAAGAGGTTCCCAGGAAGAGACACTACAAGAGGAAGGATCTGGACTCCCCACAGGAATCCGTCACTTTGGATACTGACTTGGATGAGTCAGAAGGGTCCCCACAGTCCCCTTCAGAAGATATCTCATTCACAGATATCCTAGAAATTCTTAAACAGAGGGGTGGCTGGAAATCCCTTACCGCTACTGATGATTCAGTCCTCCTGAAGGCTTTTGAGTCTCATCCCTTCGACTCTTGGGTGTCTCCACCCTTTGATGAGTTGATTGAGTTACTCTCTTGGAGGGCATGGGAGTCCCCGGATACCACGGAGCCTGTTCTCAGGAGGCCTAACAAATTTATAACTTGCCCTCAAGACAAAATCTTTCTAACTAAAGGAGTGTCCGTTGATGCCATGGCGGTGCCGGCGGCCACCAAGAAGGAACTATCAGAAACTTCTTTGTCTGTTCATCTTCCTAATAGAGTGTCCAGGATCATGAACAGGTATGGGAAGTGTATGTTTAGTTCAGTGGCCTTTGTCCTTCGATCACTGAACTGTCTTACACATTTCACTAGGTTATAAAGGGATCTCCTGAAGGAACTAGGAGATACCCTGCAGGGTTCAGTAGCTGCGGGGGTTTCTGACAAGGTAACTTCCCAGCTCTCTACTCTTACTTCTGTTGTAAACTCTTCCATGCGTCTGGTGTCGTATGCAGCTGATGGAATGAGCAGAGCAGCAGGTACAGGAATTGCCCTTAGGAAACATTCCTGGATGTGCCTATGTTCCTTCGTGGAACCCTTTAAGTCTTCCTTTATTAACACCCCTTTTGATGGTTCTTCCCTTTTTGGACCGAAAGTAAAGGAGAAACACAGGCGTGAGAAAGACAGAAAGGCTTTGTCGGCTGTCAGAGTATGTTTTTCTGTCCTGATTAGACCCTACCCCAAAGGAAGGGGAGGTGGAAAGATGTGGTTCCATAAAGCTCAAGGATCTTTCTAGGACACTCGTGGTGAACCCCCCCCCCCTCTACAGAGGAGGTCCGCAGAATCAGGGTGACAGAGATCAGTTCTTTGGGAAGCCCCATCAGCGCTCCTGAGAGGAGGCCCGACTGTCTCTGGAGGCAGTTGGGGGACACCTTTCTTTGTACCCAGACGCCTGGCTAAAAATATCAAGACAGCTGGGTACAAAGCATCATATCCAGAGGATACTCGCTTCCCTTTGTCACACTGCCCCCTCTTGTGAAAAAAAAATCCCAAATGTTCCACCCAGTCACAGAGAACAAGCAGCCGTAGAGGTCCAAAGGTTGCTGAGTCATCCAACCAGTCCCGGCAGACGAGAGATCCGGAACTTACTCAAGGTTCTTTTTAGTTCCAAAGAAAATGGGAGACCGGAGACCTATTCTAGACATCAGCAGACTAAACAAGTCAGTAAAAAAGAAATAGTTCTGGATGGTTACGCTACAGTCCTTACTCCCCTTTCTGGGGAAAGACAATTGGATGTGCTTGATAGATTTCCAGGATGCGTACTACCACATAAAAATGGACAGGCCATCCAGGGATCATCTACACTTCCGGCTGGGAGCCAGTCATTATCAATTTCGCACTCTGCCTTTTGGTCTCACTACAGCCCTCAGAGTGTTCAGCAAATGCATGGCAGTAGTCATGGCTCGCCTGAGCCGTTTGGGATTCCAGGTGTTTCCATACCTAGACGACTGGCTCCTCACTGCCACCACCAGGCATCAACTCATACACGCAAGGGACACTATCTTAAATTTGTTCAATCAATTGGGGATTACCATAAGCTCAGAAAAATCTGCCTTGCCGCCATCGCAACATACCGTTTTTATAGGAGCAAAACTAGATACAGTCTCCATGACCTTAAGTCTTCCTCCAGAAAGAGTTTTGTCTTTTACGAAAACAGATTCTACACCTGCTTCCAAAGACAAAAGCCCCAGTCTCAGTGGTACTCAGATTGCTAGGAACGATGGCGGCAGTGATCATTGCCATTCCTCTGGGTCGGATGCACATGCGAGTTCTACAGTGGCTCCTGTTCTCTGTGGTACTCAGATTGCTAGGAACGATGGCGGCAGTGATCATTGCCATTCCTCTGGGTCGGATGCACATGCGAGTTCTACAGTGGCTCCTGTTCTTTCAGTGGTACTCAGATTGCTAGGAACGATGGCGGCAGTGATCATTGCCATTCCTCTGGGTCGGATGCACATGCAAATATTGCAATGGCTCCTGTTCTCGCAGTGGTCCTTTCAAGAACTTCCAGTGTCATACCAGATTATAACGAATACGTGCAAGAAGGACCTACAATGGTGGCTGACATCTCAACAAGTAACTCTAGGCCATACATTTGTTCTACCCACTCCTATAGCCATGGTGACCATGGATGCTTCCTTGATAGGGTGGGGGTGGACATTGTCAGGGAAGAACAGCCCAAGGCACGTGGAAGAAGCACGAGGCTCATCTGCGTATCAGTGTCCTGGAGATCCGGGGAGTCGGCGCCGACAGTGGTGGCTACTTCGCCGACCGTACCCTCGAGCGTGCCTGATCTGACCTCTCGGGGCCGAGAGCCGAGCTTCAGATCTGCAGGGGTCAGTGTGTCTTCGGCTCCATTCGGTCGGAGCACACTACCCTTTCGGGTCCGATCGCGTCAACTCCGGTCCTAACGTCAGAGCCGAGGGAGCTACTCTCTGAGCCAGGGGAGAGTGGCTCGCCCTCGGCTTTTGACGTGCTGGAGAGGGTGCTGTCGAGGAGTTCCAGGTCCCCGGTCCGGGCTGCAGATCCACCCCCTCACTCCCTCGCATTTGGGCCTGTCGTCCATCGTTCGGCCCCAGGGACAGCCTGCGCCGATGCTCCAGTTGGTTCCCGTAGGGGAACAGGACCCCGTTTGTGAGGCCTCCTCGGACAGTCCCACCGAGGAGGTCCCTCACAAACGAAAGTGCAAGCGGAGGCACTTAAACTCCCCCGAGTCCCTCACGGAGGACACAGACTTAGAGGAAGGGGAAGGTTCCCCAAGGTCACCCCCTGAAGACGTCTCCTTTGGGAACATTATGGAAATGCTGTATATTGGGGGGGGGGGTGGTCAGTCCAAAAACCTTCCTCGGATGAGTCTGTTTCTGGAAGCGTTCGCAGGCTCGTCTACCTCTTGGGTGTCCCCGCGGCTGATCCCCTGATGGACCTGATTACTACCAGGGCTTACTTCTGAAGATTAACAGGGACTCTCCAAAGGTCATTGAGTTGACTCCCTTCTTGCCTAGGGAACAGTAATCCTCCTTTCTTTTGGAAAAGGCCAGGGGCAGTTACTATAAGCTTCCTCGCAGACTGGTTCTTCTCATGTAAAATCAGGGGTCTTTGATACATCGTAAACAGATACTGACTTTCTGGATGATAAGGTTTAATACCTTTTGGCCACCTGTTTTTTTGAAGATGTGCAGTGGGTATTGGTGGGGGGCAAAGTTTGGTTCTAGAAAATCATATATTAATAAATGGAAAAAGGTTTTCTAGTTAATAACAAAAGAGCCACTCCCCATTCAGAGCTGGAGTTTGTGGTTCATAGGTTGGTACTAGGCTATCGGCCCTAGGGCCTATACAAGCCTAGCCCTAACAATCCCCTGGCTATTTCTTCCCACACTAATTATTTCCCTGGACCCCTGGTGTTATAGTATTTATCCTGTGGCCTGTTTTACTCCTCTATTAAGGTTCAGTTGTTGGCCATTTCAACATGTCTACCCATGAATCTCCCTGTTTCAATGTAATCGCACATCACAATGTTTTTGAAAGGAATTTTGTATAAAAAGCATCACAGAAAACCAGGGCTTTCTCCTTGGGTTCTTAATGTTGTGTTAGAAAAGCTAACACTTGCTCCATTTGAATCGGCTCATCTTGGCTGACTTGAGGTTCTTAACATGGAAAACAGCTGCTCTGACCTCTGCAAGAAGAATATCAGAGTTGCAAGCTCTTACAGTTTGTCGACCTTTTTATTTTACATAATAGTTTCTTGGGGAACTAATCGTCTTTTATACCTAATGTATCCGAGTTTACTTTACGCCACTCAGCCAGTCTGTCTTCCTCCTTTTGAGAAACTAAAATGAGGGAGAAAGGATAATTAATACTTTGGATGTTTTCAGGCAACTTGGGTGCTGTCTTGACAGAACAAAATCTTTTAAAACTTCTCATTAGTTGTTCATTTCTTATGGAGGTTAGAAGAATGGGCAACCTGCATCAAAACAGACTGTTTTCAAAATGGTTGTCCCATGCTGTTAACTTTTGTTATTCCCATGTAACAGAATTGTTCCAGGCAGGGTCAAGGCACACTCTTTCAGGGTCTTGCCTGCTTCTTTCCCTTTTTGGAAAGGTTTGTACTGGAAGTATTTTAGAAATAGCAAATTGGTCCTCTGTTCAAACTTTAACAAAGCACTATAAACTAGATTCCTTCTCCGGGTCTAGGACAGGCTTTGCTAGGACCCTTCACGTTCCACCTCCCAGCTGTTTTAAGCCATGGTAATCTACCTACATAGCTAGGGCTTCTGCAACAGTCATCATAATGATGAACACAGTGCAGTTGTGCAGGTAAACTTAACCATAACAGTAGATATTTAAATGGCCACTGCTGCAGTAGGTGCTCCACCTCCACTACACCTCCTATGTTTTTTCTATAACCTTTTGCTAGGGTGTGGTTTTGTATTTTTTTTTTCCTTTTCCTAACATTGTTCTCTCATGGATTTACCTCCCTACTTCTTTTGTCATGAAAGCTGTGAAGGGCTTGGTGGCCAAATCTGACTTGGTTAACACAACTCGAGCTGGCTATTCGGTTGTGTGGAAGATGCCCTGAAGTTTTTGAAGTTGGCTGGCTGTTTTATCCTATGCAAGTTATAACCCATTTAGCTTAGGCTACTGTAACACTGATAGTTCAGGTATGTGCTATTATGGTATATTTACTTACATAACAATTTCCATTTACTTCAATATTAGGTACGTACGTTGCTCAGTTCTGGTCTTCCCTTAAACCTCATGTGACTTCCTGAGCATTATTCTGCATGTATTGTTTTTACTATGAAATTGGTTCCTTCTCTTTCCTAAAATCTGTACTTTAGGTCCTATTATCTTCTTAATGTCAAGAACTTTCTTTACATTGGAAGTAGACTTGGTTTCCAATTGCTTTTGTCATGCAATGAAATTAAACTTAGTAAGACCTTAGTACATGTGGCCAGTTAAGATCCTACACCCCAGCTCACAAGAATAATTTCCTTGGTTAAAAAAACATTGGTTCCACCAGCATTTGTCAAGGTATGCCATAAAAAAATAAATAAATAAATCTGCCAATTCATTACACTTCCAAAAGGCATGTTCTCTGTTATCCCACTTCCCTGTCACACCCTCAGCATTTGCAACCTTCCTGAGGAGAACAGTCTTCTGAAGTCTACTCAGGGTATAAAAATACCTATGAAAAAACTTCTATGCAAAAATCCCAAGCTTTCTGATCTTTGTTGCTTACATGTGAGCCTTACTGCTATTTTTTTTAGTGTCCACTGATTGATTCTTACTGTTGTACAATATTTTATATGCCTTACTTATCCCATTTTTAGCAGCAGCTTCTGTTCTGGAGACAACTAAAATGTCTACCAGAGCTGCCCTTTTGCTTAGCACCTCTCATCCCCATTTTTTTACTTGTACTCTGTCATCAGTCCCTGATTGTGAAGGCAGTCTCTAACTTGCAGTTCAAACTTCTTAGCCTCATCCAACTCTCTTGCCTTTCTTTTTCAATTATTTGCTCCTAACTCATTTGCTCCTTAAATTTCCTTAAATAAATCCTTTCCCCTCCTGTGTATTTTCTGCATCTCTACTTGCAGACATAGTTAGTAGAATCTCCTTTTCTACTTGCACACTAATTTAGTTTAGTTTTTAATGCTTTCCGCTACTTTGAGTATAATGTTCTCTATGATCGATGTTACTTTCAAAATCCCTTGTCTCTTAAGTTCACGTTCATCTCATTTTGTAGGCACGTTACAAAACCACAAACTGAAATAAAGTTATGTAATTAAATGAAATCCAAATAAATAAATGTAAAACAGAAGTAACAAAAGGGTGGCAGTCAGTGTAATGATGGTGATAATGCCGTAAAACAGCAGTTCGTAATCACTAACACTGTGCCCAAGGACTGCTAACACTGTAATGCCAAAATCGCTCAGTAATTGAATCAGTGTTTTCACTCACTGTTCATCTCTTACTAGCAGCACAAAATATGTTATATCAAATGTTGCAAACAAACAAAAAAAAAAGGAAAAAAAAGACAATCTGTAGAAGATGACAGTAGCTATGTTATGTCTTGTCAATATCTTTTTTTTTTTTTTTTTAATTGTTTAGACTTTTATGATTGAAATTGTAACTATGGAGGCTTTGTCCCCGAGCCGCCGCTGATAATAGGTTTCTGACCCAGTCGGACTTTCCCGGTAACCAATGCTGCATTTATTACTACTTGTTAGATTAAATTTGTCTGTTATTCTAAGCCATTTAGTTTTGGTTTTAGCCCTTGGGCTTCAGGCCAGTTATTTTACATTTAAGAAAGTTTTTGTGGTTTACTCTTGTGGACAAACCCTTATCAAAACCCTCTCTCCATAAGTCTGCCCAAGTTTTCAGAACACTATGTCTGGACAGTTCTCATCAGTTTCTCCTGCCAGTCTGGTTAACATGGACATACTGAGACAGCCCTCTTCTCCTAGTGCACAATTCTTCTACTTGCGAGAAATGCATCTACATCAGTAACTTGGAATCCATGCTCTCTCACGCCACAGTCAGTACTTTTGACAAAGAGGAGATTGCCAGCACAAACATCACACCACCACATCACATAGCCTAGCACAACACACACCCAGCTATGCAGAGGTCCTTAGTAAAACAAAAAAGCTTACTTAAACAGCAGAGACCTCCAAAGCGCACACACAAACATTCCACAAACAACACCAAGCACATCACACACAGCAGACAACACACCAGAGTCTCACAAACACAGCCCATTAGGCATAACAATAAACCAGACGTACTAGTCAGTGGCGACTTATTTGTGAGACACACCAATGTCCCCTTTGCCAGGCTCAACAAGAAGGTCACAGTCATTTGTCTGTCAGGTGCCATAATCTGCCACATCATGCTCACAATTAAGTATCTCCAGAACAGGTATAAGTATGACTCTGTCATTGTCCATGTTAATGTGAATGACTTCAGATGTACCTTTGTGGACTATACGAGGAGAGACATGATCAAGCTTTCAGTGTGTGTGCTCCAGGCAGTTATGACCCTAGCCGTAAGCAGCAACCCTACCTTAACCAAGAATGATACCACATTACCAACAAAAATAACTGACTTCAACAATTGGCTTAGTTTCTGGTGTCATTTCAAGGGAAACCAGTATCTGTCTGCCTGGGATGACATGGTTGACGAGCCTTGATGCTTTGCCAGAGTTGGCCTCCACCTGTCACCCTTGGGATTCTGGATTCTGGCCAAGACTCATGCCTCCCCATTGTGCCCTTTTTAGGCAATGTCCCAATGACAAATCTTCCAACATAAAAGATCTGTCAAAGAACAAATTGAAGGTCATGCTGCTTAACGCTAGGAGCCTTAACCTGAAAATGCACTCGCTGGAGGCTCTCCTCGCACTGGAAGATGCTAACATCCGTGCAGTCACGGAAACATGGTTCAAGGCTGTGAAGAGCACCCCTGCCTTACCAAGCTATACCTGATTCCACACATTCTGACCCAAAATGAGGTCGGGAAGATTAAGGGTGATGGAGTCTCTATCTTAATTAGACACGCACACGTCCAGACTGGTTTGCCAGCATGATGCACTTGAACTACTCCATGTACAACTGACAGTTGGGAAGACACCCATCCAAGTTATAGCGAGCTATAGACCTCCCCCTCCATGACTCAGGGCACCCACTCCTTCTACCTGGACCTACTTGACTCCATCAAGGTACCCCCTAACACCCTGATCCTTGGTGACTTCAACTGCCCCACAATAGACTGAGTGACGTATTCCTGCACTAATCCACTCACTCAACTATTCATTGACTTCATCAATTCTAACGCACTATTCCAACTTATTTCATCTCCCACAAGGGGAGATAACATTCTTGACTTGGTTCTCACCAACCTAGGTGACCGCTGAACCACTTCCATAGTAAGTTTTTCACTGGGGAGATCAGATCATCGGTCTATCTCATTCAAAATATCTAAACCGCCTACCCCCCCCCCCCCCCCCCCAGCCGTAACCAGGCTAAAAAACTTCTCAAAAGCTGACTAAAACCTCCTAAGGGAGGGTGTCATAAGCTTCACACCACCGGCCCCCCTCAGAGGATGCAGACAACTATGCTGAACAGTATTCCAGTGCAGTATACAAGCACCTGTACAACAGCATGGACTCAGCCATGCCCAACAAAACTAAAACCTGCTCCTCAAGGAAACACAAACCTGCCTGGTGGGAATCCTCTATCAACAGGCATTACAGCAAAAGGAAGAAACTGTTGTCCAGGGGTAAAAAGGCACACATACCCAACTGGAAAAACTCCCTCCTTAGCCTCAAAACAAGCAAATTAGATCACTAGTGAAAACCTCCAAAGACAATTATGATGCAAAACTAGCCTCCAAAACCAAGGGAAACCACAAAACCGTCATCACTTGCATCAGGAACCTCCATGGCAAAGCCCAGATTTGTTCTGAATTCGTATTTAATGGTACCAGTTACACTGATGCTGTTGAATTAGCCAACCTGCTAGCAGATAGGTTCAGCATAAACTTCACCCCCCCTGTCCCTTTCCAAAGGCCCATTCGACATCCCTGATTTTTGTCCTGCACATCACGTCTCCGTAGATGCTGTTAAAGGCCATATCTAAGGCAAAGAACAAAACTTCCATGGGACCTGATAGTATCCCAGGCTGTATTCTGCACCATCTCCAGCAAGAACTAGCTTTGCCATTGAGCACCCTATTCAACCACAGTGTAAGTACCGGCTTCAATCCAATGGAGAGCTGCCATTGTCATCCCCTTGCACAAAGATGGTGCCAGTATGACCCTGGGCTCTATCGCTCCATTGGCTTGACAGGTCTTGGAGCGTATTATTATGGATCTCATAAACAAGGACATAGGCAATCTCTAAGCACTTGACCCCACCCAGTTCAGATTCGTCAAGGGCAGATCTTGCCTGTTGAACCTGGTTGACTTTGAGACTTTCACCAAGGGGCTGGATGAGGAAAAGTCAGTACATAGAGCATACCTTGACTTGGCGAAAGCCTTTGACATAATCCCCCACTCTGACATCATCAAAAAGCTAACACAACTTTGAATAAATCCCTATCTCAACAGGTGGGTGGCCAACTTGCTCACAGATAGGACCCACAAGGTTAAAATAGGTACCTCCACCTCCAACAGCAGATCTGTAACTAGTGGTGTTCCCCAGAGATCTATCCTGGGAACCCCTACTGTTGGCATCTACTTTTCAGAGGTCCAGGCAAAGACAAAATGCCTGTGGCTGACAAAGTTTGTGGATGACTATAAGTTAGGTGCTGCCATCAACTCCCCAAATGATGTTAGCATACTACAAGAGGGTCTCAAAGCAACAAATGACTGGTGCCAAAGTCATGGCCTTAAATTCAAATTAAAAAAAATGTATTATCGTACCTTTCTGCAAAAACACACCCCCTACTGATTACCACATCAATGGCAACCCCCTAAACACACAACCTGTGGTGAAAGACCTGGGTACACAGGTTGACAACAATCTTGCAATCTACCATCATGTAGAAGCAGTGGTCAGAAAAGCCTTTTACTTGGTTCATCTTATAAGTTAAAGGGATTGCATCCAGAAAAAAAGGAGGTTATTACCTCTGTGTTCTCCTCCCTCATTAGGCCAGTAATTGAGTATGTTTGTGTCTTTCGGCTTTTCCCAGTTAGGGGTCGCCACAGCGGAACTCCGGTCTGCTAATGATTGGTAGTGGATTTTTACGTACCGGGTTACTAGCCCTGACGCACAACCTTCAACGAAGGCACGCCCCATTCACGTATGCCTCCACACAGAAGACGCTCTAGCTGAGAATCGAACGGGACAACGTCTTGCTATGAGGCGACAACACTATCGCAGCACTTCTCCAAATACCTGTACCAACTAGAAAGGTCACAGAAATACCTCACAAAGAGAATCCATGGCCTCTTACACTTCTCCTATGCAGACATGCCCAAATCACTGTGTCTCTACTCTGTATTCTACAGATTGCTCAGAGGTGATCTGTGTCTCACCTACAAGGCAGTCTCAGGCCCTGCCCTACTAGCGATGCTCCATATCTGTAAGTCTAACTCCTCTCTCTACCCGCTCAAAAGACCTAAATCTAATATGCAACATTAACAAAACCTGCTGGAGAGAGAGTCTCCCAGAGGCTGCCCTGTCTCTGGAATAGACTTCCCATACACGTCGGAGTACCTCGCTGACAGTCTTCAAGTGCAGCCTTGATGAGTGGCTGGGGAACCACAAATTTGATCCATGGGGTTCTACCTGTGTCCCTCATTGACAGGGGTGACAGGTGCTGATTGAGGTTTCTTTTTTGGGGATAAACTCTTGGCTAGGCTTATAAGGGCCCGAGCCATTAGCCTCGTAACCTCCTATGACCCTTTGAATAAATAAGTAAATGCTATATATCGCTTTTCTGACATTTTGTTCCTTTCATTCTCGCTAACTGCAATACTAAAAAAAAAAAATTCAAAGATCTACATACAGTTTTTATGATGGATAATAGAGTGAAGTAGCTCTTTTCATTCCACAAAAGTTGCTGCCAAGACAAGTCAGTTCATCTTAAAGTGAAGTAATTCTTCAAAGTCCAACTTCCAACTGGTCCAGTGGCTGCTCTTTATACAGAACAATGGCTTTTCAATCCATATCTTTGAAATTTTCAGACAGAAAAGATGTAAAACCTTCTTGTAACTGTTAAGTCTGCTGTCCTACCAAAATCCTCCGCTTCTTAACAAAAATTCCAACTCTGTGAAACGTACTCTGTCAAATATCAGTAAATGAAACCAGTAGCCCATTCCACAATCTAGAAGACATCTCCTGCTACTGTCTGAAGTAGGAACTAGTCTCTCTTCATCTTTTGATTCCCGTTGCCTGTCATCATTATCTCTTTCCACTTTGATCTGATGTTAACTGTGTCATCATTCAACATGATAGGGTCTAGGATCCGACATTGGATCTGAGCTGGCAACCTTCAACAGACTGATCCATGGCTCTAGCTCCTCCCTCTCTCATGATACGTTCTTGCTTCTAACCCTCAGATCTGATTTGCCGTGCTTCCTGTGCAGATGCATGTCCTCTGGCTGGTTAAGTAAATTTTGCTACTTTTCTCATGTTAGGTTTTTTTTTTTCTTGCTAGTGAAGCGAAGTCTTTTGTAGAGCAGTTTAGGCGAGTTACCATTTCTGCAGTGTTAATCCCTCCCCTCCCATAGCTTAGTTTTAAGCAGTTGTGTGTGTATGGGCTTTTAGCACCCTTTTTTTCTCTTACTGTTAGGGCTGTAACTTTTTCTGTAGTGCTTTTTTTAGTGTTGGTAGTTTCGTAGTTGCAGTGATAGGGTATCTAATAGGCCTGCTAGTTTTAAAAAGTGCTCCTCGTGCAGTTGGAAAATGCCTTATTCCGATATGCACGAGGAGTGTGTGAGTTGCTTGGGTGCCCCGTACCTGGAAGATGAATGTGACTTTTGCCACATTTAACCCCAGGCCTTAGTGGAACGCTGCAAACAAACTTCTTCTAAAAGAGTCTGGTCCAAGGAGGACCTTTTGTTTCCCCCTTAAAGGATTCCTCTTCCAATCCAAAGAGGAAGACCCCCTTCTCTCCAACCAGTTCCCACCAAGAAACTGCGTCTGGCGGATCCCAAGTCTCCGGATCGAATCCCAGCCAAGTCCACCTCAGGTATGAGGTCTTCGGAGCTGAGAGCCATGGGGCAGTCTGTTGGATCCAGGTCCCCTCTGGATCAGAGGCACTGTGATCCGACCGAGGTTAGGCCAGCCACAGATCTGACTGATTCGTCGGATCTGTCCAATGAGTTGGTTAAGCCTTCAGATCTGACAGGGTTGGTTGATCCAATTATAATCTTTGAGAGGAACCTGCCTTTCCTTCCACCTCAAAAGAGAGGTCAACCAGTCAGCTCTGAGATATTGAATCTGTTCCCCGGAGCCTGACAGTAGGTCAGAGAGGCCTCCCTCCAAGTCTATCCACTCCTCTTCCTCCTTAAGATCTTCTCGGAGTCTTTTGCCCTCAGACATGGACAAGATGATGAGTTTTCTCAAGGCCCGGATAGAGTTGGGGTTCCTGGCTTCTCCTGTCCATCCAGTCCAGGGACCCATCCCTCGACTTTTTGTTCTCCTCCTCCAACTCTGGTGGGTTTGATTCTACCGACCAGGAAGTCTGCGTCCAGATTCTGGCAAGGACAAGTATTCCCCCTTTCTCAACCCCCTGCTGGGTTCCCCGGCTTATTCTGTTCCTCCATTCTCAGAATGGGGTGAACACTGTAATGGAGTGGTCAACACTGGCTCCATTGGGGGGGGCAGGATCTGGAGCCATTTTTTTCAGTCTGGTCCCTTCCTCTCGGAGCTTCACCTTTCGATAGCTCTGGGTCGGTATCATCCGGGGGTCGGGGGCTGCTTTCGGACACTTTCCTCTCCTCCGGGGGGGGGGGGTCTCTGATGTGGGGGATGGGCCCACTTCCAGCCCCTCAGTTATCCGGGTGGTAGAGGGGACCTTCTCCAGGTCTTGGAGTTCCCTCTGCTGCACCTCCTGGTCCCTCCCTGCCTCTCTGTACTTTGGCCAGCGAAGCCTCCCATCCTGTCCTGGGTCAGCCCTCCCGATCGAGCCTTCAGTGCATTTCCTCCCCCTTTTGGAGTCCCTGTCTTTTCCAATTCCTCCCCAGAGCCCCAAGTGGAGGAGGTTCATTGTAAGAGAAAGTAAAGGAAGAGGCACTTGGACTCCCCTGTGGACCCCCTTACCAAGGATACGGACCTCCAGGAAGGAGATGGGTCCCCCAGATCTCTGCCTGATGATGTTCCTTTGGAGGCATCCTTGAGCTGTTGAAACAAAAGGGTGAATGGTCTCCCTAACCTCCATCTTCAGAGGAGTCCAGTTTTCTGAAGGATTTGGGGACAGGCCCATCTACCTCCTGGGTGCCCTCCCTGCTGGTGAGTTAGTGGATCTGACAACTATGGTGTCTGTTCTAAAAAGGGCCGACAAGATCCTTAGCCCTCCTGCTAATTGTACTTTTTGGAGCAAAGGAGTCCCAGTCGATGCCGTAGTGGTTGCTGCTGCGATTAAAAAGGAAGCTGGTAGGGCAGAGCCCCATGGTCCTTCCCCTGAACAGGGAGTCCTGGGTGATGGACCATTTTGGGAAGCGAATGTACACCACAGCTACCTTTGGGCTGAGAGCAATGAATTACTTGGCACATTTTATCTGCCTCCAAAGGGATTTGGTCCATAAGCTTTCCACCTCCCTTGCAGAGTTGTTGCTAGCGGAGCACCACAAGCTGGTGTCTCCCAAGATATCTACTCTGAACTCCCTTGCAAATTCCGTGATGAGGTTCATTTCCAAAGCTGTGGAAGCTACCTCTCAAGCTGCGGGTACAGACATTGCCTTGAGGCATCATGCCTGGCTACACTTATGAGGGTTTGCAGAACCCCTTAAGGTGTCCTTTACCAATGCCCCCTTCGATTGTTCTACTCTCTTTGGAACTTCCTTGAAGGACACTTTGACCCACAGGAAGGGAAGACTGTCTGCGGTCAGAATCAAGCTTTCTACCTCTTAGAGGTCCTTCTCTAAGACCCAGCGGGGAACCAGGAAGATATGCTTCCGTAAGACAGTCTTCCTTTTAGGATGCTTCTGAGGAATCCTCTTCCAGAGAGAGGGGGAAAGTTTCAATGGACGATGATGTCCTCGAGGCAGAGGGGGTCCACAAAATCAGGGCTCCAGGGAACCATTCTCTGAACAGCCCTATCAGAGCTCCTGAAGCATTGCCTGGCCGCTCTACCCTGGAGGGAGTCGGGGGTGGTTTACTATTAAAAAAACGAAGTTCAGTAAAAAAAAAAAAAAAAAAAAAAAAAAAACATGCGGAATATCGAATGGAAACTTCGAATGCCTGCATATTAAGTAGGCATAAATGTTGAATCTGTTGAACAAATTCAGCAGATTCAACATTTGTCGAATATCAAACATGACGTCAGTGTAGGTGCAAACTTAAGTTAAACTCCTACACTGGCATTCATGCCCCCTATACCCCCTCAAACTATATATTCAAACTCAGATCGCAGTACAGTGAGGAAAGGGATACATTTCCCCGTCCGCAGTGTACCGCAGTCTCTACATGTAACATCGAGTACATATCAGCGAGTGCAGTTGCATTCACGGATATTTATTCTCGCTCTCAACGTTCGGCAGCATAGACGTCGGCCAACTGCTGTCAGTCATTTCCATGTTCGCCAAACCAACCTTCAACATTTTAATAGTAAACCATCGGGGATCGCATTTCCCTGCACCTACAAGCCTGGATAAGAATCATGTTTGATTGGTGGGTGTTAAATATTGATCTGAAGTAGTTAACTTCATTTATCTGCAACCTGTGGGTATTTGGATCCATATTGGATCCGAGCCGGCAACATTTTATCAAGCATCTGCTCCAAGCTCCTCCCCTTACCTATAATCCCTCACCTCTCCTACCTTCCCCCAGATCTCGTTAGCCACTTCATGCGTACGCATCGTGGTCTCTCTAGCTCCAAGTTGGGTGGAACTTTTGGTACTTATAATTAGTGTGTGAGAATAGTTGTTTGTGAGCAACCCTTCCTCCCCTTCGTCTTGTCGTTGGTTTGTTGTATATAAAAAAAAAAAGAAAAAGTAGTTTAGAAAGTTTGTGTTTCTGAGGTAGAGTAGGTCTAACCAACCCCTGTGTGTGTGCACTTCTAGTTTAGCCTTTGGCTATGTGGAGTGTGTTTATGGCTGACCAGCCAAAACCAATGTTTAAAAAAAGTGCACAGTGTGTGGCCACAAGCTTTCCCCGGCTGATGGCCATACTCTGTGTGTTATTTGCCTGGGCATTCCCCATCTTAGTCTGCCATGTGCTGTGTGTGCAGGGTTCAACCCCAGGGCCTTAAAAGAGAGGAAGGCAAAACTGGTAGCCAAGGGCCTGCTACCAGTTTCTGCTTTAGACATGACGACCTCGACTCCAGTAGCCCCCCCTGAAAGCATTCGTGTAAGAGGAGGCACATGGACTCCCCCAAGTCCCTCACAGAAGATACTAACTTGGATGAAGGTGAGGGTTTCCCCAGGTCACCTCCCAAGGATGTCTCCTTTGGAGACATCATGGAAATCCTCCGCTAGAGGGGAGGTTGGTCAGCCCCAAAACCTTCTACAGACAAGTCAGTATTCCTGGACGCCTTTGGCACGGACCCATCTACATACTGGGTGTCCCCTCCTGCAGATCCATTAGTGGATCTTATTACCATGCGGGCATGGAAGGAATGTGACACCATAGAGCCAATACCCAAATGCCCTGCAGGATCCTTTCTCTTCCCACAGACAGACAGGCCTGGTACAAGGGATCCCCTAGGATGCTATGGTGGTGGCAGCTGCTAGCAAGAGAGAACTGGCTCAGGAAGTTCTTCAGTCCACCTTCTGGACAAAGAGTCTAGGGCGGTGGATCGCTTTGGGAAGAGTCTTTTCTTCAGCGACATTTTCCATACAAGCGCTGAATTATTTGGCACACGTCATTCGACTCCAGCGAGACCTGGTCACAGAATTCGCTTTTTCGCCCCCCAGAGTCCTTGTCACCAGAGGACAAGCGACTGTTCCCGGCAAAAATGTTCGACTCTGAAATCCGTTTCAAACACATCTATGCGTCTTCTTTCCCATGCCACGGAAGGAGCAGCTGGGACTGGTGTAGCTATGAGGCGGCACGTTTGGCTCACTGTCAGTTCACGGACCCCTTCAAGGCGTCATTCACAAATGCTTCTTTTGACAGTTCCACCCTGTTTGGGAAGACAATTTGTGACACCTTAGTCCAGAGCGGGAAGGACGGGAAGACTGTCTGCTGTCAGAGTCCGCTTCTCTAGCCCTCAAAGATCCTTTTCTAGGTATCAGAGAGGGCAAACGAAGATGTGGTTCCAAAAATCTGTTTTCCTGGGACACTCAGGACAACTCGTCCCCTAGAGGCAGAGGGGGACAAGACAGACGCTGCCCCAGAGGGTGTCCGAGGAACTTTGTGTCTAGGGAGACCTTCTCTGACAGATCCACGCAGCAACCCTGAGTGGTTGCCCGACTGTCCTACTCTGGAGACAGTCGGGGGAAGATTGTCATTGCACCTAACAGCTTGGGAGTCCATCACGACGGACTGTTGGGTGCTCCAAATAATATCCAGAGGATACTCCATCCTGTTCCTTGCCCCACCCATCCAATCAAAGCGCCTCCCGAATGTTCCACCCGCTCAAATGGAGGCCGCAGTGCACGAAATTTCAAAGCTGCTTTACAATCGGGCCATCAAACTGGTCCCCCCAGATCAGTCCAGATTAGGCGTTTACTCCAGGTTCTTTTTAGTGCAAAAAAAGACGGGGGACCTCAGACTGATATTGGACCGGTCAACCCTGAACCTGCCTGTAGCGAAGCAGAAATTCCGGATGGTCACCTTGCAGTTCGTTCTACCTTATCTCCAATAATGAGACTGGATGTGCTTGATAGACCTCCAGGACACTTACTACCACATGAAGATTTGCAGAAGCTCCAGGAGATTCCTTTGCTTCTGGCTGAGAGACTATCATTTCCAGTTCAAAGCCCTGGCCTTCGGTCTCACCACAGCCCCCAGGGTGTTTACCAAGGTTATGGCAGTAGTAGCGGCTCACCTGAGGCTTCAGGGAATTCAGGTGTTTCGTTACCTAGACAATTAGCTCCTCACTGCTGCCACCAAGTGTCTACTTTGCATGGCCAGAGACTCCTTCCTGCATTTTGCAGTCAATCTAGAGATTACCATCAACATCTCCAAGTCCTGCTTGAACCCGACACAGACCTTGGAATTTATAAGGGCACGGTTGGACACTCTTACTATTACAAGTTTTTCTCACTCAGGACAGGGTCTAGAACCTATGGGCCCATGTGTCAGTGATCCTCGTCCCCAGGACACAAATGGCGAGCTACGTTCTCCGAGCCCTAGGCTCCATGGCCGCAGCAATTTCAATTCTTCCATGTGCACGCCTTCATATGAGGGTGCTTCAGTGGACCTTGGTAATTCAGTGGTCTTGGTTAGACCTCCCCATGGACTACCCTATATGGATTAGCAGAGCCTGCAAGATTTCTTTTCTTTGGTGGCTCCAGTCGCCAGAAATCTTAGCAGGTCGTCCATTCTTAATATCCCCAGCCCAAGCCACAGTGACCATGGATGCCTCCCAGCTCGGGTGGGGGTGGGGGGGCACTTCTTGGGAAGGACGGTCCAAGCCACATGGTCTCAGACCTAGACCAGATTGCATATCAGTGTTCTGGAGATGAGGGCAGTGCTTTTAGTGTTGCAAGCCTTTCGTGCTGTTTTTCCTCCGGGGACGATTGCAGTTCAGACAAACATGTCTGGTACGTCAACAGACAAGGAGGGACCAGATCTTACCCTCTCTGCCATGAGGCCATGAGAGTGTGGGAGTGGGGGATTTCCACCATTTGGTTTCTGATTGCAACACACATTCTGGGATGCTTCAACATCTTAGCGGACAGACTGAGTTGGGCTATTCTAATGCCATACGAGTGGTCTCTGAAACAGTCGATAGCGAAGGAGATCTTCCTAGCGTGGGGTCACCCTTGCTGCGATCTCTTCGCATCTCTTTCCTACGCTAAGTACAGTGAGTTCTTTGCTCTGATCCCCTCCCCAGGGGACTCCCCCAAAGACGCTGTCATTCATGCTTGGCCTCCTGGGTTACTGTATGCCTATCCCACCTCTCATTCAGAAGTTTCTTCAGAAAGCTTACCGACTGGGGTGCAAAGTGATCCTCATTGCCCCGTTCTGGCCTCGGCAAGTGTAGATCCCCTTCCTCTGGTCTCCTGCTCTAACTTTTCCACGGATTCTGGATCCCTGCCCGGATCTCATCTCCCATCCCTCGGACATCAATCCGCCCTATCTGGACAGCCTCAAGCTGAAGGCTTGGTTGCTCCAGTTTCCTTGATCGCTAGGACCTCCCGGTCTATCATCTTCAGTAAAGAGTATTCTAGTGGCATCCCACAAAACTTCAACTAGGAAGGTTTATCGCAGCAAGTGGAAACGCTTCTCTATTTGTGCTTCTCTGAGAAACATAGATCCATTTACAGCCCCAATTCCTGCAGTGTTGGAGTTTTTGTCCTACATTTTCCAACAAGGGGGCTAGTTCCTCCACAGTGAAAGTACAACTGGCAGCCATATCTAATTTTCATGTCGGCAAAAATCTGAATGCTCTGGCCTCTGAGATTGTGCAAGGCCTTTTTAAAAGGTACTTTTCTCTTGCGTCCCCCGTTTAAGAATTCTGTCCCTCCTTGGGACCTTACTCTAGTTCTGCAGGCATTGCTGGCACCCCCATTTGAACCAGCAGCATCAGTAGACTTAAAATTCCTGTCCTGGAAGACAGCTTTTCTAGGGGCCATTACCTCGGCTAGATGGGTTTCTGAGATCCAAGCTTTGTCTGCCGTGCCCCCCCTATTGATCTTTCATAAAGGCAGGGTTTTGCTTCGTACTAACCCTTCTTTCTTACAGAAAGTTGCTTCTGAATCTAATATTAACCAGATGATTAATCTGATTGTGTTCTTTCCAAATTTCCAGAACAAGGGTGAATATAAGCTGCACTTGCTAGATGTTCATAGACTGCTTCATTTCTATTTTCACAGGACTAAACAGTTTCATAGTCTGACCAATTATTCGTGTCCTTTTCCTAGACACTTTTTGGGCAAGGCCATTTCCAAGGTCTCCTTAGCTAGATGGATTATACAATGTATACTGCAAGTCTATAGGGATAAAGGCTTATCCCCACCTGGTCCTATTAAAGCTCATTCTACCAGATCTATGGCAACTTCTGCTGCTTTCTGGTCTAGGGTTTCTCTGGATAATATCTGTGCAGCAGCGACCTGGGCAAGGTCACATACATTTACTTCTCATTATAAGTTGGATTTGATCTCTACAGGGAGAGCATCCTTTGGCTCTGAGGTGCTCAGGAATATCCTTCCATGAGGGCCTCCCAGGAGTTTTGGTAGCTGGGGATTCTGTCCCACAGGTTGCAGATAAATGAAGTTAACTACTTCAGATAAAGAAGTTATGTACTCAGCATAACGTTCCATTTCCATCTGAGTAGTTATACTTCATTTTCTGCAGCCGTCCCTCCCTCCTTCCCCCGAACCTGTTCTAGGTTAACGTTATTGAGCTTCTAATAGTTTGGTTAATGACAAACTAAATCTGAAGGAAGGTAGGAGAGGTGAGGGATTATGGGTAAGGGGAGGAGCTTGGAGCAGATGTTTGATAAAATGTTGCTGGCTCGGATCCGATATGGATCCGAATACCCACAGGTTGCAGAAAATGAAGTATAACTACTCCGATGGAACATTATGGTGAGTATATAACTCCTTTTTTCCAGGGGCTATTTCATTTCCTTGTCGGAACCTCCTCCAGCAAGATGTTACCTCCCAGATGTGCCACCCAGTCAGAGGGAGTTGGCCGTCAAAGAAGTTCAACAGTTTCTTTTAAAAAGAGCAATTCAAGAGGTTCCAGCAGGACAAAGAGGATCTGGCACTTTAGCTTCTTTTTAGTGCCAAGTAAGAAGAGGGGGACCTATGACCTATTCTGGATCTCAGGAAGCTCAACCTTTCAGTGAAGAAATCGAAGTTCTGGCTGGTCATTGCTCAGTCTATTCTGCCACTTTTATGCAAGGACTATTGGATGTGCTCTCTGGACCTCCAGAACGCCTACTATCACAGACAGGCATTCCAGGAGACATCTTTGCTTCCGGCTAGGAGCCAATCATTACCAGTTCAGAGCCCTATTCTTCGGTCTCACCACAGCCCCCTGGGTATTCGCCAAATGTATGGCAGTGGTAACCTACGACTGCAGGGGTTCCAGGTCTTCCCGTACCTTGACGATTGGCTCCTCACAGCACCATCAAGACATTGACTGATTCAAGCAGTTCATTATATACTTTGCCTTTTCTGTCAGTTGGGGATAACTGTCAACCTTGCAAAATCCAATCTGACTCTCAGTCAACAGTTGGAATTCGGAGGGGTTCACTTAGACTCTGTTTCAGAGATTGCAGCCTTACCCTTGCACACAATCCAATTAATACAAGATCAGGTCATGCAGATTTTATATCTGTCACGCCCCTCTGTACACCTGGTCCTTTAGGCTCTCAGGTCCATGGTCTCTGCCATCCACCTCATTCCCCTGGCCAGGTACTTAAATGAGTGTTACAGTGGACCTTGGATGTCCAGTGGCTGGCTCTGTTTCATCCCCTAAGACCATAAAACTGACAACTGGGTGCAGACGTCACCTCCAATGGTGGCTTCAGTCTCAGGATCTGTCTCTAGGCAAGCTCTTTTCTCCCACTGCCCACGGCCACAATGGCCATGGATGTCTCCCTATTGGGGTCGGGGGGGGGGGGGCATTTGCAAGGAGAGACTGTCCATGGCACATTGTACCCAGTAGAGACCAAAATCCATATATATGTCCTAGAGATGAGAGCAGTTCTTCTGTCGTTGCAAGCTTTCCAGGACTACCTTCCTCTAGGGATAGTTGCAATTCAGCAACATGGCAGTCATCTGGTACCTCAACAAACGGGGGGGGGGGGGGGCATGTTCTTACTTATTGTGCAGAGAGGCCATGAGAGTGTGGGAATGGGCGATGTCCTCCAACCACTTCCTTATTGCAACGCACATACTCGGAAGTTCCAACATGTTGGCCGACAGGTTCAGCAGATGTATCTTGAGTCCTCACGAGTGGTCTCAGTCCTTCAGTGGCGAAGCAGATTTATGACTGACGTCAATTGTGCTGCGACCTTTTTGCCTCTGCAGCCAATCACAAAGGAAGCAGGTATTTCGCCATGATTCCCCCCCCCCCCTCGAGGGAGTCACCAAGGGATACTGTATTTCACGATTGGCCCCCGGGTTTCTCTATGCTTATCCTCTTGTCCCCTGATACCCAAGGTTCAGCAGAAAGCTCATCGCCTGAAGACATCCCTTATCCTCATTGCCCCTTTCTAGCCTCGTCAACAGTGGTCCCCCTTCATCAGGTCTCATCTGAAGTTCCCGCCTTGGGTACTGGATCCCTGTCAGGATATCATCTCCCATCCATCTGGGCTTCCTCTCCCGAATCTTCAAACCCTTTGTCTAACTGTATGGTTTCTCCAGTTCCAGTGATCATCAAACAGTCCAGGCTAGCATCTCCCATTAAACATACCATTTTGGCCTCTCAGAAACCCTCCACTAGGAAGGTTTACAGTAGTAAGTAGAAGTAGTTCTCCATCTGGGCTAGGAACAGGAATCTCGATTCATTTTCTGATTCAATTACAGATATACTCTTGGACTTGATCTCCCTTTTTCAAGCAGGAGTGAGTTTTTCCACTGTTAAGCTTCATTTGGCGGCAATTTCCAATTTTCATTAGAGGTCTGTCCCCGCCTTTTCCTATAGACTTTGTAAAGCGTTTATGAAAGGGATTTTTTTTTTGCTTTGGCCACCAATTAAGGACCCTTCGCTCGTTCTGTAATCGCTGACTAGGAGCGCCTTCGAACATCCTGGCTCCTGCAATCTGAAGTTTGTCATGAAAGACTGCCTTTCTGGTCGCTATTACATTAGCTAGGAGGGTTTCAGAACTGCAAGCTCTCACCATTACTCCTCCCTACATTATTTTTCACAAGGACAGTCTCTTTCTTAGAAGGAACCCCCTCCTCCTTGCCCAAGATTGCTTTTTAGTCATGTTTGAATCAAGATATTCAACTTCCAGTATTCTTTCCCAACTATTCCAACGGGGGGGGGGGGGGGTGGAGTATATCTTACATACCTTGGACATTCACCAACAGTTGTGGTTCTACCTGCACAGGACAAAATGTTTTTGTAAATCAGAACAGCTTTTTGTGGCTTTCTCCTAACAGATGTGGCTTTCCAGATGTGATAGTGTTCAGTCTCGCCGTTTGTTCTTACACATGGGTTCGGAGCCGATCCTCGGCTCCGTGCCGGCCTCTTGCAAGCTCTGCATCGAGAAGAAGCTCGAGACAATCTAATACCCACAATCCCCCTCTGCCTTTACCTCAGATCTAGTTTGCCGCTGCTGCATACGCATCGTTGGGAGCTAGCTCGAGAGTTTCTAAGCTAAGATATAACTTTTGTTGTTATATGTTATTAGGATTCTAGTCTAATTAATATTTTTCAGTATTAACTGTGTGATTGTGTTTGGTTCCGTTAATTATTGGTACCGTTAACTTTTATTATCGGTTAAATATTCGTCGGGGCCTACACCCTACCTAATTTTACCTAGTTAAGGAAAATTTTTACCGGATTTGACAATTTCATCGGTTTTGACTAACTTTATCGGACTTGACTATTTTACTGGATTGTCTTTCTTACCTATAATGTCTGAGAAGGTAAAGTCTGGTTTCAAGCGTTGTCAGTGTGGCCAGAAAATGTCGGTCACTGACAACCATAGTTCCTGCGTCTACTGCCTTGGCCCTCTCCACTTACAAGAGGATTGCTCCATCTGTCACTCTTTTAGTGGGAGGGTCATGACAGATAGGCGCAGGAAACTAATGGACAGAGGTCTATTGAAACCTGCTTTCCAAGAGGCTCTGGATGCTTCTGACCAGGCATCGAAGTCCTCTAAGGAGTCGAAGACGTCGGAGCCTAAGTCATCGGCTGCGAGCTCTTCTTCAAAGGTTAGATCACCGGTTCCACAGACTTCGGGGCCGAGTGTTCAACTGGTATCGGTTCCTGAGCCTCGAGTCTTGGAACCGGTGATGGAGCTCCCTCCTTCGACCATATTGAGGTCGGCTCCGTCTTCGGTTCCTTCGACCCGTTCTTCCTCCAAACTTTCGGATGTCGATGTGGATCGCGTGGTGCAGAAGTTATTGGAGCATTCGGCCCTCTCCAAACTTATTTCGGTTTCCACCCAGTTGGTGTCGAAACTTGAAGGCCTCCCTGTATCTCCATCCATTCCTCCTCCGAGACCGATTCAGTCTTTGGAGCCGGAAGAGGCTGATCTACTGATTGTGGAGCCCTCGGGTCCAGAACCGTCCTTTCTCGGTCTGTTCCCTCACCTCGACTCCGTCGGACCGGTACCGAGTCTCGGAGCCGACGGTCTGTTCTTGGTTCCGGGGCCGAGTCGAACCGATCGTCGGTTCCGACTCTTCCCTCGGGCCTCGGCGGATCGATTCGGCTCCGTCCTCGGGTCGATGCCTTCGTGCCTGTGTCGGGATTCTTCCCATTTCTTCGGAACTGGGGACTCTTCGATGCGGGACCGGGGCGTTCGACCTGATGAGGAAGGTGTTGTCTACCCAGACAACCACATCAGTGGAAGCAGTTTCTCCTCCCATAAAGGGCCTTTGTCTTCATCTGCACCCACGGCCACATCCAAGCGTCGGGCACCAGTGTCTCAGCCACCCCTGGAGGGTGCCCCTCTTCCTCGAGGCTTCTTCGGATGCTCCCCACGAGGAAGTCCCTAGGAAGAGATTGTGTAAGAGGAGACACTTGGATTCTCCACAGGAATCCTTGACATCTGATACTGACTTAGATGAGTCAGAGGGGTCCCCTAAGTCACCTTCAGAAGATGTCTCTTTTCGGACATATTGGAGATCCTGAAGCAGAGAGGTGACTGGCAGTCCCTTCCCCCTTCTGAGGATGAGTCAGTTCTGCTGAAGGCATTTGGTGCTCGCCCTTCCTCCTCCTGGGTCACTCCGCCCTTCGACGAATTAATGGAACTAATTGCTCGAAGGGCGTGGGAGGCTCCTGACACAGTGGAACCTGTTCCGAGGAAACCTAACAAATATATCACAGCACCACAGGATAAGTCCTACCTTACAAAAGGAGTTCCAGTAGACGCTATGGTGGTGGCAGCAGCCACGAAAAAGGAGATGTCGGAGTCTTCTTCGTCTGTCCATCCGCCTAATAAAGACTCTAGGACGATGGATAGATACGGGAAGCGCATTTTTAGTTCAGCGGCTTTTTCTATGCGGTCCCTGAACTATTTGACCCATTTTACACGTCTGCAGAGGGATCTAGTCAAAGAGTTGGGAGATACCCTCCAGGGTGCTACAGATGCAGCTGTCTCAGAGAAAGTGACAGCGCAACTTAATACCCTAACATCGATTGTTAACTCGTCCATGAGGCTGATTTCCTACGCAGCCGAAGGTTCGAGTAGGGCAGCAGCTTCAGCGATTGCTCTTCGTAGACAATCCTGGATGCGCCTATGCTCCTTTGTGGAAGCCTTCAAGTCTTCCTTTACAAACGCCCCATTTGACGGTGCCACTCTTTTTGGCCCCAAGGTAAAGGAGACCCTTACCCGGTGTGAACAAGAGGGAAAGACTCTGTCTGCTGTCGAGTCCGTTTTCCACCCCAACCAGACCGTACCCCAAAGGGCAACGCGGTGGGAAAATGTGGTTTCGAAAACCCCAAGGGTCTTTCTCAGGCACACAGGGTGATGCCCCCTCTAGAGGCAGAGGACGGGTCAGTGGTGGAGGACGCCGCCCTGGCGGCAGAGGGGTCCGCAACATCAAGGTGACAGGGAAACACTCCCTGGTAAACCTTTCCAGCACTCCTGAGAGGAGGCCCGACTGTCCTGCTCTGGAGGCAGTCGGGGGTCGCTTAGCTTTATACCCTCAGGCCTGGCAAAATATAACTACAGACAAGTGGGTAAAAAGCGTAGTTACCAGAGGTTACAACATACCCTTCCTATCCCATCCCATCCCAAAGAAAAGACTCCCAGATGTACTGCCCCATCTGCGAGAGCCAGCAGCTTTAGAAATTTCAAAGCTGCTAGAAAAAAGAGTCATCCAGCCAGTCCCAGCGGACCAGCAAGGATTCGGACTTACTCAAGGTTCTTTTTAGTTCCAAAGAAAACAGGGGACTGGAGGCCCATTCTAGACCTAAGCTACCTCAATACTTTCGTCAAGAAAGAAAAGTTCCGAATGGTCACGCTTCAATCGATCCTTCCATTCTTACAGAAGGACGAGTGGATGTGCTCAATAGATCTAGAGGATGCATACTACCACATCAAAATGGCCAGGGCATCCAGAGATCATTTGCGCTTCCGGCTGGGAGCCAGTCACTTTCAATTTCGAGCCCTGCCCTTTGGTCTGACCTCAGCCCCCAGGGTCTTCACCAAATGCATGGCAGTGGTAGCGTCTCACTTGAGACGCCAGGGATTCCAGGTGTTTCCGTATCTGGACGACTGGCTCCTTTCGGCCTCCACCCGGCGTCAACTACTGCAGGCCAGAGACTTTGTTCTTCAACTGTGTGTTCACCTAGGGATCTCCGTAAACTTCGGAAAATCCTCACTTCAGCCATCACAAAATATCTTGTTCATAGGAGCAGAGTTAAACACACGTCAGTTGATTCTGAGGCTTCCCCCAGAAAGGATATTATCACTGCAGACTCACATACGTCTTCTACTCTTGTCAAGGAAATCTCCTGCAAAACTAGTACTGAAGGTGTTGGGCCTCATGTCAGCCTCCTTATTGCAATTCCCCTGGGAAGGCTGCACATGAGAGTCCTACAATGGCTACTGTTTGCTCAATGGTCGTTTCAACAACTACCTCTAACACACGAGATTCTTATAACAAAGACTTGCAAAACAGATCTAAACTGGTGGCTTCAAACGTGCAACCTTTCCAAGGGGAGGCCGTTTGTACTACCCATGCCCACAGTTACGGTGACCACGGACGCTTCCCTGATAGGGTGGGGGGGCATCTTTCAGGGACAGACAGTCCAAGGCGAATGGACCAATTTGGAGTACAATCTGCACATCAATGTTCTAGAGTTGAGGGCAGTGTTTCTAGCGTTGCAACACTTTGCTCCCCTTCTTCCTCTAGGGACTATTGCAGTTCAGACGGACAACATGTCTGTAGTCTGGTACATAAACAAACAAGGGGGAACCAAGTCCTATCAACTATGCAGAGAGGCCATGAGAATTTGGCAGTGGGCAGAGTCCACGGGTCGCTTTCTAATAGCAACGCACATCCCAGGGTCATCCAACGTCATAGCCGACAGGCTGAGCAGAGCAATTCTGTTACCGCACGAGTGGTCTCTAAAACAGTCAGTGGCGAAAAGGATTTTTCGCACGTGGGGCCAGCCTTCCTGCGACCTGTTTGCGTCTCCAATGAATGCCAAATGCAGGAGCTACTTTGCCCTATTACCCTCCAGGGGAAGTCCCCAGGGACGCACTGGTTTACGATTGGCCCCCGGGACTCCTGTACGCATTTCCTCCATTCCCTCTGATATCAAAGTTTCTCCAGAAAGCCAGGAACCTACACAGGACGATAATCCTCATTGCTCCATTCTGGCCTCGTCAAATTTGGTTTCCCTTCCTGAAGATACACTGCATTCGGGGACCCTGGATTCTGGACCCAGAGCCAGATCTATTGACTCGCTCGTCAGGGGTTCCCCATCCCGCGCTCCGGTCACTCCATCTGGCAGCTTGGCTGCTCCAATTCCCAACTTAGCCAGGTCTGATCTTTTGTCACCAGCAGTCCAGGATATATTGGTGGCTTCGCATAAAGCTTCCACTACTAAAACATATACTAGCAAATGGAAGCGATTTGTATTCTGGGCCAATACACACCATGTGGATCCCTTTATAGCTCCTTTGAATAAGATATTAGAGTTCTTAACGGACTTATTTCATCAGGGTGCTTCTCCTGCTACTCTAAGAGTTCAATTGGCTGCCATTTCAATTTCCATGTGGAAGAATGTGGAGCTCCTGTTATGGCTCACAGACTTTGTAAAGCCTTTTTAAAAGGAGTTTTTCATATTAGACCCCGGTCAGATCTCCGTCGTCACCTTGGAGTCTGAATTTATTGTTATCTAAATTAATGTTGTCCCCTTTTGAACCCGCCTCTTCTTGCCCATTAAAATTTTTGTCCTGGAAAACTCTCTTTCTGGTAGCCATTACTTCTGCTAGACGAGTATCTGAACTTCAGGCTCTCTCCATCAAGCACCCTTATTTGATTTTTCACTCTGACAGAGTTTCTCTTCGAACCAATTCATCCTTCCTCCCTAAAGTGTGTTCTATTAACAATATTAATCAGTCCATTGAATTACCCACTTTCTTCAAAAACCACTCCAACAAAATGGAGTATATGTTACACAAATTGGATGTTCACAGACAGCTAAGATTTTACTTGGATAGAACAAAAGATCATAGAAAAACAGATCAACTCTTTGTGGCTTTTGCTGATAGCAGGAAAGGACTTGCAGTTACCAAAAGAACTCTTTCTAAATGGTTAACGGATTGTATAAGCTATGTCTACGATTCTTCAAATCAACCCCTTCTACACAAACCCAAAGGACATTCCACTAGGTCAGTGTCTACGTCTTTGGCTCATGCAGCTCGCCTACCTCTAGACGCTATTTGTGCGGCTGCTACTTGGTCTAAGCCACATACATTTATTTCTCATTATAAAGTAGACAAGGTTTCTAGGGACAGGGCAACCTTTGGTTCCACTGTGCTCAAGAACGTCCTCCCGTGAGTTCCTCAGGATCAAGGAGCTAGGGACGCTACCCATGTGTAAGAACAAACAGCGAGATTGAACACTATCACATATAGAAGTTATGTCCTTACCATAACGTTCCATGTGGAGTGTTCATCTCGCCTTTGTTCTTACAGTCCCACCCTCCCACCCTTAGGAAGAACGTTCTTTGATGCCTGGCCAGGAGCATTCTGCTACTGTTACATACTGTGTGCATAGTTGGCATATATATATGTATATATGTGTCTGTTTAGATATATATATATATAGTTTTTCTGTAATTCTTCCTATACATATGTGTATAAGCATGAATGTGCTATTCGGTAGATTGGTTTGCTTGCAAACTAGATCTGAGGTAAAGGCAGAGGGGGATTGTGGGTATTAGATTGTCTCGAGCTTCTTCTCGATGCAGAGCTTGCAAGAGGCCGGCACGGAGCCGAGGATCGGCTCCGAACCCATGTGTAAGAACAAAGGCGAGATGAACACTCCACATGGAACGTTATGGTAAGGACATAACTTCTATTTTCTAAGGTCACTATTTTTAAATGGTTAACTGGCTGCATATCCCTGGTCTAAAACCTTAACCACCTTGAGTTTCCAGGAAATGTCGAGGCTTATTCTACTAGGTCTGTGGCAGCTTCTTTGGCCTTTTTAACAAGGCTTTCTATTGATGACATTTGTGCTGCTACTTGGTATAATCCTCACACCTTTATATCTCATTACAAACTGGATTTGATTTCCAGGAGCAGGGCTTCCTTTGTCTCTGGCATGTTCTTCCTTGAGGCCTCTCAAGGTGATTGGTAGCTGGAGACTCTGACCCTATCATGATGAATGATGACATGGATAAGTAGGGTTACCATACATCCGGTTTTCCCTGGACATGTCCTCTTTTTGTGCTCCTGTCCAGGCGTTTTTTGAAAATTCTGCGATTTGTCCAGGTTTTTCAAAAACCAGACCTCCCTATTTCCTCTTTCCTCCACTTAGGTTTTTTTTTTGATTGGCTTGAATAACGGTATATGAGCTAATCAAAAAAATCTATAAAAACTGAGCTCTGTTCAATGCAGAACTGCTTGGTGATCCGCATTGAACAAAAGAGGGTCCGCTGTGTGAGTTTCTGATTGGCTTGTATACCGGCATACGGGCCAATCAGAAATCGCCAAACACGGAGCTACTTGTCTTTAATGCGGTACTGCGGTGTTCCGTGTTAGACTAAAGACCTTTTTTTTTTTGGTCTTGAAGCAGTGGTTTCTAAATTGTTATGCGACATCAGGAAATAACTGAACTTTAATAAGAGGTAATCTGTTAAAAAATAAACTAGCAATACTATTAAACTAGCAAGTTTATATGAAAACTTATGATGCCTGAAGCAGTAGTTAGAAAATTATTATGCAACATAACTGATCTTTAATAACAGATCTGAAGTAGGATATTCATTTGTCTGCAACCTGTGGGTTATGGATCCGATATCGGATCCGAACTGGCATGGTTTTCCAGCTATGGATCCAAGCTCTCAGCTCCTCCCCTCGCCCATAATGCCCTGCTCTACCCTCATGACCTCAGATCTCGTTTGCCGCGCTGGTGACTGGATTTGTATTCATAGCTCTCAGCTAAGTGGTGATTTATTACCTGTTAAAACAGAAAATTTAAAGTTTTTTGTGTATTTCTGTGTGAAAGTTTAGGTTTCCCTCTTTGATAGTTTTATATTGAGTTAAATTAAGTAATTGTTGCGTAGAGTGTGTGTGTTGGGCCTGTGTGTCTTTTGTTTAAGTTACTTTTAGTAGCTTTTTAGATTATGGCTGATCAGCCTAAATCTATTTTCTCCAAATGCTTCGAGTGTGGCCATAAGCTCTCACCGGCTGATGGCCACACTCGGTGTGTTAAGTGTCTCGGGTTGAACACCTCACATCTGGTTGTTCCATTTGTGCAGGGTTCAACCCCAGGGCACTGAGGGAGCGGAGGTCCAAGCTTGTCTTGGCGGGTCTTTTACCGCCAGACTCGGCTCCGGCCTCCGCTCCTTCGGGAACAACTGTGGCTACGGTTGTTCCCCCTGTGGCACCCCCTCCTGCTCCTGGGACTCAACCTCCCGTTTCTGGAGAGGAGAGGGATGCGAGAAAAAAGGACCGGAGGGAGAAGCACCACAAGCGGCGGGCCGAGACCTCTGTTTCGGCCCCGCCAGCCAAGCGGGCTTCTCCCCCGGCTCCGTTGTCGGCTCGGTCTCCTCCTTCTCGGCTCCGGTCCCCTGTGTGCTTTTCACCGGGTCCTGAGGAGGAGGAGACCCGATCTCCGTCGAGGCTATCGAGGAGGCACTCCAGGCCTACCTCGGTAGCCTCGTCGAGATCTACACATAGCCTTTCTGATGCTGATCTGGACCGGATGATGAGAAGGTTCATCCAGGCCCAGATGCAGATGGGAGTGCTCTTGCCTCCCCTCGGGGAGCTCAACACCCTTTTAAGCCTATTGCTCCTTCTCCGACCCGCTATCCGGGTTCGGAGCAGCTGGAGCCGAGCAGCCGAGCGGGGTGGGTGGCGCCGATAGTACTTGGTACCGGATCCGACCCTGCCCTCGAGTGCGTCGGATCCGACCTCGAGCCTGGATCCGAGCCTCGGATCCGGGGATCAGTGCTCCTTCGGCGCCGTCTGTGTCGGAGCGTACTGTCCTTCGGATCCGGCGCGCGCCGGCTCGTCCACTCTTCGATCCGAGGGGAGCCGATTGTCGGATCCTTTGGTCGAGGTCGGCTCCTCGCTTTTGATGTAGTGGAGAGGGCTCTGTTGAGGGTCTCCGGACCCCGGCACTTGTTCCGGCTCCGTCCGCTCCCTCTGCACTGGGCCAGGCTTCCACCATCCGGCCCTGGGACAGCCCGTTTCTGTGCCCCAAGTTGCTCCTATGGAGCAAATTGCTGCTGCGAGGACTCCTCTGACAGCCCCCAGAGGAGGTCCTCGCAAGCATACGTGCAAAAGGAGGCACATTGACTCCCGAGTCTCTCACAGAAGACACGGACTTGGAGGAAGGAAGGCTCCCCACGGTCACCCCGAGGATGTCTCCTTTGGAGACATCATGGAAATGCTCCGTATAGGGGGGGGTGGTCTGCCCCCATGTCTTCCTCGGACGAGTCCGTGTTCTTGGAGGCATTTGAAATGGGCCCGTCTACCTCTTGGGTGTCCCCCTGCCGACCCCTGGTGGACCTTATTACCACCAGGGCGTGGAAGGAACCGGACACCGTGGAGCCAATTCCCAAAAGACCGGATAGGATCCTTAGTCCGCCATCCGACCGGGCCCATTGGAGTAAGGGGCCTCCGGTAGATGCCATGTTGACGGCGGCCACAAAGAGGGAACTGGCTCAGGAGAGTCCTCAGTCCACCCACCGAGCAAGGAGTCTCGGATGATGGACCGCTTGGGGAAGCGGATGTTCAGTTCGGCGACCTTCTCGGTAAGGGCGCTGAACTATTTGGCACATGTCATTAGGATGCAGCGAGATCTTATTAAGGAATACGCTGCATCCCCGAGTCCATTTCGAGGAGGACAGAGTTCTGCACTCCACCCGTATGGCCACTCTTAGGTCAGTTACAAATACTTCTATGCGGCTACTCTCCCATGCAACGGAAGGCGCTAGAGCTGCGGGACAGGACTGGTCACTAGACGCCAGGCCTGGCTCCGTCACTGCGATTTTTCTGAGCCCTTCAAAGCGTCGTTTAACGCCCCTTTGATGGTTCTGCTCTGTTTGGCAAGACCGTTCGAGACGTTGACCCAGAGCGAAAGGACGGAAGACGCTGTCTGCCGTGAATCCGCTTCTCTGCACCCCAGAGGCCCTATTCTAGGAACCAAAAGGGTCAGAAGAAGATGTGGTTCCGGAAGTCGCAGCAGTCCCAGCCTGCTCCGGACAACCAGTCCTTCCGTGGCAGAGGAGGACAGGGAGGACGCCGCCCTAGAGGCAGAGGGGCTCCCAGAAACTTCGGGTCCAGGGAACCTTTCTCTGAACGGCCCGCGCAGCAACCCTGAGGGGTTGCCCGACTGCTCTACTCTGGAGGCAGTCGGGGGACGTTCTCCGGGGCACCTAGCGGCATGGGAGACCATAACATCGGACCTCTGGGTTCTCCAAATCATATCCAGGGATATCGCATTCCTTTCCTTCACCTTCCAAAGTTGAAGTCCCTCCCAGACGTCCCACCCGGTCAACGGGAGGCCGCTTTGGCAGAAATTGGCCATCTGCTAAAGAAAAGAGCCATCCAGCCCGTTCCCCCAGACCAGATCGGATCAGGGTTCTACTCCAGATTCTTTTTAGTGCCAAAAAGACGGGGAACTAAGACCAATCCTAGACCTCTCTCTTGAATCTGGCAGTCCCCAAAGAAAAATTCGAATGGTCACTCTGCAATCTATTCTCCCCTTCTGGGAGAAAATCACTGGATGTGCTCGATAGACCTCAAGGACGCGTACTACCACATCCTGATGGACAGGCGCTCCAGGAGGTTTCTCCGCTTCCGGCTGGGAGCCAGTCATTACCAGTTCCGGGTCCTTCCCTTTGGTCTCACCACAGCCCCCAGGGTGTTCACCAAAGTATTAGCAGTGGTAGCGGCCCACCTGAGGCTTCACGGGGTGCAGGTCTTTCCCTACCTGGACGACTGGCTTCTTACCCGCCCAACAAGGCCTCTACTTCTATTGGCGAGACTCCTTTCTCCATCTTGCTCCCTTTCTGGGCATCACAATAAATACAAAGAAATCCAACCTGGCGCCCACACAGCTCTTAGATTTTATAGAGGCCAGGCTAGACACAAGGAGTTTACGAGCCTTCCTCACTGCGGACAGAGTTCTAAATCTGCAGCTCCAGGTGCGGGCCATTCTCCATTCAAGTTCTGTTCCAGCGGAGTTGGTCCTGAGGGCTCTAGGGTCCATGGCATCGGCTATAGCACTTCTTCCTCTTGCCAGGCTCAATATGCGCATTCTACAGTGGACGCTCTTAGTACAGTGGTCATACCTTGCTCTCCCCATGCATCATCCCATAGCGATCAGCAAGGCTTGCAAGCGGTCCCTCTTGTGGTGGCTCCACTCCCGGATCTCCACAAAGGCCGCCCATTTTGTGCTTCTCCTCTCGCCACGGTGACCACGGACGCCTCCGCCTCGGGTGGGGGCACTTTATGGCCGGACCGTCCAAGGCACGTGGAACGATTCAGAGACCTTACTGCATATCAATGTTCTAGAGATGAGAGCAGTGCTCTTAGCGTTGCTAGCACTTCAGGACTTTCTTCCCTTGGGAACAATTGCGATTCAATCGGACAACATGTCTGTTGTCTGGTACATCAACAAGCAAGGGGGAGCAAGGTCTTACCCTCTTTGTCGAGAGGCCATGAGAGTTTGGGAATGGGCAATCTCCACCAATCGCTTTCTAATAGCAACGCACATTCCGGTCGGTCCAACATCCTAGCGGACAAGCTCAGTCGCACCATTCTGACCCCTTACGAGTGGTCTCTCAATTGTCAAGTAGCGGAACGCATATTCGCACGGTGGGGAACCCTTCATGCGATCTTTTGCTTCTCCCTCAAACACCAAGTGCGACAGTTTTTCGCTCTAATACCTCCTCCGGAGGTACCCCAAGAGACGCTCTGGTGCATGCTTGGCCACCCGGTCTTCTGTATGCCTATCCACCCTTGCCTCTGATGCTCCAAGTTCTTCAGAAAGCCTCTCGGGTGGGTTGCAGAATGATTCTCATTGCTCCATTCTGGCCTCGACAGATCTGGTTCCCCTTCCTAAGGTCTCACTCGGTGAATCCTCCTTGGATTCTAGATCCCATCCCGGATCTGATATCCCATCCATCCTGCATTCCTCCTCCGAATCTGGACAACCTGAAGCTGACCGCTTGGCTGCTCCAGTTCCACTCTTGATAAGGACTCCTGGTATTTCATCACCGGTTAAGGCAATTTTGGTGGCAGCTCATAAACCATCCACTAGAAAGGTTTACCAAGCAAGTGGAAACGCTTTCTCTTTGTGGGCGGAGCGGCAAGGCCTGAATCCCTTCACGGTTCCTCTTCCTTTAGTGCTTGACTTTCTAACCACTCTCTTTAACGATGGTGCCAGCAGTTCCACAGTCAAAGTACAACTGGCGGCAATTTCTCACTATCACATTGGCCATGACTCTAATCCTCTTATGTCAGCCAAATTGTGTAAAATTTTTCTTAAAGGTACGTTTCTTCTCAGGCCCCTATAAAACAAGCAGTTCCTCCTTGGGACCTTTCTCTGGTCCTACAGGCCTTGACCGCCCCTCCTTTCGAGCCAGCTGCACGGTGGATCTCAAATTCTTGTCCTACAAGACAGCCTTTTGGTAGCCATTACATCAGCCAAGAGAGTTTCTGAACTTCAAGCATTATCAGCTAAACCTCCTTACTTGGTATTTCATCCGGACCGTGTCTCCCTCAGGACCAACCCGTCCTTTCTTCCTAAAATCGCTTCTGAAGCAAACATCAATCAATCCATTAACCTCCCTGTTTTCTTCCCTAAATATGAAAACAAAGGTGAATATAAGCTACATTCACTAGATGTTCACAGGCAACTTAGATTTTATCTGAACAGGACAGCTGGTCATAGGCAATCCGACCAGCTGTTTATTTCCTTTGCAAAATTCAATTTGGGCAAGCCAATCTCTAAAGTTTCTCTGTCCCGCTGGATTTCACAGTGCATTTTATTGGCTTATCAAGCTTCAGGAAGGCCGCACCGGAGGGTGTTCATGCCCATTCAACCCGGTCAGTATCTACCTCGGCAGCCTTCAAGGCTAGGATTCCTCTAGATGATATTTGTGCAGCAGCCACGTGGGCTTCATCTCATACGTTTATTTCCCACTATAAGTTGGATCTTGCATCTAGGGGTAGAGCATCCTTTGGCTCCGCGGTGCTCCGGAATATCCTTCCATGATGGCCGCCCAAGATTCAGGTAGCTGGGGACTCTGTCCCACAGGTTGCAGACAAATGAATATCCTACTTCAGATTTAGAAGTTATGTACTCACCATAACGTTCCATCTGAGTAGGTGTATTCATTTGTCTGCAACCATCCCGCCCTCCTATCCCCCTGGCCTTTCAGTTTCCTGCATATTCTATGTTACCCTTTTTAGGGTGTTGTTGCTTTGGCAAACTCGATCTGAGGTCATGAGGGTAGAGCAGGGCATTATGGGTGAGGGGAGGAGCTGAGAGCTTGGATCCATAGCTGGAAAACCATGCCGGTTCGGATCCGATATCGGATCCATAACCCACAGGTTGCAGACAAATGAATACACCTACTCAGATGAAACGTTATGGTGAGTACATAACTTCTAATTTGTGTGCAGTATCGCATTGATTGCACAGTTGTTGTTAAATAGGTGTATCTTATTTCTGATACCTGTAAAACGTGACTTTACTGCAACTGTTTAATCTGTAAATGTTTTGAAACTTCATTGCACCTTTTGATCTATGAAATGGGGCTACTACTCATTGTTGTGTAATGAGAGTAATTTGGATTGCAAACGTCGTGCAGTGTCCGTGTTTGTGCTGTTTACAAAACCTTTTTTTAAGAAATCGTAACTAGTCCTGATTTCTGCAGCTCACTTGTGACCATACACATTTCACTTTTAAGTCTAAGCTGGGTGCACAACATTGAATGCATAAATCCTGACATTTGTGTCAGAGAATTAGTGTGGTTTGAGTATATTTAATGATGGAGGCATACATCTCAACTGCCTGATTTTCACAGAATGTCCAGATTGTTTTGCCTCTTATTTTTGGTGTGCTTCTCAGAACATTTATTTTTTGACAAGTCATTGAAATTTAAGTTACAAAATAGACATTTCAGTTTCAGATTTCATATCTTGTAGAAAATGCATGCCAATATAAAAACTTGTTGTTCTGCCAACTGTATAAGTTTATAACATTAATGTTTAAAATCTGTTCCTGAATTTGTGCCTCTGTCCCCCATTACTTTTTGCTTTGTATAGATTTCTTGCACCAGTAGGTTTAGAGGGATGCTTTTTAATGTGGAACTGTGATGTTCCGCATTAAAGACTTAAGACCTTTTTTTTTTTGTTTTGGTTTTCACCTAGTGTGAAGAATCTGGCAACCCTAAGAGGACGAAAACATATGTGCTAGTATAATGGTATAATACCAGCACATATTTTTTCGTCCTTTTTCACATACCCAAATATGGTAACCCTACTTAAACCTTGCCTGTGATATAAACAGGATGTGCTGGAGAGACGAGTATGTATCCCAGAGACTACCCCATCTGTGGAACAGGGTGCCCTTCTATGTGAAGCAGAGTTCCTCCCTAACCCAGTTCAAGTGCAACTTGGACAGTTGGATGGGGAACAGGAAATTTATCTCTGGTTTGGCTCCCATGTCTCTAATCGACACAGGCAACTTGTAAATGGTTGATCTCCCAGGTCCCCGCTTACACTTGTCTAGAGTATCAGAACTTGTCAGAGATTTGGGATGCATGGCTAGGGTTAAAAAGGCCCTTGTGGTCATTAACCTAGTAAACACCTATGAATCTATGAAATAATCCTTCCTTTATACCCAAGGTGGTGAATGAGTTTTCTCTTGATCTAATCAATTGCCCACTTTCTTCACTTCTCAACAGTCCTCCAGTGAGAGGATCTTGCACGCCTTGGATGTGCCTAGACAAGACAGGTTTTATTTGGCTAAAACTAAGGGTATCAGGAAATTTGATTAGCCTTTGTTTCTTTTCATCACAGGGCTGTGGGGTTGCCTGTTTCTAAGTAGACTGTTTCTTCTTGGATTTGTAAGGTAGTTTCATTTTGTGCTTCATGGTAAGAGTCTCCCTGTTCCTGTAAAGGCTCACTCCACTAGGTGTCTGGCTTCCTCTGGTGCATCCTTTAAAGGTTTTGATACTAACACCATATTGGAAGCTGCCACTTGGTCTTCTGTTCATACTTTAACCAAGCATTATAAGCTGGATAGTATTTCTGAATCTAGAGCTGGGTTTGCTGTAGCCATTCTTCCTGGCTTTGTAGAAATTTCCCCTCTGTTCCTTCCTAAGCTTTGGTATTCTCCCACATTAAGAATACTGGAACATTGGAATAGAAGGACATAGAGTAGTTGCGTCAAATCTTACCATAACCATAGATGTCCTTTTCTTTTATTTTGCAGTCTTCTAGCCCTCCATCCTTCCCCCATACCTTGTTCTTTCTTTAGATGGCAGATTATTTTTCTTTTTCTCTGGTGTTTCTCCTGGGGCATTTCAGTTCTGAGGATTGTGCATGCAGACATCCTTTTATGGCTGATGTTAGGTAAGCCATACATGCGATGTCCCACATACTTGCAGTAGCTAAAAGCTGTTGTACTCTGGCCGGACATTGGGTCTCTTGGGGCGGAAGATCTCCCACATGTTAAGAATACTGCCGCATAGAAGAGATGGACATCTGTGTTTATGGTAAGATTTTACACAACTACTCTTTAAGCAGTTTTAACGGTCTTACCATGATCTCGGATACAGGTAATTACTCCTTAACATAAGACTCGAACAAAGGGGTCTATATTAGAATCTTGAAGATGTTCTTCATACCACATTGCTGCAGTCCTAACACTTGGGTAGTCCGCTGTCCCAGTCGGCCCGAATACCAAAGTATATGGCTGACGTCGGTCAAGGCGCATTAGTCTGACGTCAGGACGTCAGGGTACAAATGCGCATGACCGACGTCATATCCTCAGTCTTTTTTGCCGCATGGTCCGATGCAGAAGCAGTTTTGCGAGTGCAGGTTGGCGTTCTGAAATTTTCTGAAGTCGGAGTTTCAGACCGAATCAAAGTTGGCTAAGTACGCCGTTGCGGAATATTTTGGTTTTTTCTTGCCTCAGTATTTAACCGGATGTCAGAAAAAGTTAATAACTGTATTTCTTGTGGGAAACAGATACCTCATAGGGATTACCATACCTTGTGTATACCTTGTTTAGGGCCTGAGCACGACGTTGTTGGATGTCGCTCTTGTGCTAGATTTAACAAACGCACTATAAAGAGAAGGTTAGACTGTGCCAGGTTAGTTTTTGGGAAGCGTTGTAATTATAAAATGCCGGCGGATGCTCCGACGCCCGCTTCGGCCAAAAAGCGCAAGGACAAAGCAGCAAAGCCTAGGTTGGAAGAACCGTCAGTCCCGGACGTCGGTTCTTTAGAAGGCTCAGTGGAGCCGGAGGCTCTGCCAGAAGTTTCTTTGGAGTCTCAGGGAGAGACTTTACTGTTACAAGATGTGTCTTCTCAGGAGGTAGGCCAGGCTGAAGGGGCTTCTCAGGTGGCTGTTCTCCCCTCTCTGCCTAAGGTGGTTAGGCCCTCCCCTTCTGTTTCCAAGACTTCTTTGAGAGGCAGGCCAGGTTTAACTTCAGTGGGGGTCTCTCCTAGTTCTTCGGGATCTTTGCCTAAGAAACATATGCTTAAAATGGCAGAAGATTTGATTACTATGATTAGAGGTTCTATGCCCCCTCCTGATAAGAGGCCTAGGGTGGAACCTGAGCTTGAGAGTTTTGAGCAGTGTTCGGAGGCTTCTGAGTCTTCGGCTGAAGACTTGCAGGAGTATCCTCCTTATTCTGATGTGGATGATTCTACTCCTTCGGCTTCTCCTCCTGAGGATTTCTCTTTTTCAGAGACTCTTCATTCCATGAGGGAGCATTTTAAATGGGAAGGCCAAGATTTCTCTGATTCCAGGAAGAGGCTTAGGGAATTTTTGTTTTTACCCCAGCATAGGCCTTTAGCTATACCTCCTGTTCTGGATGTGGTGGAAGATGTTTTTGCAGAGGCTTCCCTGAACCCTGATTCTTTGCCTCCTGCCCCAGTTAAACCAGATAGGTATTATAGGGTGCCTGAAGCTCATAAGTATCTTTTTAAGAGTCCGAGGGCAGACCCAGAAACTGTTTCTCAGGGGCCTAAAGGTGTTAAGGCTTCTGTTGTTAAAAATCCTGTTCCTCCTGATAAAGAGGCAAGGGCTTTGGATAGATGGGGAAAGAAGGTGTATACTTCTTCCACTTTAGCCATGAGGGCTTTGAATTGCCAGTTCCACATGTTAAAATATCAAAATTATCTCCTTTCACAATTGAAGTCTAAGGTGGATGCTCTGGCGGAAGGTATTGAGTGTAAAGAGTTGCAGGATTTAGTTCATGTGCCTGAACAGGTGGGTAAGCATTCCTTGCAATGTGGTTTTGATGCTGTGCAGGCCTCTTCGAGGGTGGCTGCCACTGGTTCTGTTCTTCGTAGGCACGCCTAGCTAAGGGATCAGAATTTAGCTGAGCATGTTAAGACAAGGATTTTGGATGCTCCGTTACAGTCTGACGTGTTGTTTGGTTCGCCTGTGGAAGCTGTTTTAAAGAAAATGGAGGACAAGGCTAAGTCTATGCAGACTGTTAAAGATTTTTTGCAGGTTCAGCCTCCAAGTTTAGTAGAAATTGGCCTACTAAGGGATGGACATATCCTGCTTATGATTCCCAGTCTAGGGGTAGGTCTAGACGTGGTAGGGGCAGAGCTCAAGGTTCTTTTAGGCCTAGGACAGGAGTTCACCTGCTCAGTCTTCTGGTGAGGGCAGGGGTCAGTCCTTTCGTAAACAGACCCAATGACCTGCCTTTTCAGCTGCCAGTGCTTTCTCGTCTGGCAGCACCTTTGGGAGGAAGGCTGGCACTTTTCAAAGAAAATTGGAGTTTAATTACCCAAGACAGATGGGTATTGGATATCATTCACCACGGTTACAGGTTTTATTTCCATGCCTTGCCTCCTTTCAAAGGCATGCCAGACATTCCTCCTCTACAAAGAAAAGAGGCTCACAAGCAAATTTCGCTGTTACTCCAAATAGGGGCCATTCAGCCGGTTCCTGTGCCAGAAAGGGGCCTAGGATTTTATTCTCGCCTGTTCCTAGTACCAAAGAAGGGGAACACGTGGAGACCAATTTTGGATTTATCTATCCTCAACACTTATCTGGACATTCCCAAGTTCAAAATGTTGACGTTACAACAGCTTTTACCTCTGCTGGGCAAAGATCACTGGATGGTAACTTTAGATCTCAAGGAGGCTTACCTTCATGTACCTATCAGACTAAGTTGCAGGAAGTATCTGCGATTTCGAGCTGGGAATTCCCATTATCAGTTCTCTGCATTGCCCTTTGGCTTATCTACTTCGCCCAGAGTATTCACAAAGGTTCTGGCTCCAGTGATAGCTTACTTCAGGCTAAAAGGAATACAAATCTATCCTTACTTGGACGACTGCCTGATTCTGGCTCAAGAAAAGGAAGACCTTTTACAGCATTTGGAATATGTGATAGCAGTGCTAAGATGCCTGGGGTATTCTGTGAACGAAGTAAAGTCCAGCCTAGTACCCTCTCAAGACATGTGCTTTCTGGGTGTGAGACTGAATACAGCAACCCAGATGGCCTTTTTAACCCCGGACAAACAAAAGAATCTTTCCCTTTACTTCCATCAACTATCTCTTCAGTCCGGGCTGACTGCAAGGACAGTCCTTCAAGCCTTAGGGTTCATGGCATCTTGTATTCTGGTGCTTCCCAATGCCAAACTGCATATGAGGAAGCTGCAATGGTATCTCAAGAATGTATGGACACAGCACTGCCAGGATTTGGACACTGTCATTCAAATAATACCTTGCATTCAAAAGGAATTTTTGTGGTGGGCTCAGGAATGTCACCTAAACAAGGGACTCTCTGTGACCCGACCGGAGGCGAGTCAGATTCTAACGACAGATGCCTCAGACATAGCTTGGGGAGCTCATCTGAATGGAAAGTGGATACAAGACAAGTGGCCTGCCAGACTACAGCATCTACATATCAACATGAAGGAGATGTTAGCAGTCCAGTTTGCATTAATGGCTTTCAAGGAGTTACTTCTTCCAGGGCAGGTGTTGATTCTAACAGACAACACAACTGTCATGTGGTACATCAACAAACAAGGGGGAACACATTCTTACCCTCTATGCAGGCAAGCAATGATTTTATGGGAGACTGCGCTCAGCTTGCAACTAACTCTTCAGGCAAGGTTTCTGCCGGGAGCACAGAACTCCTTAGCAGATGTGTTAAGCAGACAAATCATGGATCCCCACGAGTGGAAACTGGATCTTCATGTATTTCGGAAATTGACAGTGTCATGGGGAACTCCAGACATAGATCTGTTCGCTTCTCCACTAAACCACCAGCTGCCAAAGTTTTGCACAAAAAGGTTTCATCACACAGCTTGGAAAGTGGATGCTCTTTCTTTCAGTTGGGAAAATCTTCATGTGTATGCCTTTCCACCTCTGCCTCTTCTCCCAAAGGTACTCCTAAAGGTCAGACAGGACAAGCCAAGGATGATTTTAATAACTCCAGATTGGCCTCGGCAACACTGGTACCCATTACTGAGGAGTCTGGTAAGGAAGCCTCCATGGCCTTTACCTTTGATTCCACACCTATTGTCTCAGAGGGACGGTCATCTACTCAATGTCAAGCTTCACTCTCTTCATCTAACAGCCTGGCATATTCTGTTTTGAAACACAGCAGGTCTCAACTTCCTCAACAAGTTTTGAATGTGATTATGGAAGCCAGAAGACCTAGTACAAGGAAAGTGTACGCAGAAAAATGGAAGAGATTTTTATTTTGGAGTGCAGCAAAGAATTTGGAGGTTTCTGAGCCTAATTTGAGTGTGGCTCTTCAATATCTTACTGAGTTATTGGACAAAGGTTTGTCTTTCTCTTCCATTAAGATTCATGCTGCAGCAATTTCAGCTCACTATGATTGTGACCCACCATTGTTTTCTCATCCTTTGTTCAAGCAGTTTCTTAGAGGGGCAAAGAATATAAGACCCCCACGTAGAGCTCCTACTCCTGCTTGGGATCTCAATTTTGTGTTGGAGAAACTTACTCTACAACCTTTTGAGCCTCGGCTACTGCTGAGTTGAAATATTTGTCATGGAAGACTGCTTTTTTGTTGGCCATTAGTTCTGCAAGAAGGGTTTCTGAATTGCAGGCCCTTATGGCGGTTGAGGCTTTTGATTTTCCATAAGGATAGGGTATCATTACGTACTAATCCTTCCTTTATGCCTAAGGTGGTTTCTAGTGTGGCTTTGAACCAAACTATTCATTTGCCTACTTTTTATGCAGATCCCCAAAATAAGGGGAAAAGATTTTGCACACTTTAGATGTACACAGGCAGTTGCATTATTATTTAAGCAGGACTAAGGATTTTAGACAGTCTCAGCAGTTGTTTGTTTCTTTTGCTTTGAGTTCTCAGGGCAAGCCTGTGTCAAAACAAACTATTTCTAAGTGGATTGGGTTTTGCATTGCATTTTGTTATTCCCATCATGGCAAGGAGATTCCAGCTGGGATTAGGCCTCATTCCACTAGGGCTACTGCCACTTCAACAGCATTTCTAAGGGGGGTGGCAACTAAGGATATTTTGGAGGCAGCTACTTGGAGTTCAGTGCATACTTTCTCTAAGCATTACCACCTTCCTCTCTACTCTAAATCTAGGGCTGGTTTTGCCACGGCTATTTTGCAGGGCATGTTGACAGCCCCTGCTTCTTTATGATTTGCCAGCCTCCCTTACCTCTGCTTTGGGATTCTACCCAAGTGTTAGGACTGCAGCAATGTGGTATGAAGAACATAGTACAGTTTTGTACCTACCATAAATGTAGATGTTCGAAGATCCACATTGCTGCAGTCCAATTTACCCTCCCTCCTTCCCCTCTGTGTTTAGGGGTGGTTGTGTGGATGGGGTTATACTCTTGTAAATTGGTATATATTGTGTATATATTTGGTGCAGGAGTGTTTGGTGTTTCTTGGTTTTGGCCCTTATCTTTTTAGGGTCTTCTGACATCTGGGGCAAGAAAAGACTGAGGATATGACGTCGGTCATGCGCATTTGTACCCTGACGTCCTGACGTCAGACTAATGCGCCTTGACCGACGTCAGCCATATACTTTGGTATTCGGGCCGACTGGGACAGCGGACTACCCAAGTGTTAGGACTGCAGCAATGTGGATCTTCGAACATCTACATTTATGGTAGGTACAAAACTGTACTGTTTAATGCTTCGAATCACTAAAGATCGAACTTTAGTGATCAAAACATTAAACTATCAAAATTCTAGTAGACCCTTTACCTTTTTTTTTTTTTTTTTTTTTTTTAATTTTAGGGGGTTTAGGCAGGAGGGGCAAGCCCACCTGCACTTCCCACACCCCCCACTACTTAAATATACCAACTCCGAGATCGCACTTCAACGGAGTATGGTGCGGAAAGGAAGATTTGCCTTTCCTACACTGTAGCACGATCTCGGAGTTTTGGGTTTTAAAAATATTTTTATTGGGGTTATCAATTGTTTAATAGTTCAATGCATACAGTTTGATGTTTATGCATTCGAACTATTAAACTTTCGAGATTATAATATAGACCCGAACAAAGCAGGAGGTTCTGAGGACAAATCATCTTCTGACAGGAGCCCCCCAACCTTTGGTGACTTCAATGTTATACCCTCCTATAGGATATCATTCCATTTAGTGATCATGTGAACAAAAAAAAACAGGACAATCAGAGTCCTCCACACACATTTGTATGGTAAGTTGGCAAACATTTTCCCTTCTGCTCCTGTCTTCAGCATCAGTATGTCTTGCTTCTCACAAACTAGTCCTGGACTCTGATAACTCCTGCCACTGTGGAGTGTACATTATCCATTTGGTCAGAGTACACAGTGAGAGGGTGTCAGTATTGGAGATCTTCCTTGTCAGCTTTTCCATGCTGTTAGTGAATTTAGCATTACTCTCTCGTTTTTTCATTCAGACATAATTTTAAATTGGGTTGCAGTCAGAGCAATTGAAGCATGTTGCTGTACAGTTATATTATGCAGTAGAGACTTTCATTCCATTTTGGTAGCAGGTTGCTGATTCTCACTGGGACTTCATGATGCCCTATACGGTCTGTTTTCCTCCAGCTGTTTTTCCTTACTCATGTACTTAGTAGAAAAACAAACGAGTGGATATCCATTTTTCCCTCAAAATATCCATTAGTGTTGTGAATTGATTAGGTACTCCAGTAATAGAAGGTGAGAGAACTGACGTCACATGTCTGTTCCTTTGCCAGGCTAGACTGTAAATTCCATAATATATGTGATTGTTTAAGCAGCAGGCAGAAGTGCTGTTATTGTATAGTGTTTCATTGTCTCGTTTAGGTACAGATTCATAGCTAGCTGACTCTTCTCATCGTCAGTGAACCCTTTAAGAAGCTACTGTAAAAGCTCCAAAATGTGGATTGCGGTAACTTAGAGTTCTTAGGGCAGTATACCACCATGTATAGCATTGCCGAGGTAGTAATCATGGTCAGCATACCTTTCTTAGATCCTTGTACATGTTCTCTTAGTCATCTTCTGACAGGAGCCACCCAACCTTTGATGATTTGTGGGTGGAGTGCCATGTTGGAAACATGTTTCATGTTATAGAACTGTAAACACTTAGAACTTGGATCACTGTAATTACAATTTATTTTTCATTACATCTTAAGGGTAGGATGCAGCATACCTGAAAACTTGTTTTGTTGCTTTGACTACATGATCCAGTGGGACGTAGCCTTAACTGTGAGTGAAGCAGATGGACTCTTTTAGTAGCCCCAGCAGGGGAGGAGTCAGAGAGGAGAGCAGTGAAGAACATTGCCCGTGTAGTGTGGAAGGATGAGTCGCAGTTGCTCTGAGTGCAAGCAGTGGTATGATCTCTTAAGTGGAGACTGGGGAAACTGTCACCAGTGCTGGAGGGCTGGAAGACAGTTTTACTTTCTGCAAATGCCTGTTACAGAACTGAGAGGTCTTCAGTGCAATCAGCATACTGCATGCCGCCTTTCTGTAGTGAAACCAAATGGGAGCCGAGGATGTAGAGTTTAAAGAAACCTGAACCACCTAATTAGCCGCTTAAATAATGGTCCCATACTTGTCAACCCTTGCTTTGGTGATAGGGAATAAATGCGCATGATGGCTGGGGGGAGGTAGCGGGGGGGGGGGGGGTAATTTATTTCCTTTGTAGCATATGCTTTTCAGGACTGAAAAAGTCTTGATAAAATAGATGGTGACCTCTGTTTTTTCCTGTACTGATAAACATTTCTTCCAGAAACCTGATGTACTTATACAGTGTAAGGTTTCCACAAGCCATGTCAGATAGGCATTCGGAAATCATGGTTAAACCACTTTCTTTCCTGCACTACAAGCCGTTTTAGTAAACACCAGAAAACTGGAAAGTGGTGTTCTGCTGATGGATAGAGGGATATATAGACAGCATGAATAAGTTATGAACTTGAGCCAGTCTGGTTCATCTGTAGATGCACCACTGACAGCCATCTTAAGCTACACACACTCCTAGTTAGAGTATAACTAGCGCGCACACACACGCACGTTCACTCACTCACTCACCCAGTTAGAAGTGGCTTCAGCCTACACTGGTGCCCTATTGTAATATCAGATAGTGTTGTGCATTCAGACAGCTTCACCCAAGTTCACATCAGTCTTTTAGACTTGAAAGCATCATATGAGACGCACTGCATTACAGTAACTACTTTGTCAACAAAGCATGTTTACTGTCATTCTAGTACCTGTGTTTGGCAACTACACTGCACTACAGTGACTTGTGTGTTTCTAGCCACAACTCATTGTCCACTTATAGCAGTTGCTTCCCACAGTATACTGCTATCAAAATATATCCTTCAGTTGCTACTAAACTCATTCTGGTCTTCTTTAGGAACACAGAACAATGTTTACTATTGCTGACAGTTGCTCTCTAAAAGCAGTGCTTTCCCAATCAAAATAAATGTTTTATACTGCGTAAGAAAGCAATTAAAGGGCTTTTTGTACCCTGGGTCATAACCAGAATTAGAAAACATCAGTAATTTCGTGAATGTGCATAGACACTGTACCAAAAAAAAAAAGTCATCATATGTAGAGATTACCACACCCTATAAACTGTCAGCCATGGTGGTGCAGCGGTTAGTGTTGTCGCCTCACAGCAAAAGGCTGTCCGGTTTGATTCTCGGCTGGAGTGCCTTCTGTGTGGAGTCTGCATGTCCTCCCTGCAATCGACTGAACGTTAAAAGGCATGCAAGTTAGGTGTGTGTGTGTGCACACGCGTCTTTTCTGAAGGTTGGGTGCTGGGCTGGCAACACAACACAGTAAAAATCCACTGCCAATCATAAGCGGACCAGTAGTCAGCTGTAGTGACCCCTAACTGGGAAAAGCCGAAAGACCACACCCTATAAACTACCTATGAAAGATTAATACATAATAAAAAAAACACAGAATTTTGCAGGTATTAGCAACATATCACATTCTTTTGTAGGGAAGGAGTTTAACAACCTGCTTGACCATAGCAGTATTAATTCAACACTGTCCTTTTCCTGAATAATATTCCCGCCACAGTCCTGAACCCTTGCTCAAACTTTACCTCTCTAATACTCACATGCATTTCCCCCAAGCTTTAAACCTTCTCCATTACCAGAAGTAAACTGGCACCAGTTTTCATTTTATTCCAGTCATCCTAACGCAGATACATTGCTAATAACTGTCTGACCACATACAAGACTGGTCTTAGAGGGATTATTTTCTAAATTTATTTCTGCAAGGAGTATGTTTAAATATATAGCAAAGCTAACTCCCTGACTTGTGAAAATTAACCATAGACTTTGGAATTGAACAATCCTGAAATGCCAACTACTTTCATATATTCTTAGTGCTGTTCAACTAAAATATGTGAAAAGGCCGTATTGGTTCATCTCTACCAGACCTAAGCAACACAGGTTATCTCAAAGCATTAGAGGTCAAGTTGATGCAAGTGAATATGCAGAAACATCAGCCATGTAAAGATTAGAAGAAAAGCCATGAGTAGGATGTTCAGCTCGGATCATTCTAGTATCTGTTACATAAAAGAAGATGGTAAAAAGATAATCCCATACATTTGTTTGCATGTTTTCTTAGCTTGACTTTGGAAGTAGTATAATTGAGGTTATGGGAGGTTTGTTCAGAAGACTTGTCTTCCTTCAGAAACTTGCACTGAATGCATGTTTTAGTTGCATGTATTACATTCAAATAGATACTGAAAAATAGTTGAGGGATGGCCACCTGGCAGTGTAAACCTTGGCTCAAGATGATTGCCACTGCAGAAGTGTCACCCTGACCCCATGTGCAAAATGGGAAAAAGGGGTTGAGGATGGATGGATTTGTGTTCCTTTTCTTTGACAAGGAGATAGTCCTTGCCCTGAAACATTTTTTGCATCAAGTTCTAGGATGAACAAGGAGGTTTTGAGTAATTGTAATTAAAGTAAATATGTTCATCATTCCCACTGCCTCAGTGGCATTTTGTGCTGTCTGCCAAGGTAACCCAGTACTGGCAGATTTCAAAAGCTCACACTCCCTTCTCCCTGTCTTCATGTGACAGATGACTGGCTGAGGATTTCCTACGAGGGAAGCCTTCAGCTGTGATATCAGTCTTTCTGCCATCCAGAGAGGACAGTCCTCTGATTCTTCACAGGATACAGTTATGACTTTCCTGGCTTACTGCTCAGATAAGCCCAATTTCGGGGATCTCGTTCATCTCATTTTATTGTTAATTCATTATTTTTTCTCTCTTTGTTTATTTAAAAAATATTTCTGTTAGTGTTTGCAATAACGCATTTGGGAATTTCTGCTTGTGACAGTGGTTAGCTTCTGCCTTTGAAAAAATTTTTTACACTCTGTAAACTTTTGAGTATTCACTCAGAAGTACAGTGTATGTGTGCTCTTAAGACACTAGAGGTCTGTCTTTACTGTTCTGCTTTATTTTTATCTTTTTACAGGAATGAGTTGTGGAACTTGGATTTTTTAGCATTTATGTAGGCTTTGCTCTGTGTGGTTTTAACACTGGATCACGATTTTACCGTGAATAAAGTTATCTGAATATTCTGCGAATATTTTACACTTAAGAAAAATATAGTTTAAATTACTATTAAACATTATTTTATTGTTTTTTATTAAAGCCTGATTTTAGCCATGCAGAGTTTTGTTTATTTAGGTGAATTTTTTGTTGCCATTACACTCCTTTTATCCTTCTTGCTGGTTTGCTGATTTCAAGTTTATTTACTTTCGAAGGGAGCATGGCTGAAGGCTGCACTATTGAGTTGGACTATGAACCTTGTGTGACTGTTTTTTTCCAGGAATGAGAAATTGAAAAAAGTTGTGTTGTGAAGGTAATCCACTATTGGCCACTAGGTTGGTGAATGCTTGTAATGGACGAGACAATGAAGTGCAAGATACTTTTGATAAAGATGTATTATGGACTTCCATCTCTGCCTTAGAAAAATGTTTGTTTGATTTCAAACGTAAGCAGTGGCAAAGATTTCATTTGGAAGCCTGCATTCACCATAAACGCATTCCCAGTGGGTGTAGAATCGTAAAAATACCCACATATGGTGATTTTTATCCTGAGCTTTTAGCTCAGTGACAGAGACTTACTTTGGACTTGGGTTTCCATTATATACAGTTGTTGATTGACTTCTTCAAACCTGTGGAGGAGAAGTTGTTAAATGAGGCCAGTGCATTAAAATGGAGAATCATTGAGACTTATTCAAGTGATGCTGTTGCTACGGCTCTGGGTGAGGTCTCTAATAGTCTTTCATTATATGAAAATTGTTCTTACAGAAGGAAAAAAAAAAACTTAGTAGAGATGCTGCCGATTTCCATACAGGCAATGTCTTTTCCTGGCCCATATTACGATTGAGTAATAAAAAGGGGGTGCATGACTGAAAAGCAAGGAGTGAATAGACCATAGGGATAACAAGAGGTAAAATATCCATGGAGGGCTCCCAGGTGGCAAACAGTGATATATCAGCTGCTAATAAGAACTGTAATGCGACCGATGCTAATGACAAATTGAACTTACATGCTATGAACACTGTTTCCACTGAACAGCAAGTGGGTCAGAGAAAGACCAACACTCTGCAACGTACTACTGCCACAGAGACGTCAGTGTTTTTTCCTGCACTCTCAGTACTAATAAGAGATGCTCAAATGGCAGATATTCACCAGTACGAGGGAGGAAGTGTTGCAGTCAATCCATGGATTTGAGTCCGCATTTGACTGTTCCGCAGCTATGGGAGCAGAAAAAGATAGTTTGGAATATTTTTTCTGTGACTCTTACAAAACAACAGCAGAACGTTTTAGAAAAGGGATTATCCTTCATACCTGCTACACGAGGTGACTTATGTCAGATTTTTGATGTAACTTTTGTAAAATTGATGTATAAGAATGCTGACACTGATATTAATGCAGCATGAAATTAACAGCCGAGTAGTTTTAATCCAGCTTTACATTCACTCTTAGAGGCATATTTGAAAGTTTGTGATTCATGTTGTATGAATTTTTTTGAAAGCTCACGTAAGAAGAAGCATAGATTTTTTTTTAACTTATCAAAAGGTGAATATACAGCTGTTGACCAACTGAAGCAGAATGACTCGCTAGCAGTTAGGCCAGCAGATAAAGGTGGCCGTGTGGTTTTAATTGGCAATGATTTCTGTTTTAATAATAGTATGGTAACTTAACAGGAAGATTAAAGGAAATTATATTGAAGTGATGATTAATAGATTGCATAAATATTTATGTCATTGGTTATGAGTTATTGATCAAAATGTATTTAATTTTTTAATAGTTGAACAATCTTACATACCTGTGCTTTATGGACTCCCTAAAATTCACAAAGATACGAGGTCACCACCAGTGGGACTCATTATTTCTGAGACGAGATGGATTACTCAACCCATTTCTATTTATGTTGAGTGAAAACTTAGACCCCTGCAAGATGGAGTGAACTCCATATTATGGGGTACACAGGATTTTTTTTGTCGGTTTGATAGTGTTCAGAGTTTGTCAAACCCACAGAAAGCTTTGTTAGTTTTAAACTTGATGTTTGTTCTCTTTCACAGTTATCCCCAATGACAATTGGGGTATCTTTTGTTAGAGTTTTTGGTTAATGCAAATAATTATTCAGCTGGACAAATAGATTTGATCTATTTATTGAGTTAATATTGATTAATAATGTGTTGCTCTTTGATGCAAATTAGTGTTTGCAAGCTAATAGTGTTGCCATGGGCACAGCTTGTACAAATAGTTATGCCAATGTAGTACTTGCCCGATGGGACACAAAGAGGTACTTAATGAATGTTATGCTAAATGCATTAATTTTTATCAGTGTTTCGTTGATGGTGATTTCCTTGTTTGGACAGGAGCTAAGGAACAGCTTGTCAGTTTTATAGAATTGTTGAATCATTCCGCTCTATTTTTGTATTTTACAGTGGGCTTGATAGTTTCTGAAGTTGAGTTTTTGGATGTACTTCTTGGATTGTTAAGAGATGGTACTTTCAATACAGAAGTATATAGGAAACTATGCGGAAAGAATCATTTTGCTACATAGAACTAGTATACACCTACCCCATGTATACCATAGTGTGGTCAAAGGACAGGATGTTAAGATGTCGAGATTGAATTGTAGAGACAAAGTATTTGAACAAGCACTTTGCACGAGTAAGCTCCTATCCGGAGGTTACTCTGAGTCAGAAGTTAATACTCTGCTATCTTTAGAAAATGTTGATAGGAGAAAGAAAGGGAGACTGCATTTTTCTTTGAATGGTCTGAAGACAGTGTCCCTAAGAAAGAGTTAGAAACCATTACAATACAAGTTCCCATGTACTGTACTTCTGATTTTGTGTGATTATTGCTCTATTTTAACAGCAGATGAGACTATTAAAAATATAGTTGGTGACAGACCGAGATTTTCTTTTAAAAACAGAAAATCCTTTAAAAGGATTTTGTGCTATAAGAACACTGAGAATAGAACTTTGAAATGTTCTGAAAGGAAGGACACTTCCTTGTAGAAACTATGCCTACTGTAAGTATTTCCTTTATCCATCCTAGGACAGAGTTTTTACATTCCATCATTATGCGGATTGTTCAACGAGCCACTTAGTGTACCCACCCACCTGCCAAGAGTGCAATAGATTCTATGTTGGCTAAATGGATTGTACATTATATGAACGTATTGGCGAACATATTTATGATATTAGCAGGTATGAGCCTAGGAATGCTTTGGCCAAGCATGTTACAGAGTGTGGTGGGAGCCATGGTTTTAAGGATTTAGTTTTGCACGTTATAGATGTGAATAGAAGAAAAGGCGATATAGTCAACAGAACTGAATGTAATGAAGCTTGATGGATTGTGCTCTTGGGAGCAGAAAGGGATTTAGGTTTAAATGATGTGGTCCCTTTAAGACCACATCTAAAATCACGTGATTTGAACTACGTTTTGTGAATGGGTAATTTGTATTATTTAAAGCGATTGTAAAATTTAAGTATGGTCTGAAGAAGCTACTGACGTAGTGAAAGCGCACATCTCTTTAAATTGTTTTTTTTTTTATTAAAGCCTGATTTTAGCCATGCGGAGTTTTCTTTATTCAGTTGGATTATTTTATTACAGTTTAATATGGTTCCTGTGTAGAGCTATTTTAAACGCTGGTTTGGCACATTGGTTGTTTTGCTGTTTTTACTTTGGCATATTAAAAATTCTGTAGATTTTGTTGTAAAAGAATTCTGAATTAAATTATAATTGTAATTAATTGTATTACAGCTAATTGTAAAATAGTTTCAAGCAGTTTTTTGTAATAATAGCACATATTGGAAGAGTTTAGTTGTGTTGGGGCATACGTACTGTTAGAAAGTTTAAGTGCTTATTGGGATACATTATCTAGTTTTTTTTATTCTGGCTAGTGTCCCCCCCAATTTTGATTAATTTTAATGCTGATAACCCCCCCCTGTCAAATATGGTTGTATTTAAACAAAATAAACATATGCCTCAACCTATAGTTAATGATTCTGCTGCTTTTAATGCGAGTCTAAACAAGACACTGCACTCACTGGAAGCACTTCTCACTTTGAAAGATGCTGATATCTGTGCAGTCACTGAGACATGGTTCAAAGGCATGGAAAGCACCCCAGCCATGCAGGTCTACAATGCCTGTTATACATTGAGACCACAAACTGAGCGTGAAAGAACCAAAGGAGGAAGTGTATCCATCTTCACTAGGGATAAGTATACCTCAAGACTGATCAAACAGTATGACTGTTGAGCTACTCCATGTCCAGTTAACTATAGGCAAAGCCCCCTACCACATCATTGCTAGCTGCAAGGTCCCCCATTGTGAAACAGGAAAAGCATGCCACATATCTGAACTTACTGGAGTCACTTGCCATACAGCCCAACACCCTACTCATGGGTGATTTAAATTATCCTACTATTGACTGGGAAACGTACACAACCATAGATATGCTGGCTCAGAGGTTCTTGGATTTTGTCAATGCAAATGCTCTAGAAGAGCTAGTCAGCACACCCACAAGAGGCTGAAATGTCTTGGACATAGTACTCACTAACATCATAGAGCATTGCACCCTCTCTTGTTTGATGTCCTCTCTGGTAAGATCAGATCATAAATCATTTTCATTGTATGCAATTATAAGACCAGATACCCCTTCAAACTCCAAAACACTTGAGCATTTTTCAAAGGTAAACTACCTCCTACTAAGTGATAGTGCAAGACATTTCAAACCCCCCTCAAATGCAGATAGCATGGACTGTTATGCAGAGGAGTACACCGATGCCCTGTATAACCACTTAAGCAGTTGTATAGAATCAGCTATACCTGATGGGATTAAAACCAGGTTTTGCCAAAAAAAACAAGCCACCCTGGTGGACCCCTAGTATAAACAGGCCATACAACAAGAGAAATAAACTAATGTCCAAGAACAAGAAGAAACTGGCTCAGCAGAGGAAGAAATCCTTCTCTAACTTAAACAAGCAAATTACAGATCTTGTCAAGTCCTCCAAAGCTAATTTTTAAGCAAAACTAGCCTCCCTATCTAAGGATAATCACTACATCTGGAATCTAAAAGGGAATAACCAGCTATGTACTGAACTGGTTGTGGATGGTACCACTCATACTCTACCAGAGGTAATCCCCCAAAGTATTCCTGCCACGATTCCTCAGCCTATTTCAAGAGAGCAGGTCATTTTGGTATCTAAGGAAAAAAAAACACAGCATCAGTGGGACCAGACAACATCCAATGTTGCCTTTTAAACAACTTAAAACATAACCTAGCAGATCCACTTGGATCCCTGTTTAATCACACCCTGCGAAACTGGTTATGTTCCGGTGGAATGGAGGATAGCAGCAGTAAACCTTTCTGCATAAAGGAGGAAAACCAACCGACCTTGGGAATTGTAGACCCGTGAGCTTGACTGACCTCATCTGCAAGGCCATGGAATGAATCCTTATGGACCTTATTAATAAGAACATAGGTAATCTCCAAACTCTGGACCGATCCCAGTTCGGATTCATTAAAGGTAGAGCATGCCTGTTAAACATGGCTGACGTCTTAAGAGAAAGTCATCAAGGCCCTGGACCAGGGATGGACAGTGCATATCACTTTTATATTGACCTAGCCAAGGCATTTGACACAATCCCCCACTCTGGTATTATAGAGAAACTCTTCTAGTTGGGAGTTAACCCCTAAATTACCTGATGGGTATCCAACTGGCTCACTGACAGGACATGTACTGTAAAAGTGGGTGACTTCACCTCTAGCAAAACACCAGTGGCATAGTACAGGGTTCTGTGCTGGGCTCCATACTGTTCAGAATTTATTTCTCAGAAGTCCAGCCAAACTTGGACAGGTGGTGGCTGATCAAGTTCACTGACTGTTGCAAATTGGGAGCAATCATTGAGTCACCCAACGATGTTAATATACTGCATGCAGGGTTAACACAGACAAATGATTGGTGCAAATGCCACAGATTAAAGCTAAGTGAAAAAAATGCATTATTATTCCCTTTGGGAAAGTTAGTATCCCTGCTAATTACATTATAGACAGCAACCCCCCAAGTGCAGGCCTAGTGGTACTTCATCTAGGTACTCTGATAGTAACCAAAGTTTGACCACCACTTATCTGTAGTAGTAAGGAAATCCTGTGTGGTGCATCTTACAAGTAAAGGCATCAGATCTAGATCTAAGCAAGTTATAATTCCTTTATACTAAGCCCTCATGAGAGCAATAATTGAGTATAACTTTCCATTTTGCATGTAACTCACCAGACACCTGCAACAACTGGAGAGACCACAGAGGTTTCTCACCAAGAAATTACAGGATACAGAAAACAAGTCTGAGGCAGAAAGACTGAAAGCCCTGTCACTGTATTCTGTCTCCTTCAGGTTGCTATGGGTGATCTGTGCCTAGCTGACAGGGCAGTTTATAACCCTGCCTGATGGAAATGTTACATATTCATAAATCAAACTGCACGAGGGCCCCCTTGCTCCAGAGATCTTAACCTAGCCTCTGACATGAACAGGTCATGCTGGAGGGAGAGGTGCATCTGCCAGAGACTGACAATTCTCTGTAACAAGCTTCCAACAGAGCACCTCCATGACCCTCTTTAAATGCAATTGAGATCAATGGATTGATGATGCAAATTCACTCCTGGGGAGGTGCCCATATCCCTCTTGAACAGAGGAAGTCTGCATTAACTACCATAGGCCCTTACTTCTGCGAATTTCACTTATCTAACCACCAACAATTGGAATAACTTAGGTTAAGTATGGCTAGCCTTTTAAGGGCTCTAGGGCTGTTAGTATGGTAACCTTCTATGAACCTATGAATATGCCCTTTAATATTTTTAATTCTCCCGTCACCTCTTGATGGCAAGTCATTCTAGCCATCTGGATGCATTGACCTTTCACCTGACCTTTTTTCTGGGAAAAAGGGTGGTTACTAGAAAAGTGCAAATATGAATTGCAAAACATGGGTTTGCTGTATATATTTGATTTGAAACCTGTCATAGTATGTGTAATTAAGGTGACAAAATAATTTATCTTACTGTTTTACATCAAAGTAAATTTAAAAACAAAATGACAAAGGGCCGCCAGGCACCAAAACTTGAGCACAACATAACACTACAAAGAGACAATGGCAATAAAATCCAAAATATTTGATAGAAAAATGTTAAACAAATGCTTAAGGGCTTTCATCCTAACAATCATGACTTTAGAAGTTTCCTTGTGTCTTGTTGGTGCCTTGGATCTTTGTGGTGTTATGCTGTGATTCAAATTAAAAAATAAATGGGTTGTTGCACTTAATAAAGAACTGAATTTCCAATTCACTACCATCCCATAAGATTAAGATATTATCCAAGAATTTAAGGTAAAGGTGAATATTGTTAAAAAATGTGCTGTTGAAAACAAATTGATTTTCACAACCCAATAAAACCAGGTTTGAAAACACTGGGCACGTGCTTCCTCCATGGGAACACCCCTGGTTTGCTTAAAATGTTCTCCTTCAAAGAATATATAATTATGGTTCAATACAAGAGATGTCAGTTCTGTATATGCGCTAACCTTGTCATTGGATAAAAACTGACAAGAACTTAAATTATCTTGAAAGAGTTGTAACCCCTCCTCCTTGGGTATGACGGTGAATAAATCAACAATGTCAGTGGTCAAAAAAATGAGACTGTTTTTCCAGACAGAGTTCTTTAAATGCCTCAAAGTCCCAAGAGTCCTTTATTAAATGTGGTACTAAGTCATAAATTGGTTTCAAACACCTGTCAGTTAAGACTGCTGATGGATACGTTTTGGAACCTTGGGGTGACATAATAGACTTAAGGGAAGGGTTGGAAATGTCTTTATCTTTGGAATACCGAAGATTATGGGAATATCTGGTTTTGGACTCTAGAAATTTGTAGGTGTCAACATCAAACCTGTTTAAATGATATTCTTGCAAAAATTAATCAATCCTACTGCAAGCAATATTAATTTGACACCAGTATGTATGTATTAGTGTTGTGTAACATGTCTAACATAAACTTAGAATAACCAAAAGCCTCAAACAACATCCACCTTTATCTGGTTTCATGATACTCAATGTTCTGTCATGAAATAAATTATCTAAAAGTAACTTTTCCTTCTTTGAAAAATTCTAAAAACCTCTTTTACTTCTGAAAACCATTTGGTAGATCTCTTCCATGGCAGTCATCTCAAAGGCAGAAGTAGTGGGATGTAAAAGATGATTAAATCCACTTCTTGATGTGTGTACCAATCCCCATATCTCTGAGTGGCATCTCCCTACTTTTGTTTTATATTGCCCTTTAGGCTGTCTGATGCGTTTCATGTATTTACAAAGTGCATGGCCACAATGATTGTCTTGCACTACCCTAGAAATGCACAGTTTATCTTGTTTAAGCAACTTACTGATTTGTGCAGATTCTGTATCCATGTACTTGGACAGGATCCCATCTCTCCTTTCCCTCCTGGTTTTCAGATTGAACCCATAGATGTGCTTCCTCACCACAACTCAATGAATTGTTTTCCTGAGGTGCAGGATAGACAAATTAAAAAGGGCCTTCCTGCCAGAAGACAAAATTCTGTCTTGTCTTAGAGCATTTTCTTGGATTTCTCTGTCCTAGATATGGCCTTTGCAAAAGAGTTCCCCAAAATTATAGGCCTCATGGCATCAATGTTCCTCATGATGCCAATAGCCAGACTACACAAGAAAAATGTTGTGGTACTTCAAGAATTATTTGATCCAGCGTCTTCATACCTTGGATTTCCAGGTACTGGTACTTGGATTTGTAAAACAGAGTCTGCAGTGGAGGAGGGATCATATGCCTCTGAATCCTGGACTCACTTTCTGTCTACATACCCCATTCCAGTCTGTCTTGATGTACTGTTCAGATTTTGCATGGACAGCATTGTCTTTGGTAGTTCAAGTGCTTATGGGATCCTCAGGATATGACAAAGCACATAAATATAAAAGAGACGGCAGTGATTCATACCTAGTTATTTACCGCTAACTGACTCCAAGCCCTCTTAGTTGTCACAGACAACACTGCCGTGATGTGGTACCTAAACAAACAAGGGGATAGAAGGTGTTGCCCCTTTGCTGGTTTGTAGTCATCGTCTGAGAGCTGGCTATGTAAAATTCCCTCACTCGTCAGGCCTCATACGTTACATCAGAGCAAATCACAGCAGCAGACAGTAATCAGATCTTGGACAGACCCTCATAAGTGGAAGCTCCATGTAGTGGTGTTCCAGGACTTGATCCAGATGTGGGGAACACCTCATTTAAATCTTTTTCCCTCTCTTCAAAACAGACAACTGGAAAATTTCTGTTTGACGTTCTTGTAGCCGTGCTTGGAAGACAGACATTCCATCTTTCCCATGCTGGCGAACAGTTGAGAATGTTCCTGTATGCATTTTTTTTACCCTTTCAGTGATTCCCAAGGTACTTCTAAAAGTTCAGAAGGAATCATTGCAGTGACTTTCTTATGGCCAAGGTAACAGCGGTTCCCCCTTTTTTTGGAAATGGCTTGGGACAATTACCAAAGTTCGTTGTGGCAACCACCTTTTGGCACATGCTAATTTGGTTCTCCCTTTTAATGGAATTGTCCAGTGCAATTACTACAAGCTTCCTCACAGATTGGACCTGTGTACATGGCACCAGAGGTGAATGGTACACCCTAACATTGAACACTTGCAACTGACAGCCTGGATGATTGTGTTTTGATATCTTTTAGGCACTTGCTCCATGAACATGTACAGCAGGAATTTAAGGAAGCAAGAAAACATGTAACTAGAAAATCTTATGTTTACAAGTGGAAGAGGTTTTCTAGGCAATGAATAACCAATAACAGAGGTACCAAAAAGGATTTACCCCATCTGGTTTTGAAGTAGTGAGCTACGCAGAGATGGTTTGTCTTATGTTTATATCAAAGTGCAGCTTTTGGCCATCTCACTTTCTCATGTATTCCCTTATTCTCTTTTTGTGGTCAAGCAATTTATGAAAGCAGTGTTGCACATGAGACCCTTTCAAATGCAAATTCCTCCTCCCTGGGATCTCAACCTTCTTGAAAAACTGACATTACCTCCTTTTGAACCTCTCTCAGGCTGATTTATGTTTCATTACTTGGAAGACTGCGGTGGTGATGCTGCGGTAGCGTTGTTGCCTCACAGTTATACGTTGTCCTGTTTGATTCTCAGCTAAAGCATCTTCTGTGTGGAGACCTGCGTGAATGGCCGTACCTTCATTGAAGGTTGTGCGTCAGGGCCGGCAACTCGGCACGTAAAAATCTACTGCCAATCATTAGCAGACCAGAGTTCCGCTGTAGCAACCACTAACCGGGAAAAGCCGAAAGACAACAACAACTTGGAAGACTGTTTTACTTATTGCTCTGGCATCTGCAAGTCAGTGTCTGAGCTGTAAGATCTCATGTGAATTGTTGACAAGGACAGGGTTGTGTTGTATACTAATCCATCATTCGTGACTAAAGTTGTTTAATTTACCTTGAATCAAGCCATTAATCTCCCAGTCTTGTATCATGATTGATAAAGCAAGGCAAAAAAGATTCTACTTACTTTAGATGCTCTCAGCCACCTTAGGTACAACCTTGACAGAAGAAAGCCCTTTAGGAATGCTGAACAGCTGTTTGTCTCCTGTATCAGGACTAAGAAAGGTCCTTTCAACTCTAAGTAAACTAATGCATGGTGATTATCGTCTGCTGGCTGGTGTTTTCTGTTATTCCTACCAAGGTTAATCTCTTCCAGGCAAAGTTAAGGCCCACTTGACTAGGACCTTATACTCTTTGATGGCATTTTGGAAAGGTTTGAAGTCTTGAGTCATTCTAGCGACAGCAGCCTAGTTCTTACCTTCACAAAGCAGTAGAAACTGGATTTGTTTTCAAGGCCCAGAACAGGGTTTGCTTGGAACATTCTCCAGGGGTCTTGGATCTTTATGCTTCCACCTCATAGGTAGGGGTAGTTAAGCTTTGGAAATCTCCCTAAAATGCCACTGAGGCAGTGGGGATGATGAGCATTGTACTCTTGGTAAATCCTATTTACCTGTAACAGTAGATGGTTGAATTCCTCATTGCTTCTGTGGCAGCACATGCCCTCCCCAGGTCTTGTATAATTGAGGTGTGTTTCAACTTCTTTGATTTGGTTAATGTATTTTGTTTTTATATATTATTGGGATTGGCTGAGAATTTATTCTTGTTAGATTTTTCTGGTTTCATGTACTTTAATCTCCTCTTTTGTGGAAGTAAAAAAAAAGCAGGAGCGTTCACTCCCTGATATAGCTGAAAGTTTCCTTCTCAGAATGTGCACAGCCATTCAGTTGTCACAGGAAGAGAATGGGGTGGGAGTCTGAACTTTTGAAATCTGGCCAGTACTGGATTACCTTGACAAATAACTCAAAATTCCATTATGGCAGTGAGGCATTTGAACATCTGAAGTTATAGGTAAGTAGGACTTGTGCAGCTGTAGTTTATTGGCACTTCAATATTCTTTGACAGTAAACCTCAAGATCATTTTACAAACTCTTGCCAACTTTTTGACGTAGTACCCATGGGTATTCATTGATTTAAGGGTACTCTTTGACTAAACTGCCTGGAAGTTCAGAATGCTTTGATGTTCTTCGTGTTTCACTGTTGCAGTCGATTACATTTGTGTAATCTGCTGGCAGGTTGCCCTCAGTCGGCCTGATTAACAAAGTCTTGGGTCCTGCGTCGGTTGCTGTCCCTGCTTCCATGACGTCAGGGGTATAAAACATGCAGCCAACGCCATTACATCAGTCTTTCTTGCTGTGCGGTGCTCGAAGCAGAAGCAGTTCGCAAGTGCCGGTCGGCCGACTCCTGAAATTTTCGTTTTCGAGTTTCAGAACCGAAGTCTTGAACTTAAAGCCAAGTACCCCGTTGGGGAAGCTTTTTCTTGTTCCTTACCGATGTCAGTAAAAGTTAATAATTGCATTACTTGTGGAAAGCAAATACCTCATAAAGATTTTTATTATTCTTGTATTCCCTGCCTATGCCCTGACCACGGCGTACCTTGCTGTCGGTTTTGTGCTTTATTTAATCAACACACTATTTGTTGTCGGTACATTTTTGCCTCTAAATATTTCGGTTTAATTATCCAGAAATGTCTTCGGTTAGCCATCCGACTACTGGGTTTCTGAAAAAAACGCAAAGATAAAGACAGAGACAGGCCGCCGAGGTCCAAAACTGCCGACAACGCTTCTAAGCCAGTCGCCAATTCGCCGGTACTCAGTGAGGCGCTTCCGCAGCCCCTGATACCCGCTACTTCTGATTCGCAGGTCTCTAATGAGACCCATTCAGAGTCCGGTATGCCGCGAGATGCTTCACCTATAGAATCCGCGGGTGTCTCCACCTTGGATGGGTCCAGAGCCGCTGTGCAGGCACCGGCTTCTTAGGGTGTATTCAGGCCTACAGAATGGCATATTAAATCGACACCGCCTTCATTACTAAGGCCTAAATCTTGATCTATGTCTAAAAAACCGACGCCCAGGCCACATGTTCAGGCTCCTATGCCTAAAAAATCAGTGATCAAAATGGCTGAAGATCTAATTACTCTAATCAGGGGTAGTCAACCCCCCCCCCCCCCAAGAGGCCTAGGGCTGAGCTTGATCATGAATCTTCTGATCAGGATTCTGTTTCTTCTGACTCCTCTAATGACCTGGATTTGTCCATACCTAATTATGAGGATTCCATTCCCTCGGATTCCCCTCCTGAGGATTTTTCTTTTGGGGAAACTTTACATTCTTTAAGGGAACATTTCCACTGGGAAAGTCAGGAATTTTCTGATTCAAAAAAGAGGCTTAGGGATTTCCTCCTTCTACCTCAGCATAGGCCTTTGGCTATACCTCCTGTACTAGACATTGTTGATTATGTTTTCTCGGAATCCAGTTTGGCCCCTCATTCCCTGCCTCCGGCTCCTAGTAAACCTGACAGATACTACAGGATTCCCGAGTCCCACAAGTTCCTTTTCAAAAATCTTGTTGCAGATCCAGAAACATTTCTCAGGGGCGCAAGGGTATTAAGGCTTCTGCTGCTAAAAATCCTACCCCTTCTGATAGAGATTCCAGGGCGCTGGATAGTTGGGGTAAAAAGATTTATACTTCTGCAATCTTGGCAATCAGAGCTTTAAACTGCCAATTTCATATGTTAAATATCAACAATATCAATAAATTTACAGGATTTAATGCATTCTGCTGAACAAGTTGGAAAACATACTTTGCAATGGTTTTGATTCTTTAGAGGCCTCCTGCAGGGCTGCTGTTACTGGATCTGTGCTTAGATGGCATTCTTGGCTTAAGTAGCAATCTTTGCCTGATCATGTTAAAGCTAAATTGTTGGATGCTCCTTTAAATCGGGACCGCCTGTTTGGCAATAATGCTGAAGAAATTCTAAAAAAGATGGAAGATAAAGCTAAATCTATGCAAACTGTTAAAGATTGCCTACAAATGCAACCGCCAAGATTTAGTAGGCACTGGCCTTCAAAGAACTGGTCTTTTCCGGCCCCTTCCAGATTCTCTCAAGCCAAACCCAGACCCAGCAAAAACCCCAGGTTTCAGTCCCAGGGGACTGTCAGAACTAAGCAGTGGGGGGGCCTCCACTTCCAAATCTGGAAATAATAAGACCCCCCCCCCCCCACACATGGTAAACAGTCTCAATGACTTCCTTTTAAAATTACCAAGCACTTGCCTTTTAACCGCCCCTTTAGGGGGAAAGATTGCTCTTCATGCAAAGAACTGGGAACTCATAACCCAGGACAAATGGGTTTCAAAAATAGTGTCCCAGGGATACAGATTTCATTTCCACACATTGCCAACACCAAACGGGTGGCCAGACCTGTCCCCAAATCAGTGGGCAGAGGCTCAAAAACAAGTACTTTCCCTCTTAAACATGGGGGCTATTCAACCAGTACCAGAAGAGGAAAGGGGACAAGGTTTCTATTCCAGGCTTTTTCTTGTACCTAGAAAAGACAAATCAATGCATCCAATTGTGGACCTGTCTACTCTCAACACCTTTCTGGAGATTCCAAAATTCAAGATGCTGACTCTTCACCAGTTGCTTCCTATGCTGGGCAAAGATGCCTGGTTGGCAACTCTAGATTTAAAAGAAACATACCTGCACATTCCAATCAGGGAATCTTGCAGAAGATACCTACGCTTCAAAGCAGGCTACTTGCATTATCAGTTCTCTGCACTGCCCTTTGGCTTGTCTACTGCGCCCAGGGTATTTGCAAAGTGCCTGGCTCCAGTTATTGCATTTTGCAGGCAAAGAAATATTCAAATATATCCATACCTGGACAGTTGTCTAATTCAGGCAGAAAACCAGGGCATACTCCTAAATCATCTGGCGTTTGTAAACAGGGTTCTAACTTGTCTGGGGTACACCATAAACAGAAAGAAATCACAATTGGTACCCTGTCAACAGATTACATTCCTGGGTGCAAGCTTGAATACAACTGCCCAGATGGCTTTCCTCACGCCAGAGAAGCAAATTCTTTTGGTAACTTACTTCAAACAAGTAGCCACAAAAACCCTGCTATCTGCAAGACACATACTGCAAGCCTTGGGGTTCTTGGCCTCCTGCATTCTTCTAATTCCATATGCAAGACTACATATGAGGAAACTACAGTGGTACTTAAAAAGTCTATGGAGTCAACATTGTCACAGCCTGGAAACAATGATTCCTATCATACCTTGCCTACGCCTGGAGTTCCTATGGTGGGCAGAGGCCTGCCACCAAAACAAGGGACTGCCATTCACACTACCCCCTGCTGCCCAAACCCTAACTACAGATGCATCAGACTATGCATGGGGGGGTGGTGGTGTCACCTGGCAGGGAAGTGCATTCAGGGCAAATGGAACCCAAATCAAATGCTCCTGCATATCAATCAAAAAGAAATGTTAGCTGTACAGAATGCTCTGACAGCCTTCAAGGGCTGCAGTTCTTCCAGGACAACTAATGGTAAAGACGGACAACACCACGGTTATGTGGTACATAAACAAAGCACGGGGGTACACATTCCTACCCCCTCTGCAGACTAGCCATGGCATTGTGGAACACAGCCTTGAGCTACCAAGTGCACCTACAAGCTCAATTCCTGCCAGGAAAATTGAATACACTGGCAGATGAACTAAGCAGAAAACTCATGGACCCACACGAGTGGCAACTGGAACCACGGATTTTCAACATGTTGACAAGTAAATGGGGGAGCCCAGACATAGATATATTTGCTTAACCTAGAACTACCAGTTGGACAAGTTTTGCACAAGGACTCCCCACAAACAAGCCTGGAAAAGTGGATGCTCTCTCCATCAGCTGGAAAAACCTATCAGTCTACGCCTTTCCCCCTCTGCCTCTGCTATCCAAAGTTCTGCTAAAAGTCAAACAGGACAAACCAAGGATGATTTTGATTGCTTCAGACTGGCCGCGCCAACACTGGTATCCACTCCTGCACAGTGTGTCGCAAATATCTCCATGGCATCTGCCTCAGACCCCTTCCCTGCTGTCTCAGCAGGAGAACCAAATTCTGCACCCTCAGCTTCCAACATTGAACCTTGCAGCCTAGCTAATCACTTAAATTCACCCTTCTCATCCTTCAGAAAACCTGTGATGGATGTCATCTTGGCGAGAAGACCTAGTACTAGAAAATCTTATGCTGACAAATGGAAAAGATTCTGTGCCTGGAACCAATCTTTAGGGATGAGCACAGCAGCGTCCAATTTATCTCAGATTTTGCAATACTTAACTGAGATGCTTCACAAGGGCTTGTCTTTTTCCTCTTTTAAAATCCATGCCTCAGCTATTTCAGCTCACTATAACACAACCACACCTCTTCTCTCATCCTCTGCTCAAGCAGTATCTCAGAGGGACAAAGAACTTGAGACCACCCAGGAGAACTCCTACCCTGCCTGGGACCTTAACTTTGTTTTGGAGAAGCTCACTCTACCTCCTTTCGAGCCAGCTGCTACTGCAGACTTAAAATTTCTTTCTTGGAAAACAGCCTTCCTTTTAGCAATCACTTCAGCTAGAATATCTGAATTACAGGCCCTTATGGCAATGGAGCTTTTCATCATGTTTCATGCGGACAGGGTATCTCTCAGGACCAATCCATCCTTCATGCCCAAGGTGGTTTCCAGTGTGGCTCTTAATCAGTCCATTAATTTGCCAACCTTCTTTCCCAATCCACAGAACAAAGGGGAACGGATTCTACATTCCTTGGATGTGCACAGACAACTTAGATTCTACTTGGACAGGACTAAATCTCGAAGAAAATCTGAACAATTGCTTGTAGCATTTGCTGCAGGGGCAGAGGGAAAGGCTATTTCAAAACAAACCATTTCTAAATGGATATAAGCCATTGCATTCATTTCTGCTATAAGCACCATGGAAAACCTATCCCCCAGGGGATCAGATCTCACTCCACCAGGGCTGTATCTACTTCTGCAGCCTTTCTCAGAGGTGTTCCTACCAGGGATATTCTAGAAGCTGCTACCTGGAGTTCTGTTCATACTTTCACCAAGCATTATCATTTACCAATTTTCTCTAAATCCAGAGCTGGCTTTGCCACTGCTGTCTTGCAGGGCCTTATAGCTAACCCTAATGCTGTATAAACTCCTCCTCCCAACCATAGCTTTGGGAATCTACCCAAATGTAATGACTGCAACAGTGAAACACGAAGAACATAGTACAGCTGTGTACACTTACCATAGATGTAGATGTTTGAGTGTGTATTCACTGTTGCAGTCCTGGTTGCCCTCCCTCCAGCCCCCTACTTTTCTCTGAATATACCTCTACTTTCCTTTACTATGCTTAAAAGCCTTTTTGGTGCATTTGCTTTTGGTTGGAGGGTATACGTTTGTGTTTTTAATTTTATTTGCTCCCCATTAGGTGGGCACCTGACATCTGGGGCAAAAAAAACTGATGATATGACGTCTGCTGCATGTTTTATACCCCTGACGACCTGACATCATGGAAAAAGGGATAGCAACCGACGCAGGACCCAAGACTTTGTTAATCAGGCCGACTGAGGACAACCTGCCAGCAGATTACCCAAATGTAATGACTGCAACAGTGAATATACTCGAACATCTACATTTATGTAAGTGTACACAACTGTACTTTCCTTTCCCTTACATTTCATGACTGGCATTCTACAAGTTTACTGCTTGGACCATTGGTTTTATTTATTTATTTATTTATTGGCATTTGTTTACTGGGATAGTCCACAGTGCCTGCAAGAACCCATTATGAGTGGAGGCCCAGGGAAAAAAGCTTCACAAACACATGAAAGGAGATAAATCTGTAACAATTAGTACATTCGCCACAAAGTACAAGAATAATTGATGATAATTAAAATAAATGCAAAGTAAAATTTGTCAGCCGTTACAGTATTACAAAATCTAGGTTATAGAGGGAGATGAAACTAAATGCTAACATTATATAAAACTTCTGTCAAAAGATATCGTTGGGTTATGTCAAAACATTATAACGTTCAGTATTGATTTAGGATAGATGAACATTATAGTATCTGAGAGAAAAAAATTGCAAGCCAGTGTTTCACCCTCCATTATCATGTGAGTTGCCCTCCTGCTTCATGCATAAATTTATAATAGCTTTCAGTCTGTACAAGGCTGGTTCATGTTCAACCTCCATGTTCAAACATCATAACTGAAAACACTGCAAGTGTAACATAAAGTTAAAGAAAGAAGTAAACTAAACTGAGCACTTCTTAAATGGCTACACACACATCAGATTTGTTTAGGGCCATCCCAGTGTGAAAGCTATATATTTGAAATAAAAGCCACTATAGATAAGAAACTGGATGAAATTCAGTAAGTGGGCTTGTAATTACACCATCTGGATGACAAAAAAAGAATTTTGGAAAAAGCAAAAGAACAACCAGAAAAATAGTAAACATTAGCAGGAAAGAATCTTGCAGCTGTTCAGTTAAAAATATTTAAACTTTCAGATTAGTGGACAGGAGATGGCTTTCAGTAATTTTGAGGAAAAATCAAATGAACTCACAGGTGTTTAAAGTAAGTGAAACACTGAAGGGGTTATATAGAATCAAACATTAAAAGGTTGGAAAAATAAAGGCAGCTTTAGCAGTCTATTCTGATGAGCTGAAAAAACTGCCAAAATTAGAGGCTGAAATGAAAAGGCTGGTTGAATAAGAGGTTTCTCATAAGCAACTGGACCATTGTTAGCAGAGTTTGACAACTGAAATGGCACTCCTCCTGTGTGTCAGGAATAAGAAGCCAAAACCTATATTTGTAAAGATGCAGTCATACCGGCAGATGCAATTGCTCCTGAAAATTTGTGACAGAAAGGGAAAATGTTAAAATCTGGGGACAACAGTGTGTGCGTGTGTTGTTGTTGTGTCTTTCAGCTTTTCCGGTCCGCTAATGATTGGCAGTAGATTTTTGCGTGCCAAGTTGCCAGATCCTGACGCACAACCTTCAACGAAATTATGCCCATTCACGCATGTCTCCACGCAGAAGACGCTCTAGCTGAGAATCGAACCGGACAGCGTCTTACTGTGAGGCGACAATGCTACCGTAGCACCACCACCACAGTAACAGTGTGTGTGTGGAAATTTGACTTTTCATTGTATACCGGTCACGTTTATCCCAGCAGTTGGAGAATGTACAGAAGCAGGAGTAAGATTCAAGCTGTTATATGTAGTTGTCTTCAGAATATTTTTTCCTGAGGATTCAACACATTTTTGATACAGAACAAGGCTACGAAAGAACGTTCATTTGACAAATAGTGACCTGTCAAGTGCAGGGGGGCTCTGCTTTCTCATTCTCTGACAGTAACAAAGCCCATAGAGGGACTTTGCTAGTGAAACCTTTTCCATAATTCCAAAGGAAAATGTTTGAGTGACAGAACACACAGGAGCTGAGTAGAACAATCAGGGATGCTTTGAATCTGAGCCACAGACTGGTGCTGGGAAATGGAGATGATCAGGAAGGAGGGTGGTAACACTGTGGAATTAGTGAGTAAATGGTTGACTGTAAAGCATCAATCTTATTAGATATAGAATTACACATGAAAAATGTGGATTTGCAAGACGTGGTTGAGACTGACTGGAATTCTGTTGACTCGTTAACTGGTGGGTGGAACTGTAAAGCATATATTTCACTTTGTCATTAATGTTTAAAAGGATACTGGAGGGACTGAAGAAAAAACTGTAAGTAAAGGTTTTTGTTCTTTTTAATAGTTCTGTAAAAAATCATGATACAAATTGTATGTTGTATTGTAAAGCAGTTTTGTGTAGTTTACAGTCGGGTATTTTAAATGAGCTAGAGGGAGGTTTTCCAGTGAATGCTGTATCTGCTAACAATATTAATGCAATATTGGTTCTTAGCTGTAATGTTTACAGGCTTTATATTGTAATGTAAGAAAAGCTGGAAAGAAGCAACTTAGTTACTATAATGTGATTTTGGGTTGCTGGAGTGAGAGATTTACAAGTATGTTGATCATATATGTAGAATTATGATCTCCCATTTTTACAGGGGTAGATATCTAGATTTATGCTCTTAGTTTGAGTTATAGACGAGGTTTTTAAGCAAATTGGCTTGACACATGGTAAAATTATGAAAGGTATAGAATGGCAGTTTAACAGACAAAAGACAAAATGATGAAAGGCACGGTAAATGCTAGTGTTATAGTATTGGCTATTTTTTCCACTAGCAAATGCTCTCTGTAGGAGAAATGTGTGTAGGTAAATGCAATTCACCGTAAGAAGCCGGAACAGGTTATTCTGAGTGAAATTTTAAAAATTCTTGCAAGCATCTGCAAATTTACTAGCTGTTTTTCCCCCTCATTACCAACTGCTTTTGTTTAGAGACCAGTTGTTTAACGATGCAAGCAATTGATCATGAGACATCTGATAACTCTGCTGACAGAAGTGTACAAGCTACTATGTAAAATGCATAGGTACATTAGCAAGCTGTTCATTGAAAAATAGTTTGAAACTGTGGAAAGTGAATGAGATTCAACTACGAGTAGTTGACTCCAGCCAGCAGCCTAAATATTTGAATGCAGTTAATATAACGGTACACAATTATGTTTGTTTAAAGGATGCCAGTGCTTTGTTTTACTTGTATTTTACTTCCATTGTTTTATTTTCTAGTGTAAGATACCAAATCAGTTGATTGATGAAAGTCATGCTGATGTTATGTAGTCTTATCTCACCTACATTCTTCACTTGTGGGTTCGGAGCCGAATGTCGGCTCCGACTTGGCCTATTTACTAGCTCGAAAGTCTTTGATTGGCTGGGCTAAGATGGTATCCCACAATACACTGCTCCACATCCCCAGATCTCGTTTGCCGCTTGTAGAGCTCGGACGTGGTCTCGACTTGGCTGTGGCTAAGTATTGCAAAAAAATCTTTCTCTTGTGTGATTTTTTCGCTAATTATTGGCTATTTGTGTTTATTCAGTAGAGTTGTTCGTAGTGGTGTTGCTGCATTATTTTTGTAGGTTGCGAGTGTGTTTGTGTGTGGTATCCCTTACACCCTCTGGCTAGGCCCGTTTAAGTTAGAGGACCTAGTCCTCCTCGTGTATTTGGTTATTTTTCTTACTTTAAGTTGAGAACCGTTTAATTTAGAAGTTCTCCCCTGTGCCTTGTTAGTATTCTTTCGTGTTCTCTGCTTTCTGTGTCAGCAGTTTCACGCCTTTTGTCAGTAGCGGCTGCTACTAATTGTTGGAATGTCTAAAGAACAAAAAGAGCATAAGCCCTCGGGCATTAAAAAGTGTACTAAGTGTGCCTATAAAATGTCTATCACAGAAGGACATTGGAGCCATCCACCTTTAGGAGTCGTGCAGTTTCTGCCACGCCTTTAGTCCTCGGGTGCTCCAAGAGAGGAAAAACATACTGATCCTAAAGGGACTGCTAAAACCATCTTTTGAGGAGGATTTAGGTTCGGTTCCCAGCTCCCAGTCGAAGTCTAAATCCTCCAAATCCAAGAAGAGGTCTCCGGCTCCATCTGTTGTTTCGGAGCCACCTTGTAAAATTTCCATTGTGGAATCTGCTTCCTCTGCTCCACCTACCTCGGGGCCGCAGGAGGTAACTGTATCGACTGAGTCTGCGTCTGCTTCGATAATTTTGGCACCGATTCGGAGCCGGTCGCCAAGTTTGAGGCAAGCTTCTCCAGACAAGAGGTCTGGTTCTCCATCCATTTCCTCCAAATCCTCCAGGCTTTCCGATTTGGATGTAGATAGGGTGGTGCAGAGGCTCCTACAGTCGCCGGTGTTGGCCAAACTTTTCTCGGCTTTGACCCAGTCGGCTCCGGAGCCAGCTCTGTTGGTTGTACCTGCTATTCCTCCTCCGAGCTCATCCTTGTCAGAGCCGGTAAGTTCCACTCCGAGGGACGTTCCTGTGCCGGCGCCGATCCCCCAGTGGGGTTTATCGGTGCAAGCATCGGTTCCGACCCTGTTGGCACCATCCACAGGGTTCGAGACTTGGGTCTCCTCGGTCAGGCCCGAGGGGGATGTCTCGCAACACCCATCTGCTCTGAGCCTCCCCCTTGGCGCCTCGGCTGCGGGGACTCCGGTCTCGATCCTGGCCTTGGAAGGGGGTAGATCCTCCAATTCGGGAGGTCCCGCCTTCAAGACTATGCGGAGCGCGCTGACTAGGTCAGCTACTTCTCTCGGATCAGTTCTTCCGTCCCCTACGACACCGGCGAGAGCTTCTGACATCCACCTATCCTTGGATAGCAGAGCGCAGGGGCCTAAGAATACCCCCATGAGTGGTCCCCTTCTTTCTGAGAGGCCCTCAGAGTCTGTGCCTGAGGAACCCCCCAGAAAGAAATCTTGCAAGAGGAAGCACATAGACTCCCAGGACGAGTCTCTCACTTCCGATACTGACCTCAAGGAGTCGGAGGGGTCCCCTAAGTCTTCCTCTGAGGATGTTTCGTTCTCCAATATCCTGGCCTTCCAAAACCCCCTCCGAGGAGGAGTCATTATTCCTTAAGGCCTTCGGCGCTCAGCCCTCCACCTCCTGGGTGTCTCCACCCTTCGACAAGCTCCTGGACCTTATTTGTCGGAGGGTGTGGGAGACTCCTGTCTCCATGGAGCCTGTTCCTCGACGCCCCAACAAATTTTTGTCTGCTCCCCAAGGGAAGGAATTTTTGACAAAGAGAGTCCTGGTAGATGCTATGGTGGTGGCGGCTGCCACACAGAAGGAAGTTGCAGAGTCTTCCTCTTCAGTCCATCCCCCTAACAAGGAGTCTAGGACTATGGATCGGTATGGGAAGCATACACTGTCTTCAGCAACCTTTATCTTGCGGTCGCTGAATTATTTGTCTCATTTCACGCGGCTCCAGAGAGATCTCCTTAATGAGTTAGGAGATACTCTAACGGGTAACGTGCCTGAGGCGGTGGCTCAGACTGTCAACGCTCAGCTCATGACCCTCAACTCCATTGTTAACTCGTCCATGCGTCTGATTTCGTATGCGGCCGAGGGAGCTAGTAGGGCGGCTAGTTCAGGGGAGGCCCTCAGGAGGCAAGCCTGGCTATGCCTGTGTCACTTTGCGGAGGCCTTTAAGTCTTCCTTTACTGATGCCCCCTTCAATGGTTTCTCCTTGTTCGGGACCAAAGTGAAAGACACACTCACCAGGTGCGAGCAAGAGGGAAAGACCTTGTCTACCGTGGGAGTCCGTTTTTCCCTACCGTCGATGCCTTATCCCAAGGCTCAGCGAGGGGGGAAAGATGTGGTTCAAAAAAATCTCAGAGGTCTTTTCCTGCCACACAGGGTGAGACCCCCCCCCCGACCGAGGCAGGGGAGGGGGATCATATTCAGGTAGACGTCTCCCCAGAGGCAGAGGGGGCCCCTGCAGTTCTGGGGACCGTGACTCCTTCCGCGGTTCCCCATACTCTCATTCCTGAGGGTGTGCCCGGCTGTGCTTCTCTGGAGCCAGTCGGGGGTCGAATTTCCCAGTATCCGGAAGCCTGGGTCAACATCACCCAGGACAGATGGGTATTAGGGATAATCACTGGAGGTTACACCATCCCATTTCACTCCACACCCCCCCCCCCATCAAAAGGATCCCAGACGTTCCACCCAGTCAAGGGGGTCAGGCAGCAACAGAGGTTTCTCAGCTGCTAGAAAAAGGAGTCATCCAACCAGTCCCCCCCAACCAGATCGGATTAGGGACTTACTCAAGATTCTTTTTGGTGCCGAAAAGAACGGGGGAACTGAGACCCATTTTGTCACCAGTTAGGCATCACAATAAACTGGAAAAAATCTGCCTTGCTACCCTCACAGCATGTCTCATTTATAGGAGCAGAGTTGGACACTATTCGGTTGAGAGCATTCCTACCTATGGAGAGGATCACAGGGTTGCAACGACAGGTTCGGATGATGATGCCTCTGACACGTGTGAGGGCAAGACTAGTTCTTCAGTTACTGGGGACAATGGCTTCCACTATCATGATGGTCCAGTTAGTGAGGTTACATATGAGGATCCTACAATGGCTCCTATTCACCCAATGGTCCTTTCAAAGACTACCGCTATCCCATCCTATCTTAATCACAGGCAAATGCAAGCAGGATCTCAGTTGGTGGCTATGCACCAACAATTTAGACGTAGGGAAACCCTTTGTTCCACCCAACCCGGTAGCCACAGTGACCATGGATGCCTCCCGGATAGGGTGGGCAGGGGCATTATCTCTGCAGGATGGTCCAAGGCACATGGCAGGAGCACAAGATAGACTTGCACATAAATGTCCTGGAGATGAGGGCAGCAGTGCTCCTAGCATTGCAGGTGCTTCAGGATGTCCTCCCTCTAGGGACTGTTGTGATACACTCAGACAACATGTCAGTAGTGTGGTACCTCAACAAGCAAGGGGAAACCAGATCATACCCACTATGCAGGGAGGCCATGAGAGTGTGGAATTGGGCGATAGCTTCCCAACGGGCCTTGGTGGCAACGCACATCCCAGGGAAAACCAATGTGATCGCAGACAGACTAAGCAGGGCGATCCTCATGCCTTACGAGTGGTCCCTGAACCGCTAGGTGGCGGACAGTATATTCAGCAAATGGGGTCAGCCTTGCTTCGACCTGTTTGCCAGCCCTCTCAATCCGAAATGCCACGACTACTTCTCGCTGAAACCCCCACTGGGGGAATCTGCAAGGGACGCTCTTGCGCACAATTGGCCCTCGGGTCTGCTGTATGCTTTCCCTCTGTTTCCCCTTATCTCGAGGGTGATCCAGAAAGCGCTATCCTTGGGAAGCAGATTGTTTCTGATCGCGCCACACTGGCCTCGACAAGTACGGTTCCCCTTCCTTCAACCTTACTTCGTGGATGCTCCTTGGACTCTGGACCCTCGTCCAGACTTACTGACACATATGTCGGGACAGCTTCACGCATCCCTGGAGACCGTCTGGCTGACCGCCTGGCTACTCCACTTCCAGCTGTAGTCAGGTGTCACCGGTTTTCTCCTGATGTAGTCCATATTCTTTCGTCCTCTCATAAGCCGTCCACTAGGAAGGTCTACTCTAGCAAGTGGAAAAGTTTTTCGATCTGGGCCCAGTCAAAAGGTATTGACCCCTACATGGCTCCCATTGACTCTGTTTTAGAATTTTTGCCTCATTTATTCTACCAAGGATCTGCCTCAGCCACCATCAAAGTTCAGCTGGCAGCTATTACTAATTATCACGTGGCTCATGAACCTAGCTTAATGGCACACAGGCTGTGTAGAGCATTCCTGAAAGGCACTCTTCTCCTTCGTCCCCCTGTATCTCAACCTGTTATGCCCTGGGACCTCATTTTTGTTCTGCAGGCCCTTACTCTCCCACCCTTTCAGCCCGCGGCTTCTTGCTATTTAAAATTTCTTACATGGAAATTTGCCTTTCTGATAGCTATCACATCGGCCAGACGAGTATCAGAACTCCAGGCCCTGTCAGTCAAGCCCCCATATTTGATATTCCATAAAGACCGAGTCTCTCTCAGACCAAATCCGTCCTTTCTTCCCAAGGTGGCTTCCTTAGCTAATATTAATCAGTCCATTGAGCTGCCGGTCTTCTTCCCCAACTTCTCCAATAAGGCAGAGTACCAGTTCCATCTGTTGGATGTTCATAGGCAACTACGCTTTTATCTACACAGGACTAAAGATTGTTGGAAGTCAGACCAGCTCTTCGTTTCGTTCTCAGAATCGCTTGGGGTCTGCGGTCTCCAAGGTCACCATATCTAGGTGTATCTGGTTGCGTCTCATTTATCTATCAGGCAGGGGGAAAGAGTCTGCCTTTTCCAGTCAGAGCACACTGTACGAGAGCAGTTTCCACTTCCACAGCCTTTCAGGCTAGGTTATCGATGGATGATATATGTGCGGCTGCAACATGGGCTTCTCCTCACACTTTTGTTTCCCATTACAAATTGGATGCGGTGTCCAGCGGCAGGTCATCTTTTGGCTCCACAGTGCTCAGGAGTATTTTCCATTGAGCCACGCAGGATGTAGATGCTAGGGACGCTGTCCCACAAGTGAAGAATGTAGGCGAGATAGGACTACATAACATCAGTTAGTTATGTACTCACCATAACGTTAGATGTATGTAGTCCATCTCGCCTCACATTCTTCATTACCCACCCACCGTCCTCTACGCCTGGAGGATTTGGAGAATCTCTTGGTACTTTTCATGTTACTAAGTCCCTTTGGATAATTTGTTGGACCTCGTTGTCATGAGTATGTGTGTGTGTTTGGACGATAAGATTTTTCTGTTGGCAGCAAACTAGATCTGGGGATGTGGAACAGTGTATTGTGGGATACCATCTTAGCCCAGCCAATCAAAGACTTTCGAGCTAGTAAATAGGCCGAGTCTGTGCCGACATTCGGCTCCAAACCCACAAGTGAAGAATGTGAGGCGAGATGGACTACATATATCTAACATTATGATGAGTACATAACTAACTGTTTTTTATAACAGTTATTACAATTTTTACACTTTCAAATGTTTTACTATGATTTTGCAAGCCATATTTGTTGAAAGTATGCGTGAATGGGCATTCCTTCATTGAAGGTTGTGTGTTAGGCCTGGCAAGCCACAAGCCAGTACATAAAAATCTACTGCCAATCATTAGCGGACCGGAGTTCCGCTGTGGCGACCCCTAACCGAAACAAACAAACAATTTTATATGATCTGTTCTGCGGTATTGTGAGTTATGCTTGCTTTTTTTAAACTCCTTTTTTTGAAATTCTCACTTAACACAAACATAAATGAGCAGAAAACACATTTATTAACATTTTTCCATGTGCATACATTATACATCACATATCTTTTTCTTGCTTAGTACTTCAGTCCAGCATTACATAAGCTGCTGAATTCCTGGCCTTCCCTTAAACCTATCTCATCCTCCTGAACATTATTCTGCACATATTTCCCAACAATTTCTGTGTAATTTGTTTTTTTTTTCAATTTTATATATATATATATATATATATATATATATATATATATATTCCTGTTCCAGTACTTTCTCTCTTATAATAATCAAAATTTCAAATACAGTTGGTTTCCCAGCTGGAAAAAAAAAGAAAAACAATTGCAGCCATTGTTACCTCTTTCTTCCCCAACACACTTCCAACTTTTGCTATTTACATGAGGACAAATTCCTTGAAGTCTGTTTAGCATATACAAATACCTATACAACACTTCCTAACAAAAATCCCAAATGTTCTGGACTTTGTTGCATACTTGGGAGCCATGCATATGCCCTCCCATTGTTCTCATGTAAATTGCTTTTTCAGCCTCTCCTCCGAGTCTTTTCCTAACTCCTCTGATTGATTCTTATTTATCATGCAGTATTTTATATGCTCTACTAATTATCCACTTTCTTAATAGCTGCTTCTTTCCTAGATTCCACTAAAAACTCCACAAGTGCAGGTCTTTCAGTTAAGATTCTCCTCTCCTGTTTGCCTATACTCTAGAAATCCCTGTTAAGAGAGTGTAGTCTGTTTCCTGCAGTCCAGGTGTCTTATTGGCTGCATCCCGCTCTGTTACCTTTTCCTCTCTAGTTGTTTGCTCAATACCTTGTTTCCTTTGCTAGTTTTCTCCAGTAAATTCAATCTCTCTTGCCTATGTTCTCTATCCTTGCTTGCAGTCATCTCTATTGGCAAAATCTCCTTTCTTCATCATCATGTTGGCTTAGATGTCCTTATCACTCTTGTACTTTTCTTTCCAGCTGAGATAGCCTGCCAGTAACAGACAAATGTGTGTCCAGTGTATCAAAACCTTTACACCTTCTAGGTGCTATATGACAGATGTATGACCTACGTCTGAGGTGTAAGGTACATATGTAACATACGAGCATTAATCCTCAGAACTACTTTGCCACAAGTCCGATCTCTACATTGAAATTGATCTGCAAAATATTATCGGAGCTGTGGATACTGTGGTTCATATAATGGAGCACTTTAATTACGATAGTTTCCTGATTTCTGACATTCCAGAGGTACTATGAACTCTCTTGTAAATGTAGCCTTCTAGGCTTTTTCTGTCATTCCAGGTTTGGATGCATTTGTGGAAGCTCTCTTCAGCTTCTCAACCCCTTGATTCCCAGCTTCTTGCCCCATAAGAAACCAGACAAGTTTTATATAGTTCCTGAAGCTCAAATGTTTCTTTACAAAAGTCCTTCCTCTGCTCCGGCTGTTATTTGTGTTGCTAGTGATAAACCATCTATGTTGCTGTCCTCCTCTAAGCTTTTACCTTCTGATAAGGATAGTTGTGCTGTGGAGAAGTATAGTAAGAAGTGTACACTTATGCTACCTTAGATTTCAAGGCCATTAAATACCAGACCCATATGACTAGGTTACATCCTGGCTGTTCTTTCAAATTTTAGGTGCATTCTAACTGATACGCCTGATTTGAAGGCAAAGACTTCTGCCATTTCCAGTTTCCCTAATTTTCCTTTGGTTCTTCGGGATCTTTTATTACAGGGGATCGTCAAGCCTGCCCCGTCTTCTCAGCGGGGTACAGGTTTTTATTCCATGATGGTTCTGCTTCATAGGAAGGGGAGGGGTAGAGGAGACCCATTCTGGATATCTCCTTTCTCAGTGCCTTTCTGAAGTTGCCTTACTTCAAGATGTTCTCTCTCCAGACAGTTTTTAGTCTGTTGCTCCCCCAAGCTTTTCTGGTGTCCTTGGATTTGGAGGATGCTTACCTCTACATTCCTATTCATCCTCTGTTCAAGAAGTTTTTACATTTCTCAGTTTCTTCCTCTCATTCACTTCTTTGCTTTGCTTTTTGGTCTTTCTGCAGCGCCAAGAGTCTTTATCAAATGTCTGGTCCCAGTAGTAGCCTTCTGCAGACTTCAGTGAATTCAAATATTCCCTTATTTGGATGGCCGTTTGATTCATTTCCCCCCTTAGCACGACTTGCTTTTGAATCTTTAATTCACAATGTTTCATCTTCACAGAGGGGTTCACCCTCAATCTCAAAAAAGTCCGTGTTGGCCCATTCTCAAGACCAGCTGTTTCTGGGATGCAGGATCAGACTGTGTACCAGTGATGGCTTGGCTCCTGCCTCCCAAAACCCACTCTCTGCTTATTTTCATTCTCTTCCCCCTTTCTAGCTTTTCTGGCAAGAAAGTTTCTGTGAGCTGTGGGGGCAAACTTCATATGAGGAAATTTCATTGGTATCTCAAGACTGTTTTGCTCCAGTACTGCCATCCTCTGGGTTTTCCTGTTCTTCTCTTGCTTTGTCTCAAGCTCAGCTTCCAGAGGTGGCTTCACTAAATTACCTGAACCTAGGTCTGTCTCAGGAGCTGTGCATGGATGCATCAGATTAAGGCTGGGGAACCTTCAACAACTTCAAGGTCAAGGGACTTAGATTTCTTCACCAGCTAATGGGTCATATCAACCTCAAGGAGATGAGCTCTAACTCTGCCCTTTATGCCTTTCATTCTCTTTGGGTTCCCGGTCTTTAAGGATTTTCACAAGCAATACTTAAGTCATGTGGTACATCAACAAACGAGGAGCACAAAGTTTTACCTTCTTTGCTTACTGGCTCTTCAGGATTGGGATTTTGCGGTCTACTATCAGTTTTCTTCAGGCAATTTAAATTCCTGCTGGGCACAGTCTTGTGGCAGACTGAGCCAGCTCCAGGACAGATTCTTACTAATGAATGCTTCATAGGAAGATGTTCCTAGACGTATGTCATTGGGGTGTTCCATGAGTAGATCTTTTTTGTCTCCTCTCTGAACCAACAGTTTCGGTTCTGTCCAGAGTTCCCAGTCCTCTGGCTTGGAAAGTGGATGCCATGTCTTTTCCATGTAAGGGGATGTTTCTGTATGCCCCCCCCCCTCCCCCCCGCTACCAACAGTTCTGCACAAAATCTTCCTGGTAACCCCATTTTGTCACCGACAGCACTGGCTCCCCTTTTGTTTTCATCTGGCTAAAGGCAGTCATCACAGGTAACTGCAGAGGATGGGTTTTTACACACGAGAAGAGATTTGTAATTCACCCTCGCTTGTTCCCACTCTTCAGTTGACTCTTTGGGTGATAGGGTTTTGATTCCTTTTAGACCATTTTTCTGGGACTGTTCTTTGGGTTTTGCAGGAGGTGAGAAAACCTACTACCATGTAGCTAAATGGAAGACTTTTTCCATATTCAAGTGGCCCTTTTAGTTGTGTGCGTTGCTTGTTTCTGGACTGGCATACTCGTCTGTTAAAGCTAATTTGGCAAACTTTCTACTTGTTTGCCATTGACTCTACCCCTTGTTTTGAAGTGAAAAATTTTTAAAAGCATTCCTTCATATTAGTGCTCCAGAAAACATATTCCTCCTCCTTAGGTCCTAAATTTCGCGCTGGAGAAATTAACCAACTTTCCCTTTGTGCCTGCACCTTCCTGTTCCTTGCTGCACTGTAGTTGGAAAGACTATGTCATTGGTTGCTTTTACTTCTGAATTTCAAATACTCATGGCTTTTCCACCTTTCTTGTTTTTTTTTGTACCATGTAGCTTTAAATTCTCTCTCCAAATCAGGTAATCCTTAACCACCTGGTTCTATTGAAAAGATCAAATTATCCCAGTTAACTTTCCCTCTTCCCCTGACATATACATTCCTTCAGCTCTCTATTTTGTCCACACCTTCTCTGGGCAGTAAAAATATGCCAGACTTGTATTTAAAATTAAACTGACTAAAACATTTTCACTACTTGTATCTTACTATCCATACCCATAAAGAAGAACTTCCAGTTTTAGTTTTTGCATTCTTTTATGTAGTCTTTTCCCACATATTCTTAGTTGCTAAAACAGAAATCTTTTTAATCCATACCGCTAAATACTTATCTTTTCCCTTATGGGTAGTGCTGAACCAGTTCATTTGTGGGTACATAATTTACGGATATATATGTTGCAAATTCATTAATTTTATATCCCAAAAAGACTTAAACTCTGTCAAAATGTTCCACAACACTGAAATGTCCTTGTCTGGATTCATCAGTTACAAAATATCTCATTTGTAAATAAATCTATCTCTTCTTGATTACCATACCAATTAAATCCTTGCATTTCCGACTCCCTTATTTTCTTTACCAGTGGCTTTAAATATAAAGCAGCTAGCAGAGGTGAAAGAGGACAATCCCTGTCTGGTTCCTCTTTCCAAACACAGCTTAGTCGGAGGATTCTTCTCTGATGATTCTTGTCTCTGATCATTCCTATATCCTCTTAATTAACCTTATTGAATCTGAGAATGCAAATGTTGCCATTGCCGTACTTATAAAAATCCCAGCTTACCCTCCCAAAACTTGTGCATAGTTTCACCAGCAATTGCGATGTTTTCTTACATTCTACTTCTTCCCTCTGTCTGGTTCTTCAGTGTCTTAGTAATGTCAAATGTTTGCATCCCCTACATAAAAGCACATTGATCCATATCTGTCAATTTTGGCAATACGTTTCATATTCTTTTAACTAGTATAGACACAAATAGTTTTTCTGATGTCAGTTTTAATTCTTCAGCGTGTGAGTTTGGATCCAATATTCAGATCCGACTCTGCCATTATTCTAGCTTGTGGCCACTAACCAAACACTCAAGCTCCTTACTTACCCATAATGCACCACCACTAACATACCTCAGATCTTGTTTGCCACTTCAGTTCAGAAGTGGTCGTCTTCAGCTCTCAAGTTTTCTGTGAAAGATGAGTTATTTCTTATTTTTTCTTTCTAACTTTAATGAATTATTATTTCTTCAATTTTAATCTGAACTCAAGTTTATCAACATTTCTCATTTACTTCTAGGAAAAATCGCCTTCCCATTACCTGTTGAACTGTTTAATAAATATTAATGCAGAAAATCTGAAATGAAGAAAAATCCCAAAGTTTTTTCTTTTACCAGCCATTTTTTTCCGTTTTGGTGTCAGTGTTTTATTACCATTGATATTTCTTTTATATACATTTATTGTAGTTCTTTAAATTCCATTGCTACAACCTTGTCTATATTGTATAGGACTGCAGTTTTTATTGTGAGTTTCTGCGGACAGGAAAGAATAAACTGATATTTAACGGCTTTACTAACATCTTTTTTCCGAAGCCAGTGCCTGGACTCAGCCCCCATACAAAATGTAATGACCTGTCAAAAGGTCTAGATTCTTGGCTTCACTAGTGCCTGCTTCTTTAGAACTGAAAAGAATGATCAAAAACTCCATGTGAAGCTATGTCCAATCTGACCATCATCAGATCTGACCACACAGTTCTTCAGTTCGGTTCTTTCTAACTACCTTTTTCTCAGAACATTGCTGAAGTTCAATATTCAGGAACCGTTCAAAACATCCAGATATTGAAATTCTTTAGCTTCATCTTCATTATAAACACACACACACACACACACACACACACACACACACACACACACACACACACAAAGAGAGAGTTGTCTTAGAGTTTGCATCCAGCCACCTCAGAGCTGACATTTGTAAGATCTCTTCTGGGTCTTAAATCCTCTTCAGATCTAACACGTTCAACTCCTATCATTGGATCCTAAGTTTTTTCGGATCCGATAGACATCATTTTTTTCTTCAGACAAATATGAATCCAAAGTCCCCTAGAGCTCTTTTTGGATCCTGAGATCTGATGTTGTCACCCTTCATTCTGTCCTCAAGTGAATTCGGATCCAGTCCGTCGGATCCGACTCGGCTGATGCTAAAGCTCGCAGCCACCAAATCTCTTGAGCTTCTCCCTTACCCACAATGCACTTACCAAATTACCTCAGATCTCATTTCCTGATTCTAGCTATTGGACGTGGTCTACCAATCTCTTTCTCGAGCTTTGTTAGGACAAGTAAAATTTCTCTGTTTTTTTCCTGTAAATAGTGTTTAATTTTCTTTTGACTAATATCTTTATTGCTCTTTCCGCTCCTGTTTGCACTCCCTTGCCCTTACGACTTTGTTGTAATCACTCTTACACCATTGTTGGTATTCCTTTGCTGCTGCTTCTCCTAATTAGTACTGTTAGCATGTTATATTTATATTTGCTGCTGCCGTAGTTGTTCCTTTCCCTTTTCTTACTTGGTTCACTTAGATACTATTGTTAGTATCTCCTTTCCTTTACGACTCTGTCATAGTTTCTCTCTGTGCCATTGTTGTTATCCCCCCACACCCCCTTTTTTTTCCTGTCAATAAAAAAAGAAAAAAAAAAACTTTTGCTTATTGTGTTAGTTTGCCTTTTTTCTTTACTATCTCTCTCTTATTTTCTCTAACTGGATACTGCAATGGTGGCTGACAAACCTCTGGGTTTTAAAACGTGCAGGTATAAATTGCCACTGTCAGATGCACACACTCTTTGTGTGTACTGTTTGAGTCCTTTGCATTTACAAGAGGACTGCTCTATTTGGTATGGATTTAATCCATGAGCTCTTACTAAACGTAAAAACAAACTGATAATGAAGAACGTCATTCTTTCTTTTGGGGGAGCCATATCCCAGTCTCCAAAGTCGAAGCCTTCTACTTAATCTAAATCTTCTTTGTGCTCTTCTTGGAAGAGAAGTTCAAAAGAACCTGCCTCAACCTTGGATCAGAAAAAGAGTACAGGATCCGTGTACTTCCTCAGATCCTACTAAATCCAAGTAAACAATACAGACCAGATGCTCTTAGTCAGTGGACCCAATTCATGACAGACGTCCATCACCATTTTTACAGAAACCAGCATTCCCCTCCATTTACTCTGCTTGTTCCTCTAGAAGCCTGAGAGAAGAAGATGTGGACAGAGTGGTGAGGAAGATCTCTCGGCACAGGGGCAGATTGGTTTTCTCTCGGTGCCTTCCCCTTTGGGTCAGATTACCTGACCTTCCACCCCCCCCCCATGCCACAGGTTCCTCCTCTAACACCTTCTGTTGTTTTAGAGTCATAGGATTCAAGGTGCAGTATTCAACTCTAAAGTTTTCGGATACGTGTCTATTCTTCAATGCCTTGATACTGGACAGTTCGGCTCTGGCTTCCTCCTGTGGGGGTGCTGCCAATTGAGTGGAGAAGAGGGGATGATTCGGAAACCTGCTTTCTTGGATCAGAGCCTCTCTGGCTCCTTCCATCTCTGCCTTTGAGGCTGCAAAGAGTGTGCTCTCTGCTTTGGCAGACCTGATGGACCCTTCCTCCTCAGATCCTAGACCTTCGACCATGATGTCTCAGCATCTAAAGTATTGCCACCTTTCTCCATGGGGCATGCTGTACTGAAGCCTCAGATTCCCTGCTAAGGAATTGTGATTTCCTTTTCCGAGACTTCTCCAGAGCATCCCACTGAGGAAGTTCCCAGGAGGAGGATGTGCAAGAGGAAGTACTTAGACTGCCCACAGGAGTCAGTCACTGAAGACATTGATTTCATCAAGGATGAAGGGTCCCCATGGTCACTACCTGAAGATGTCTCCTTTGGAGACATCCTAGAAATCCTTAAACAGAGGGGTGGCTGGACTCCCTCCAGCCCCACACCAGAGGAATCTGTTGTAATAGTTGCGTTTTCTGTGCAGGACCTTCTACCTCCTCGGTGACTCCACCCATTGGGAGCTTGTTGACATGATCTGTAGGTGGGCTTGGAAGGAACCCAACTCCATTGGACCCATAGCTCGGAGGCCAGACAGGATAATGGCACCACCTGTGGACAGACAGTTTTGGGAGAAAGGGGTTCCAGTTGATGGCGTGGTTGTTGGGCAGCCACAAAGAAGGTACTAGCCAATGAGAGTTTCAAGGTCCATCCCCCCCAACAGGGAGTCCTGGGTGATGGACAGACTGGGGAAGCATGTCTTTACTTCATTGACCTTTGCCTTAGTCACTGAACTGTTTGGCAAAATTTAACAGATTTCGGAGAGGTTTGACCAAGGATTTACCAAATACTGTCTCGGGAGCCATTTCTGCAGAGGTTCAAGGTTCGGTAACTTATCAGTTGTCAACCCTGCAGTCAGTATCCAATGGTTCTATGAGGTTAGTTTCCAACATAGCAGAAGGAACCTCAAAAGCTGTGGTTTCAGGCATTTCCATGAGGAGGCATGCATGGATGTGCTTGTGTGATTTTGCAGAGCCATTTAAGTCCAATTTCATCAATGCCCCTTTCGATGGAACTACTACTTTTTTTACCCTAAGGTAAAGGAGTGTGAGGAGGATGGGCATACATTTTTCAGCCCCCAAGGATCCTACTGCAGGAATCAGCGGAGTGGTTGGAAACTGTGGTTCATTAAGTCCCAAGGTCATTTCCATGACCCACATGGAGAGGTTCCCCTAGGGATGGGGGGGGCTCCAGTGGATATTGTCACCCTCGTGCTAGAGGTGGCCTGCAAGACCAGAGTTTAAAAGAATATTTCTTTGATAAAACCTACTAGCAGTCCTGAATGGAGACTTGACTGTTCACCTCTGGAGGTGGTTGGGGGATGGTTATCCCTGCACCAGAGAGCCTGGGTAGACTTAAAAGATGCTTGGGCACACAGGGTTGTATCCAGATGTTGCATAATACCATTTTCCCTACCACCACCAATTCCAAAAAAAAATCTGCAATGTTCCACCAAGTAAGAGGGATCAAGCAGCAATTCAGATTCAAAAGCTGCTAGAAAAGAGTCATCCAAGAGGTCCCACCAGACCAGATAGGATCCAGAACTTGCCCAAGCTTCTTAGTGCCAAAGAAAACAGGGGACTATAGACCTGTTTTGGATCTCAGAAATCTAAAAAAAAATCTATTCACCGAACCAAGTTCCAGATGGTCACAGTTCAGTCCAGTCTCCCCTTTTTTGAGCAAGGATGACTGGATGTGCTCAACAGATGTCCTTTTATTCATCTGTTGCAATATTCTTTACATGAGAGAGTTGCCTGCCAAGGTGACCCAACGTCGGCTAGTATATCTAAGTCTTACTACCGTACGGTGCGTAGTACGTCTGACAATAGGCTATCATCGGACATAGGCCATAAAAGAGACACAAGTGCCCACCATCCTCAGAACTTCTTTGCTGCCAGTCGGATTGCCAATCCTTGGCATTGCTGTGCTGCCAGAATCATTTTCTTCTATAAAGGTAAGTGCCCCATTGGGGGAATCTTTTTGTCTTTTGCTTTGAGTGTAATGTCATCCAGGAAAGGGAAGTGCGACTGTGAAAGACAAATTCCTCACAAGGATAGTAATTCCCAGTGCCTTTTTTGTCTCTGGTCCCACCACGACCATAAAAACTGTTTCAATTTGTCAATCTTTTGTGCTCAAGACTTTCCATAGTCTGCTATCATCCCTCATGATCTACTTGGAAAATCAACAGGTTAACCTCTTAGCTAAAAGTGTGATGGAACTTTCCTCAGATGCAAGGACCGAGCCTACTAAGTGGAAGGCCAGAAAACCTAGGCCTAAAGTGGAAGCTGCGCCTCTCCCAATGGAAGTCTTCCCCAAAGCACATGAGAGCTTGGAGATGTGCTCTGTCACAGATCTGGAGCCACACCCATTATTCTGAGGATGTGCTTTAAGTCTTGCAGGAGGCCACGAAACAAAATACCAGAAATTCTTACCTCTCCAAATGGAAGAGATTTTCCCTTTGGTGTCTTGGACCCATTTATGTTGGACCCCCCTGTGGTTCTCTCATCTCATTTTTTAATTTCTCAAAATCTTTTGGGTTTCTAATACCATGATGGGAATGGACCCCATTCCTAAGTCAAAGTACGATTAAAGTTCATAAAATTAGTATTGTTTATATCTTTGAAGTTAGCCAAAAGTGGTCTTCACAGCACCTGCAATGTGCCCAGTAATGATGACTCCTGCAAGTCATATGAAGTTACATGGATTGGTTGGTCTTTCGGCTTTTTCCTGGTAAGGGGTCGCCACAACGGAACTCTGGTCCGCTAATGATTGGCAGTAGATTTTTATGAAACGCTTAGGTGCCAGCTCGACGCCCAACCTTCAACGAAGGCACGCCCATTTACGCACACATGTCTTTCGAGCGCTACCCAACCACAGGGAGGACATGCAGACTCCACACACAAGGCACTCCCAAGCCAAGCCGAGAATCGAACGGGAGAACCTCTTGCTGTGAGGTAACAGCGCTACCGCTGTACCACTGTGGAACATATCTAAATACGATTGTAGATGAGCCATTGCTCTTGCTACTGTTGGAACTGTCTGGGTATCTTTGTTCCACATTGCTCTCATTTCTGCCTGCAGATCCTGATATTTTATGACTTTGTGTCTGTACGCAAGACACTGTAGTCACAGGGTGTGGCGATTTCAGCGATTAATGCTACTTTTGTCTTTTCTTTGACTATCCGGTTTTCTAGCATCTATCTTTTGAACTGTTGGTGATGGGTGATCCCATGTGATACAAACTTCATCATTTTCTGTGATGCTTTGTGGCTCATGTTTGCAGTGTTTTTCAGTCACTTCAGTACCATACTGTTTGCACAATCCCCAGTGCAGCAGTCTTGCCACATTATTAAGCCTTTCAGTATACAGTCCTTTCGCCATTAGTATGCCGCAACCAGCAACAAGTTGGGTGACTGTTTCCAATTTGGTTTACAAAACCTACATTTGTCTGTTTCTCCCACATTTCCAATGGACTTTAATAAACCAGCATGTATGTAGCCCACTATCTTGGGCGACTCATATTAACCTTTCATCTCTTGGTTTGAATTCTCCACTCCTTAACCATTCCTGCGTTCATTCATGATCAACATGAGGTTCTTCCAGGAGTTTTCTATACTTGCAACTATATTTATGCTTTTTCCAGATCTCGTGCCTTCTCATTTGGTCCTTCACCTTATATTCTTTCTTTTGTTTTTTGGCACATTCAGTTGCTGGCTGATTTTTTCTTCTACTGGTTTGATTTCCATTCCTGCTTGAAGCCGATATGCTTCTGCTAGATTAAGCAGAGAAGTCATCTTAATTTATTCTCCTCGTGTTTCAAAACTTTCACTACATTTGTGTTTTGAGGTCAGCAGAGGTGTGTAATCCCACAATTGCAGATCTCTACATGTAATCAATTTCAAGTAAGCCCCATCCCTCCTTTGGAACGTGGAATATACAATCTTGGTATACATTGATTTTTATAAATCATTTGGTGAGCATGAAGCATCCTTCTTGTTTTCCTGTCTAATCTAGCCAACACGTTTTGGGACCAGTCAGTCACTCAAAAACTAAGTTAGGACAGGAAGAGCAAATTAGTTTATAGCTTGGATTTTGTTCTTGGATGTCAACACTGTTTTCAGAATTAATGCAAGTCTTCTAAAGTATTCTTAAGTTTTATGTACATTTATTCATGTTTTATTGTTGATCCTTCACCAGTTCCCAAATATGTATACACTACCCCTTGCTAAAGTCATATCACATTCTTGTCCCAAACTGTTTTCCTGATGCTGCAGTTTTCCTGCTTTAAAGGTCGCTTTTGCACACTTATCAAGACCAAATGTTATTCTTATATCATCTGAAAAAGTTTTGACAGCCTGCAGCTGTACTTTCATTTCCTCATCTGATGAACTGTGCAGTTTTAAATCATTGACAGAGAAGATGAGAAGTCATTACACTTCATTGTTTTCTAGGAGCCAAATTGTAGCCATGGCCTAAGCTGTTAAGCAAACAGCTTAATGGGTTAATGGCAAGGCAGAATAGCAACGGTGAGCGAGTCACCCTGGAATATCTCCCTTTGGATTTTTATCCCTGGGATAATCTGTCTTTTATCATGGCTTAATTGCATAGTGTGAAGAAACAAAATTGGCCAGCAATATTAGCAGTCAAATGTGCAGCCAAGTACCAGATAGTAAATAATCAGACTTTTAATTACAAAAAACAGACCGGTTTCGGCAACTTAATGCCTTCTTCAGTGTTGAACAAACAATCAAAATCATCAAAATGAAAAATGCAAATTTATACAAAACATTAACCAATAGGCATATGGATGTGTTGTAAGACCTCATGAATTATGTATAATATATTGTGTGGAAGCCAACTCATAATATGAAAACATGGTTAAAAAAGAGGAGCGTAGTGCCCAAAGACTATAGTGCCAAAAGCCCTCAAAAACCAATGTCATAATAGATTATGAGCCATGAAAGTTGTATTTATACATAATATAATATGTACCTCCAAATTCATAATAATGATAAATGTAAGAATAAAATGAACCTATAAAGGTGCATATTTCATAGCAAACATAATACAAAATTCTGTCCGGCAACTTCCCTTTATATACATGCATCTACTCACATGTATATGTAGACACACCTATATATATATATATATATATATATATATATATATAAGAAAAATAATAAAATATTCAAAAAGAATCTTCAAAAAGAATATATATGAAAGATTTAGTGAAAATTCAGTACATCCCTCCGCATTTGCTTCTTGTGGAATGGAATCATAGTGACCAGATGGAAAAGATGGACCCAAAATAATGTTCCATTGTATGTCTGAGTGATGGGTGTTACCAAAAATACATGTAGCCTCAGCCTTGGCAAATGTTAAAGGTGGTCATTAAGACCAGGTGAAAAGAGAGCACCCAAAGTGATTATCCAGTACTTTTCTTTATGATTGAGAATACCATGCCACCCTTGTGGGGTTACTACGATCACCCACAATACGGTCAATAATCATGAACATAAACTGTGCTTCTGCATGTTTTAGTACATGCCGATATAATGCATTAGTCTCCCTTTTATTTTTGATGTCACTACGGTGTTCATTTATTCGTGACCTGAGTGGTCTGGAAGTCTGTCCCACATAAAATGCCCCACAATGGCATGATGCCAGGTACACAACCCAATCACTACTACAGTTTCCAAAGATTTTACAATCAAAGACCTTGCTGGTGTTACGACTCGAAAATTGCAGAGACTTAGTGATCTGTTTACAAGATCCACAGTGGCCACATGGGTGTGTGCCCAATAATTGATGCCCCATTATTGTAAGTTGTTTGTGGATTGCTCCACCACTACCAATATGTTTGTAATGAGAGAGAAGGAACCCAATGTTTTGCCCTTTCTATATGAGAATTGACATTCCTCACCTAAAACAGATCTAAGTTGTTCATTGGCTAGTAGTATATTCCAATGTCTGTTGACAATGTCCCTAATAACATAGCAGTTTCTACCATATGTAGTGATAAATCTGATAGTTGTTGTTCCGGAGTCACCAGAAGGGATATTATAATCCAATAATCTGTTCCTTTTCATCTGTGCAGATCGTGTCCATGCACTATTAATATCTGAAAAGTTATATCCCCTACTGGCAAATCTCCGACTTAAATCTAGGCTAGCAGTGTCATAATCAGATTTGGTGGAACTCGGGCGTTTCATGCGCATAAATTGTGACACCGGGATGTTTCTGATAGTATGACGTGGGTGCATACTAGAGGTTTCACAAGCGATTACAGGGCAAGTTTGATCGTTCTATAATTGAATTTTATGGCAATAGTTACACCTGTACTGGATAGATTTTGGGGAACATATTGATTTTACAAATTTGTTTTTTGTGGAACATTATATGATTGAACCATTGGATGTCTCTGATAAAGAGGGAAACTATAAGCCCTGGTCTATAAGATAGATACATATATAATGGTATGTATATGGCCTCATAAGCGTTTATGTATGTAAGAAGGATTCACACTGCAAGATTGTGAAGCTGTTGGGATACTAGCTCATTTTTTTACTATATAATCCATCCACTGATATTTTTGGCTAACTATTAAGTTGTAGGTTGGATGGTTATTTGAGTGAGACAATATATGTTTGTGGATTCTAAAACATACAATCATCAAACCTGGGCAGTGGTTATTCCACTTTATTGGTGCATTTTAGTTTACTGCATAGCTAGATACCAATTTGTATACTTAGTGTATACTAACTAATACAATTGGGTCTATCATTTAGAATTATTTTGACCTTTTATAACAAGGACCTACTATTTTGACACTAGTATCTTGAACCCTGTGAATACGTTCATTTTTACTCCTCTTATCCAGCTGTATACGTGTCGGATAGCCATCTGACAGTATTATTCTGGTCAGGTATCACTATTTACCTCTCCAGGAGTACTGTTGTATTGTTGAACCTTTTTCCCATATTTACCCTCCTGACATCTCAGGACAATGTACTAATCTGGGAACATTTTTGTGGCGGCTGGGGAGCCTCTGATCAACCTCTGCTATAAATTGGAGTGAACTTTCTAGTTTTTTCTGGGTTTGGCAACAACTGTCTCTCTCTTTTTACTATCCATTTATAAATTGGACTTTCACAGCATGGACCTAGAAAGTATACTATCTGGATTATGTGCAGATCGGGAGGATATCGGAGTGTTTGGGATCAATACCTCACCAGGCAGTAATCAAAGTAATATGGAACAACATATATCATCTGACTGTGAAATGTCCTTCCATTCTCTTACCAAAGGACTCAAAACTTTGAGATCTAATATATGGCATCTGAAATTATTCAGAGCATATTCTAATAGGAATATTGCCCCACGGGGCTTGAGAATAAGGCTCCAACCGTTGGTAGGAAGACCGGATGATAAGTTGAATTGTGATTGGAAGGAAGCTTTACAAACAGGGTCCATGTTATTTGTGAATGTCCTTTTACAATATTATGAGAGAATGGTAGATGTGAATATTCAGGAGGTCAAAACATTGTGTTGTGACTGCAAAAAATTTGAGTCTTTACTCAAATTTCAGGATAACATTAAGAAGCTAGCCAGAGAATTGACAAACCACGAAAAAATTATCAAAGAAAGGAAGATTAAAAAATTCCATAGAGATTATTCTGACTATCAGAGGGGACGACCCTTTGAGCTTAATCGTTCAGTCAGATTTGCAGATGTTGGTCAGGGGCCCACCTCTGGTCGCCCTAGGAAGAGACCTAGATCTATTCTGAAAAATAGGGATGGGTTCAACAATAGCACATCAGGAGAGGATTCCTCTCTCACAGATCATGATAGCTCAGGGGATAGGGGATCACCATATAAAAAGAAAACGAACAAAAATATCCCTTTAGAAATGGTTCCAAACACAGAGGAGGTAGGAAACACAAGAAAAGATCCATTAGAACATTCCCTGGAGGGCTTAATCCAGGACTTTCTAACATAAGTAAAGATGAACAATCAAACCAAAATGTTTTAAACTTATCCAATGTACATCTGTCTGGTGATCAATATACTCTTTTGAATAAAGGGCTTAATTTTATACCTGGCTTCTTTTCTAATGAATACCATATAGTTACAGATGTTACTAACTTTTGTCGTAGTCTTAACCTCAAGTTATTTTTTGCAGATGATACATCTCAAAGATCAAATGATTTCAGATTTGGCAAATCTGAGTTTCAGCCCCCCATGAACAAGCATGTGTCAATTTTTATGCAGTCAGTATTCAGGGATTTACACTTTCAGAATTATGGACATACTATGCTGAAACACAACTTATCACCACAGGAGAGCACAGCCCTCTAACAATTACGAAACAACCTAAATATAGTGGTATTACCAGCAGATAAGGGCGGTGCTGTGGTTGTACAAAACATGAGTGATTACCTTCAAGAGGGTCTATCCCAACTATCGGACACAACATGTTATATGAATATGGCCATAGACCCAACCCTGAACTTCAAGCATGAAATTGGCTCTTTTCTGTATTTAGCATGTGAAGAGGGCATCATCAGCAAAAAATGTGTTGCACAACTTTTGGTCAAGGAGCCCCGTAAGCAGATTATGTACTTACTACCCAAGATTCATAAATCAATAACTAAACCTCCGGGAAGACCCATAGTTTCTGGCATTGGGTCTTTAACTGAACCCTTGTCTGCCTTCCTAACACAATATCTCAAACCTCTTTTGGGTTTGGTCAGGGCAAGGCTACAGGACACTACACAGTTTCTGAAAATCATTGAGGATACACAATTGGAGCCGGGTTGGTTAATGTGCTCACTGGATGTCAAAGCCTTGTACACCAGTATACCACATTGGGCTGGGTTACAAGCCCTACAATATTGGTTGGAAAAGGCAGGTTTATACTCACCAGGATTTAATACATTATTAATATGCATGTCAGAACATGTACTCAATAAAAATGTGTTTTATTTTCAAGGTCAATGTTATTGGCAATTACAGGGCATGGCTATGGGAGTATCTTTTGCTCCCATTTATGCCGACCTTTTTATGGCATTTTTTGAGGAGTGCATGATTTATGATATATCTAATATATACTTGGTTGAAATGGACATCTGGCGCAGGTACCTGGATGACTGTTGGATGGTATGGCGTGCGGATGTGGGTTATTTGCATGAATTTGTGGATTATCTCAATGGCAACATCTGGGGAATTGAATTTTCTATTACTTATGATATGCAGAGTATTAATTTTTTGGATGCAACAATCTCCAGGAATCATGATCACACTCTGGCCACCAAAGTGTTTCACAAATACCCCCAATATAATAATTTATTGCATGCATCTAGCATGCACCCACGTCATACTATCAGAAACATCCCGGTGTCACAATTTATGCGCATGAAACGCCCGAGTTCCACCAAATCTGATTATGACACTGCTAGCCTAGATTTAAGTCGGAGATTTGCCAGTAGGGGATATAACTTTTCAGATATTAATAGTGCATGGACACGATCTGCACAGATGAAAAGGAACAGATTATTGGATTATAATATCCCTTCTGGTGACTCCGGAACAACAACCATCAGATTTATCACTACATATGGTAGAAACTGCTATGTTATTAGGGACATTGTCAACAGACATTGGAATATACTACTAGCCAATGAACAACTTAGATCTGTTTTAGGTGAGGAATGTCAATTCTCATATAGAAAGGGCAAAACATTGGGTTCCTTCTCTCTCATTACAAACATATTGGTAGTGGTGGAGCAATCCACAAACAACTTACAATAATGGGACATCAAGTTATTGGGCACACACCCATGTGGCCACTGTGGATCTTGTAAACAGATCACTAAGTCTCTGCAATTTTCGAGTCGTAACACCAGCAAGGTCTTTGATTGTAAAATCTTTGGAAACTGTAGTAGTGATTGGGTTGTGTACCTGGCATCATGCCATTGTGGGGCATTTTATGTGGGACAGACTTCCAGACCACTCAGGTCACGAATAAATGAACACAGTAGTGACATCAAAAATAAAAGGGAGACTAATGCATTATATCGGCATGTACTAAAACATGCACAAGCACAGTTTATGTTCATGATTATTGACCGTATTGTGGGTGATCGTAGTAACCCACAAGGGTGGCATGGTATTCTCAATCATAAAGAAAAGTACTGGATAATCACTTTGGGTGCTCTCTTTTCACCTGGTCTTAATGACCACCTTGAACATTTGCCAAGGCTGAGGCTACATGTATTTTTGGTAACACCCATCACTCAGACATACAATGGAACATTATTTTGGGTCCATCTTTTCCATCTGGTCACTATGATTCCATTCCACAAGAAGCAAATGCGGAGGGATGTACTGAATTTTCACTAAATCTTTCATATATATTCTTTTTGAAGATTCTTTTTGAATATTTTATTATTTTTCTTATATATATATATATATATATATATATATATATATATATATATATATATATATAGGTGTGTCTACATATACATGTGAGTAGATGCATGTATATAAAGGGAAGTTGCCGGACAGAATTTTGTATTATGTTTGCTATGAAATATGCACCTTTATAGGTTCATTTTATTCTTACATTTATCATTATTATGAATTTGGAGGTACATATTATATTATGTATAAATACAACTTTCATGGCTCATAATCTATTATGACATTGGTTTTTGAGGGCTTTTGGCACTATAGTCTTTGGGCACTACGCTCCTCTTTTTTAACCATGTTTTCATATTATGAGTTGGCTTCCACACAATATATTATACATAATTCATGAGGTCTTACAACACATCCATATGCCTATTGGTTAATGTTTTGTATAAATTTGCATTTTTCATTTTGATGATTTTGATTGTTTGTTCAACACTGAAGAAGGCATTAAGTTGCCGAAACCGGTCTGTTTTTTGTAATTAAAAGTCTGATTATTTACTATCTGGTACTTGGCTGCACATTTGACTGCTAATATTGCTGGCCAATTTTGTTTCTTCATAGTTTGGTTGGGCCTTGCATCCCCCACGTGCATAGTATTTGGTTTGGACTTAATTGCATAGTAGTCTGCCACTGTAATATAGTCAGTCAGTGTAGGGTGTATCTTATACATTTTTAAGCATTCTTTTTCCATGAATATGGGATACTTTCAAATGCTTTTTTATAGTCCGTCCATGCCATACTTAAATTCTTCCTTTTTTTTTTTTTTTTTTTTTTTTTTTTATATACAGTTTACCAGTATGACTTTAACAACAAATGATCCTTTGATCTGAAGTAGTTGACTTCATTTGGTCTTCAACCTGTGGGTTACGGATCCGTATTGGATCTGACTCAGATGTATAACTCGCATCTGATCCATGCTCCAAGCTCCTCCTCTTACCCATAATGCCCCATCTCCTTCCTCCCTTCGGTTCTCGTTTGCTGCTGAATAGTGAGCATCGTGGTCTGAGCTCTGTGCATTTTTTCTGGGTAAGTGCGTCAATTTTTGCCTTTTTTTCTCTATCTTTAATCTTTCTGTTGTCTCTCTACTTTCTACCTCCCCTCCGTGTTTGGTCAAAAAAAAATCTTTTTCTGTTGTGTGTGGTGCGTTTGTGTGTGGTGCGTTTGTGTGTGGTGCGTTTGTGTGTGGTGCGTTTGTGTGTGGTGCGTGTGTGTGGTTTTGTGGGCCTATCTTTGGAGTATGGCTGATACCCCAAAACCAGGTTAGGAAGTGCACGGAGTGTGGCCATAAGCTCTCCCCAGCCAATGGTCACACAGTGCATGGTGTGTCTGGGGGCTGCTCATCTGCTTTTAACCCCTGTCCTATCGGTGTGGGGTTTAACCAGAGGGCACTCAAGGACAGGAGGGATAAGCTTAGTTTGTAGGGCCTACTTCCCTCCTCTGGGACTGTAGCCCCTGCTCCCCTGGCTTCTACATCGGCCTCAGCTTCTTCCCCTTCCCGACCACTGGGACTCAAACTCCCACCAAGAGGTCCGGGGAAGGGAAGAAGCAGAAAAAAGATAGGCCTAAGAAGCGGTCGCATGTCTGCTTGGCTCCAGCAGGGCCTCCGCCGAAAACCAGGCAAGCGACCAGGCCAGGATCTCACAGCTCCCACTCTCCCAGGTTTTCCTCTGAGACAGGAGAGTCCCAGATCCGGTCTCCCATTCGGGCTTCCCCTCACTGGCACTCCAGACCAGTGTCGGTAGCCTCCTCCTCCCACTCCACCTAGAGTTTTAGTGAAGCGGAGATGGATAGGATGATGTGGAAGTTCATCTGCACCCAAATCCAGATGGGAGTCTTGCCTGACCTTTCTCCCTCTGGAGTTGGGAGCTCGCAGTCTTTCTTTACCCCAGTTACGTTTTCTCTGATCTGGCCTTCAGTTTCGGAGCCTTTGGATCTGAGGACCCTTTGGGTCGAGGGGTCAACGCAGATGGTACCTTGTACCTCAATGCTAGCCATTAGCTTGAGCGTGTCAGATCCGAGCTCTCAGAGCCTTAGCCTCGGCATCTGATCCCAGGGGTTACCGTCGGCTCTGAGTGTGTCAGAGCGCAGTCTTACCCTCAGGATCTCAGCTCCTGGAGTCTCTGCTCTGACTACCCATCAGATCAGAGGGGAGTGGCTCCTACTGGCACTTCTCAGGATGTCTGTTCTCCTTCGGCCTTTGACGTGGTGAAGAGGGTTGTCTCAGTGTTATCGAGGCCCCTTGACCATCTCATCCTCTGACTCCGCTTCAACTACCTCTGTTTTGGGTACAGCCCTGACCATCCTGCCATCTCAGGAACAGCCTGCAGTCATTTTGTCTCAGGAAGCTCCCACTTGGGAGCAGCAGGACGTTGGCGAGTCCTCCCCAGAGATTCCTACTGTGGAGTTCCCTCGCAAACAAACATGCAAAAGAAGGCACTTGGACTCCTCGCCGGAATCCCTTACCGAAGACACTGATTTGGAGGAAGGTGACAGTTCCCCCCGGTCATCCCCAGAGGATGTCTCTTTTGGAGACATAATGGAACTCCTCTGCTGGGGGGGGGGGGGGTCTGCCCCAAAACCTACCTTGGACAAATTGGTGTTCCTCGAGGAATTTGGCACAGGTCTATCTACTGCCTGGGTGTCCCCTCCATCGGATCCCTTAGGTGACCTCATAACATCTTGGGCGTGGAAGGAACCGGACATGGTGGGCCCATCCCTAAGCACCCTGTGCGACACCCGTGCCCTGGCCCAGCAATCAAGTAGCCTCAATCCTCACCACTAACACAAGTGAGGAAAGGATAGCAAATACACACAGTGAAGTGCAATTTCCCTTAAGAGCACACAGATATCACAGTCAGTCCTGGGCTGGTCGCTCCCTTGCTCTCCAAGTCCCCAATAAGACTGCCCACTGGCACAGCTATAGGGTCCAGATCTCAGCCTAGTGAGGCAAGCTAAAACCTCCAGCACCCTCTCTGTCCGACCAGTGCTTCGTGTCCCTGCCCAAGTAGCTGACGCACGCACATGCGCACACACACACACACACACACACACACACACACACACACACACACACACACTTTGAGAAGAGTTTATATAACCACACAGACACTCCTGGGGAAGGCTGGCACAGGTTCTCCAGCTGTGCCCCTTTTTCCCCAGACTATACAGTAGTACCAGCTGCCACCACCCTCTAATATTTATTAGCTACTCAAAGGCCCTTAAAAGGGTGTCCAATTATTACTGTGCAATATTATCCAGTTGGTAGTATAGCCCAGGGCTAAAGCTATGAGTGGCTTTGTACAATTTTACCAAAGATATGCAAGTAGTCAAAAGAGCTTAAATTATCTCTGCAAAACCAGCCACAGTTTAAAGGGTTTTAAAAATATTTAACAAATGGTCAAAACACAAGACAATACTTTTTACTACACAGTGCTCATCAAGAGTTCAGAGATCACAGAAAAATACTTAAAATAATTCAGTAGTACAGTTCTGACATCACAGAAAAACACTTGGTCTAAGCTTTCTAGCTATTTCTAAGATAAAACACAAGTCTAAGATAAACTTACATATAGAGCAAGACCGTGCTGATGAGTTAGATGGTCAAGACAAACATGTTTAATGTTCTCTGATTCTCTCTGTTTTTAAAATCACATTCCTGGTTCACATTACATAATTCTTCGCACTCCCCTGGGTTCCCAGGATAACAGAAACTACATTTACATTCTTCACCTCGAGGCAGAAACTAGAACAATAATGGACACTTATGCATGCAAATTCTGGCTATTAACTCTGTCCTTAAAACATTAGACAGGATGCCTCGCTCTAGACTGACTGGCTCCGAGTTTTAACATCAAAAGGTCACAACATGATTTCCTTGGTCAGTAGAGTGCACTGTTACATTTTTTTTCCAGTTCCACATGTAACAATATTTTTACCATTTAAGACACAAGCCTGTGATTTACATTAATATTTACAGATGACAGAATTATCTCCAAAATTCTGTCTGGCTAGGCTGGCAGCCTTCACCTATCGCCACCCAATCTTCACACCCTGAAAAAGTCCTTAGCCCCCCTTTGGACAGGACATTATGGAAGAAAGGGTCCCCGGTTGATGCTATGGTATTGGCAGCTGCCATGAAGAAAGAGCTCGCCCAGGAGAGCTATACGGTCCATCCTCCTGACAGAGAGTCAAGGGCGATGGACTAATTCGGGAAGCGGGTGTACACTTCAGTGACTTTTTCTGTAAGAACACTGAATTACATGGCACATGTGATTTAGCTGCAGCAAGACTTCGTAAAGAAGATCGCTGAGTTTACTGGAGTCCATGTCGATGGGGGGCAAGAAGACGTTTTCCTCTCAAATGGCCACTCTAAAGTCAGTCGCTAGCAAATCCATGCATCTCCTCTCCCATGCCATTGAGGGAGCTGCTAAGATGGCCGGTACAGGCGTTGCCATCAGGCGTCACACCTGGCTCCAGCTTTGTCAGTTCTCAGAACCCTTTAAGGTGTCGTTCACCAATGCCCCATATGACTCTTCTTCCCTGTTTGGGAAACCGGTATGCGAGACCTTGGTCCAGAGTGAGAAGGACGGGAAGACACTACAGTCAGGACCCGCTTCTCTCCTCTCAAAGATCCTTTTCTAGGAATCACTGAGGGATGAAGATGATGTGGTTCTGGAAGTCGAGCGTTTTTCCGAGACACTGAGGACTCACCTTCCCCTAGAGCCAGAGGGGGTTATGATAGACGTTGCCCCAGAGGCAGAGGGGGTCCGAGAAATTTCAGGTCTCGAACTGTTCTTGGACAGACCTGCACAGCAGCCCTGAATGGCTGCCCGACTGCTTATCTCTGGAGGTAGTCTGGGGCTGGTTATCGTTATACCTAATGGCATGGGAGTCCTTAACAACAGATCATTGGGTGTTGCAGATCGTATCCAGAGGCTATTCTATCCCGTTCATCAAGCCACCCTTACCATCAAAACACCTCCCGGACATCCCACCCCCACAAAGGGAGGAAGCAGCATTAGAAATGGAAAAGCTGCTAAGAAAACAAGTCATCCAACCTGCCCCCCTCTATCACTCCAGATCAGGCGTTTATTCCATGTTCTTTTTAGTGCCAAAGATGACTGGGGACGTAAGACCCATTTTGGATCTATCCACCTTGAACCTGTCAGTAGCCAAGGCAAAATTCCAAATGGTCACACTTATACTGCCCTACCTCCAGGCAAATGACTGGATGTGCTCGATCGACCTCCAGGGCGCATACGATCATATCAAGATGGACAGGCACTTTCTGCGGTTCCTCCGGCTAGGAGCCAATCGTTATCAATTCAGAGCCCTTCCCTTTGGTCTCACCACATCCCCCAGGGTGTTCACCAAAGTGATGGCAGTAGTAGTGGCTCACTTGAGGCTTCAGGGTATCCAGGTCTTCCCTTACCTTAGTGGCTCTTCACTGCCCCTTCCAAGCATTAGCTTTGTCAAGCCAGGGATTATTTCCTCTCACTAGCATAGAGGCTGGGCATCACCATCAATCTCAGCAAGTCATTGCTGGCCCCTGTTCAGATCTTAGATTTCATTAGGGCTCAGTTAGACACTATCCAGACAAAAGTTTTCCTTACCCCAGACAGGATTTACAGCCTGAAGATGCACGTTCTTTACATCCTTCAAGCCCAATCTCTGACAGCAGAAGTGGTACCGAGTGTGTAGGGGTTTATGGTGGGCCATGATCAAGCTGCTATCCTTAACCCACCTTCACATGCAGATTCTTCAGTGGACTCCTGCCATTCAGTGGTCCTTATTAGATCTGCCATTGTCTCATCGTGTTCAAATCTCCCGAGTGTGCAGGGAATCTGTTCAGTGGTGGATTCATTTCCCGGACCTAGTCAAGGGACATCCCTTTCTGCCATCATTTCCCATGGATGCCTCCTAGCTAGGGTGGGAGGGGGGGAGCATTGCTCAGGAAGGACAGTTCAAGGCACGTGTTCCTCTTCTGAGACCAGTTTGCATATCAATGTCTTGGAGATGAGGGCGGTGCTTCTTGCATTGTAGGCTTTTCATGCCCATGTTCCTCTAGGGACGGTTGCTGTCCAGACAGACATGTTGGTGGTCTGGTACATCAACAAATGGGGGGGGGGGGGACCAGATCTTAACCCTTTTGTCGCGAAGCCATGACAGTGTTGGGAATGGGTGATCTCCACTGGCCATTTTCTGGTGGCAGCGTACATTCTGGGATGGTCCAACATTCTAGCGGACAGGTTCAGCAGATCTATCCTGATGCCTTATGAGTGGTCTCTGAATCCTTCAGTGGCAGTGCAGATCTTTCAAAAGTGGGGTTGGCCTTGCTGTGATCTACTCGTATCTCCTCCCAACACGAAATGCAGTGAGTTCTTCACTCTGACCCCCCCCCCCCCCTCAGGGAGAAGCCCCCAGAGATGCTCTGATTCATGCTTGGCCTCCCAGTCTTTTTAATACTTATCCTCCTCTGCCCTCGATATCAAAATTTCTTCAGATAGTTCGCAGGCTGGGGAGCTTTGTGATCCTCATCATTCACCCCATTCTGGCCTCACCTAGTAGTTCCACCATGGATGTCTGATCTCATTTCTCATCCATCTGGGATTCCTCATCCATGGACACTCTGAAACTCGCAGCTTGGCTGCCACAGTTCCCATGATTATTAGGACTCCTGGTTTATCTTCTCCCTTTAAAAGCATTTTGGTGGCAGGTCACAAGTCTTCCACAGGAGGGTATACCGTAGTAAGTGGAAATGTTTTTCACCATGAGCCTCACAATGTGCATTAGATCCCTTTTACTGCTCCAGTGTCTGCGGTATTGGAATTTTTGGCAGGGATTTTTCAGCAAGGTACCAGTTCCTCCACTGTCAAGGTCCAACTAGCTGCAATTTCTAATTTTCATGTGGGGGGAAAATATGATTTCATTGGACTCTTCTAAACTTTGCAAGGCCTTCCTTAAGTTTACCTTTCTTTTGAGACTGCTGGTGAAGGACCCTACTCCTCCATGGGATCTTACATTAGTGCTTCAAGCTTTAGTCCCCCCCCCCCCACGAACCTGCAGCTTTGCTAGGTTTGCAGTATCTATCTTGGAAGACTGCTTTTCTAGTTGCCATTACTTCTGCTAGTAGAGTGTCAGAACTTCATGTACCATCTATCAAGGTTCCTTGTAAGGTTTTTCATAGATAGGGTATCTTTACGTGCTAACCATTCCTTTCTCCCCAAGGTAGCGTCAGAAGCCACTATTAATCAAATCTGATTTTATACCACTGACGACCTGACATCAGTCCTGGAATGACAGCAACTGATTCAGAAATACTAAGCCACTGGTATTTGGGCCGACTGAGGGCTACCCCTGGCAGGATAACCCAAATGTGATGACTGCAGCAGTAAATACACTTGAACATCTACATTTATGGTAAGTGTACACAACTGTACTTTTTGCAGCTACTTAGCCCTCATCGCATGCCTTCATTTCACATTATAAATTGGGCATTGTATCAAGGAACAGGGCATCTTTTGGCTCCACCGTGCTCCGGAATATCCTTTGATGAGGGCCTCCTAGGTGTGTAGTAGGTGGGGACTGTGTCCCACAGGTTGAAGACCAAATGAAGTGAACTATTTCAGATGAAGTTATGTACTCAGCATAACATTTCATCTGAGTAGTTGTACTTCATTTGTCTTCAACCATCCCACCCTCCTTCTCCCGACCATGTCAGTATTGTGCTGGCTATATATATGGTAGGTGGACACCTCAGGGATGTTCTTTGCCATGCTTTGGCTCAGGAAATTTGGGTTGCTAGTAGTGGTAAGGTTTTGTTGGGTCGGGTGTGTCTTATGTTTTTAAGTAGCAAACTCGATCTGAAGGAGGAAGGAGATGGGGAATTATGGGCAAGGGAAGGAGCTTGGAGCTCAGGTCAGATACTAGTTATGCGGCCGAGTCGGATCCGATACGGATCAGTAACCCACAGGTTAAAGACAAATGACGTACTACTCAGATGGAATGTTATGGTGAGTACTTAACTTCTTTTCCATACGACTTTCTTTTATTGCCCCTTTGTTCTACTGCCATAATTGAGATTTCTTCTAAATAACTGTAAACCCTTTCAACATCAATTCCAGTGTATAGTTTTTATGTCGCGGGAGGCAAGTTATTGGTCTATAATTTTTAGGATAGCTTGCAAGTTCTCTGTTAAGTAGGAGCATTGTTTTGCCTGTTTGCCAGGTTGTGGTCTGTTCAGGGTGCGGATATAAATAGTTCTTACTCATGGCTAAATCCTCGTGCAAAGATGTTAATACTTTTAACTAATGTTAGGTACTGTATCTGGGCCTGGAGTTTTCCAATTATAGGCTTTTCTTAACTTTGTTTCAATCTCTCTGGCTGTTACTTCATCCCATTTCATGTCCTGTAACTTTAAGCTTCTTATTCTTTCTTTTACTTCCTCTATCCGTTTGGCATCCTTATGTTCCACAGGATCTTCATAGATACTTCTCCAAAATGTATCTATTTCTTCTTTTTGGCAGTCTTTGAATTCCTTTTACCTTATTTCCCAGTTCCCAGTAAAACTTTGTCTCATCAGTAAATTGCTTATTTTGTACTTTTCCTTTATATTTATCTGGGTATCTTCCAACTTTTTCCACCTGTGCTGAAATTTTTACTTTGTTTGCGATACTGCATGATAGATTCTGGTTTATTCTAATACTGTGCATTACTTTTATCACATCTGTGTCTGTCTTAGTATTTTTGTTAATCTGTTCCCTTTTCTGTAGTCTTCTGAGTGACGCTTCTTGTCTTTAATTGCTTTATAGTTTTCTCTGTTCAATATTTCCATGATGGTATTCGATTTCTCCCTTTCCTTCCCCTCACTACTCTGTGTTCTTGTGGTAGAACTTTATCAGTTATTAATTTAGCAGCCCAGTAATATATCCTGTTTACTTCTGTTATATCACACGGATCACTATGGACACTCCTAATTACTGAATTCATTTGTTTTGTCAAACTTCTGACTTTTGGGGTTTTATTGACCCTCTGCAGTCTATTTCTCTCATTGATCTTAATACATCTATCCATATATATTAATTCAAGCAACTCTTCTCTTTGGTCCTTTTCTTCCAAATTGAGGGCACATCCCTTGTTTTCCGTTTGCAGTGGGCATTCTTTAGAAAGCTCTATAACATCTTCCTGTGGCACCTTCTCTTCAGTTTCATCCTGTGCCATCTGTTGCTCTGTTATATGGGAACTCACTGGCCTATCACTCCTCAACATTGACTGCATCACAGTTTCCTGTTCCTTTCCTTGCTGTCTAGCTTCAAGTGAACATTTAAAATAGTTTCCTGTGAAAGGCTCCAAAATGTCTTTATATGGCACCTGACCAATTGCTTCCTGTTCCACTGATTTCCCCTTAATTTGGATATCCGTTGCTCTGTTCTGTTGTGGTACTTTCTGCATTCGTTTTTCTACACTGAATCCTTCACTTTGCAGGTACTCCATAACCTCAGTGTGTTGTTCGTGTTTCACTGTTGCAGTCCTCACATATGGGTTTATCCAGCTCCCGGTAGCCCTCAGTCAGCATGAATACCAGAGTCCTTGGTATATGATGTCAGCTGCCGCCGGTTGTAAAACTGATGTCAGTACGTCAGGTATAAAGGGAGGCAGCTGATGCCATTTCCTCAGACTTTCTTGCCGCGGAGCCCGAAGCAGATGCAATTCGCACTAGTGTCGGTCAGCCGTTTACCTTTGTTTCGCTTTCCGACTACCAAGTTGAAGACGCCTTCAGATAAGTACCCTGTTGGGGTCCTCTTTTCTTGTTTTAGCGAATGTCAGATAGTTATTAACAGTCTTGCCTGTGGAAAACAGATTCCGCACTGTGATTTCCCTTCCTATTGTATAACTTGTTTGGGCCTTGAGCACAACGTCCCTAACTGCGATCTCTGTGCTTCCTTTAACCCGCTGTAGAGCTAAGATTTTGTATAAGCATTTCGGAGTTTGGCCTAAGTTCGTTGGTATGGCGTCTTCTGGTCTCCCAACTTTGGATATACCTAGGAAGCGCAAAGACAAGGACCGCAACAGGCCTAGGGTTAAATGTACTGACGACACACCAGAGAAATTGGTCATCAGCACAGCGGTAGTCAGTGAGGCGCTTTCGCAGCCCCTGCAGTCCACAGATTTTCAACTGCAAGCCTCTGCCGAGACCTTTATGGAGTCCTCCATGCCATGGGCTACTATTTTGTCTTCAGACCCTCCGCCTGTCTCTGCCTCAGATGGGCAGGAGCCGCTTTGCAGGCACTGGCTTCTGACACCTCTTCTTTTCGACAAGAGACCAGAACCAGACAGACTACCTTAATTCAGACTTAGGCAGTTGCTAAGCCTCCCGAGTCCCACCGGATTGCTAGTAAACTTTGCAGCCGCAAACCTACTCACAAGCAGGTGTCTGCCTCCCCTCCTGTGCCTCAGTCCCAGTTGGTAAAGATGGCTGGTGATTATCTTTCCCTGATTAGGGGCTCTCACGCCCCCCCCTTCAAAGAGGGCTAGGGAATTATCTCCTGATGTTTTGTCTGTCAGATTCTGAGATTTCCAGTATGTGTGCTGGTGAAGAAGGAAATTCTTAACTTTTTTCTGGCTTTGAGGATTCTGATGCTGAGGACTTTATTCCTTCTGCCTCCCCTCCAGAGGAATTTTCCTTTGGGGATACTTTGAATACTCTTAGGGAGCATTTTAAATGGGAATGTCAGGATTTTCCACAGTCTAAGAAAAGAATTGTGGAATTTTTAGATTTGCCACAGCATAAGCCTCTGGCTATACCTCCAGTTTTGTAAGTTGTGGATGATGTTTTCATGGAAAATTCTTTAACCCCTAATTCTATTCCTCCTGCCTCCAGAAAACCAGATAGGTATTACAGGGTTCCTGAATCTCAATTCCTTTGTAAAAACCCTACTGCTGATCCAGAAATTATTTCTCAAGGCCCCAAGTGTGTTAAGGCTGCTATTGCTAAAAACCCTGTGCCTTCTGATGAGGAATCTAGGGCCTTGGACAGGTGGGGTAAAAAAGTCTATACTTCTGCAACTCTTGCCATTAGATCTGTGAATTGTCTTTTTCACATGCTTAAGTATAAGGAGCACACTTTGAATGCTGTTAGGGCTAAACTTGGAGATGCCTTTGCCTGTATTTCTCTTTAAATATATTTGGGGCTGCCTTCTTTATATTCATTAATTTGCTTTTCTTATTTTGCATAAATATTACACCATATCAAATCTCTCTCTTTACCATGTCCATATTTCTTTTTTATATTTTTCAAATATTTCTAGGTTTTGTTGTTTACGTTTTCACACTTCCTCAGATGCTTCATTTTCCAAACAAATCAAAGTTTCTTTATCTATATATAGTTTTTCACAAATCTGTTGTATTAATGAATGCAAATTTTCACTTGAAGCTTCTGACAGTTTTTCTTGAAGTAGTTTTCCTTCCTCGATTTCTCTCTTAATCGTTTTGAATATCTTGTATCTGTAAATTCTGGGCTTTTTGCATAACTGTAACAATACATAATTTCTTTCTTATCCTCAATAGTCCACTCTGTCGTCTTTGACTCTTCTTTGGCCTGTCAGTTTTTGTGACTTTTTGTGGACTGCTACTTCCTTCTACAACAGGGGTACGATCCTCCCCACAGGACTTGGCCTGGCCCCATTGTAGGAATGTTTGCGTATTTTGAGGATTCTACACTGTCATGTTTCCCATTTACCAGTCCTGACACCAGTGCGCCTACCAGGATTGTGCACTTTTTTATCCTGGGTCTTGTGCACCCAGCTATCTCTGAATTTTTGACCTACTTCTGTCCATGGTATATGCTATGTAAATGCAGTCTATATATCAGTGTTGCCTGGGTGAAATTTTGTGAAAACAGGGTCCACCTCACGAAGGTACTCACCAAGATTTGAGGATGAATTCAGTTTCTACACTACTACTCCTCTCCTTTGCTTGCTGACTTTTCATCTCTCCATTCGGACTGTCCTCTGTCTTAATTGCTTAATGCAGGCTTAGCTTATTCCTCCGGAAAGGCACATTTGTCAGCTGTCTATGCTTGTCTGCCACTTTCCCCTCTCTAACTTCCAGATTTGAGGCCAAACAATTTTCCTAAACGCATCCTACACATCAGACTTTCCAGGAGACCTGTAGCTCCACCACGGGATCTGAAATATGTGCTACAGAAGCTGATTCAGTCGCGTTTCAAGCCAGCCTCTTCTAGCTCTCTTAAAACAGTGTACCTGGAAAACTGTTCTGTTGGCTATTACTTCCGTCAGGCAGGTTTCAGAATTAGAAGACCTTATGGCTTCCCCACCTTTCTTGTCCTTCCACAAAGACAGGGTTTCCCTTCACACTAACCCTTCCTTCATGCCAAAGTAGTTAATAAATTGTCCTTAAACCAGGCCATTCACTTAACTACCTTTTTCCCCCTCACACCAGAACAATAGTGAGAGGATCCTACACACACAACTCCTGTTTTATCTGCACAAGACCAAAACTTTCGGAAAGTTGGACCAACTGTTTGTCATTCCACCCCAGAGCTCTGTGATTGCCATTGTCCAAACAGACCATCTCCAGCTGGATCTCCTAATCCATTTCATTCTGCTATGCCTACCATGGTAAAGACCTTCCTGGTATGGTCAAAGCTCACTCTACAAGGGCAGTGGCTTCCTTGGGGGCATTCCTCAAATGGTTGGGCACTAACTCCATTGTAGAAGCAGCTACTTGGACATCTGTCCACACCTTCAGAAAACATAAACTGGATTCTATCTCCAGATCCAAGGCAGGGTTTGCCAGGGCCGTTCTTCATGGGTTCCTGGAAAATTCATATGCCATCTCCACCTCTGTTTCTTCATGTGCTTTTGTATTCTCCCTCATGTAAAGAATACTGCAACAGATGAACAGAAGGACATACATTAGTTTTGTAAAAACTTTACATAATGATAGAGCATCTTCTATTCTCTGTTGCAGTATTCTCTCCCACTCTCCTCCCCAACTTCCTTGTATTCTTTGATGCATTGATCCTCTTTCTCTTTAACTCCGCTTGGGGTTTCAGTTCTGTGGATGGTTCGCGCTTATGTCTCTTTTATAGCCTATATCCAGTAGTAGCCTACATCATATGTACCGCGCACCCTACGGTAGTGAAAGATTTTGATATACTGGCTGACGTTGGGTCGCCTTGGCAGGCATCTCCCAAATGTAAAGAATACTGCAACAGAGAAGAGAAGGACATCTTTCCTTAAGATAGTTGTGTAAGAACTTAACATATTTTCAGGACACCTATTATCACACAAAAATGAACGGGTGATTCAGAACGTATCTACACTTCTGGCTGTGACCCAGTCACTTCCAATTTAGAGTACTGCCCTTTGAGTTCACCACAGCCCCCACAGTGTTCAAATGTATGGCGGTAGTAGCAGCTTACCTCAGACTGCAGGAATTCCAGGTCTGCCCCTACCTGGACAGCTGGCTCATTACCACTCCAACTAGGCATCAACTCCTAGACCCAAGGGATGAGGTTCTCCATACCTGTACTCTCCTAAGAATAACCATAAACTACAGCAAATCACAACTTCAACCAGCTCAGACATTGAAATTTGTTGGAATACTTCTCAATACAAAGACTGCCATTGCTTCCCTTCCATCACACTGAATTCAAATGATAAGTTCACAGGGCCAGAAGGTTGTAGAGAACACCGCAATTTCAGCCCGCACAGTTCACCGAACTCTAGGCGTCATGGTGGTTGCAATAGCCTTTGTTCCACTGGCCAGGTTTTACATGCAGAACCTTCAATGGATGGTGGCTACTCAGTGGTCACTCTTCCATCAGTCAGTGTTGTACTGGATGAGAATTACCAACACTTGCAAAAGAGATCTGTATTTTGGATCCAATCCGATCAACTGCTCCATGGTTGTCCCTTCATCCCCCATTAACTGAGGAAGATGGTCCAGGGTGCTTGGTCCCTTGAAGAGGCCAATTTGCATATAAATATTGTAGAGATGAAAGCAGTGCTCTTGGTGTAGTGAGCATTTCAAGATTCAGATGGACAACATGTCAGTTGTCTGATACATCAGCAAACAAGGGGGGAACCAAATCTTAACCATTGAGATGAGAAGCTTTCGGGGTCTGGCAGTGGGTGATCTCTTCCGACTGCGTTCTTTTAGCAATGGACTTTCTGGGGAGATCCAGTGTGATGGGAGACAAATTTAGCAGGGGAATTCTTCCACACGAGTGGTCCCCTAATGAGAAAGTGTCGGGCAAGATTTTCCATCATTTGAGCGAGCCATCCTGCATTCTTTTTGCCTCTCCCCTAAACAACACGTGCAGCAACTGTTTTGCCCAGATTCCCCCACAGGTGCAGTCACCGAGGGATGCTGTACTTGGTGATTACCCCCCCCCCCCCTCCAAGTCTCCTTTATGCCTTCCCACTAACCCCAGTGATTCCTAAACTTTTGCAGAAAGCTGCCAGGTCAAAGAGCACAGTAATCCTCATTGCTTCCTATTGGTCTCGACAAATTTGGTTTACCTTCCTGTGGCCTCACCTGGTTCAACCACCATGGAACCTAGATCTGACTCTGGAACTTCTCTCTCACCCAGCGGGCATGTCACACCCAGATATACCAAACCTCAAGCTGACTGGCTTCTCCAGTTCCCTTGGTAGCCAGTCTATGCTCTCATCACCTGTCTGTATAGTTTTATCTTCCCATAAACCCGTGACAAACATATTCCTGTAAATGGAAAAGATTTGTCCTTTGGGCTCAGCAACACAATCTTGACCCTTTTTCAGCTCCCAGCAGTCACATTTTAGATTGCCTTGCACACCTATTTCAAAATGGAGCTAGTTTTTCAATGGTTAAAATGCAACTAGCAGTAATTACAAATTACCGTACAAGTTTTAATGGCACATCATAGCTTCTCACAAATAAAGCAAGGCCTCCTTAAAAGTGACCCTTCTTCTAAGGCCTCCTTTTAAAGACCCTACTCCTACATGGAACTTGAATTTGATGCTTCAGTCTCCCACACAAACTCCCTGTGAACCAGCAGCTACATGTGACCTTAAATATCTTACATGGAAAACAATTTTATTGGTTGCCATTACTTCCGCAAGAAGAATTTTTGAGATCCAAGCATCATCTTGTAAATCTTCATACTTGGTTTTCCACAAAGATAGTGACATTACGTACCAGTCCATCTTTTCTTCCAGAGGTGGTGTCAGAATCTAGCATCAGTACAGCTATATTCTACCAGTGTTTTTCCCCAAGTTTAACAACAAAGGAAATACATTTACTGAATATTTATAGACTATTGCGATTCTGTTTGCATAGAACAGAAAAGGTCAGGAAAGCTGACCAACTGTTTATTTCTTTCTCTGAACAAACATTGGGGAAACCAGTTTCCAAAGTTATTCTGTTGTGGTTGACAAGTTGCATTTCCTTTGTTGCATTAAATTGGGCATTCCATTTGCACATCCCTTGAAATTGTACTCCCCTAAATCCATGGCTACTTCCACAATTTTTCAGTCAAGAATGTCCATGGATGATATTTGTGCAGAAGCAGTTTGAGCTACTCCCCATACCTTTGTCACTCATTACAAGTTGGATCTGGTATCCAGAGGTAGACGTCATTTAGTTCTGTGGTGCTCAGGAATATCCTTTCTTGAGTCCACCCTGGACACAAGTAGCTAGGGACGCTGTCCCACTTGAGGATAGAATGAAGATTGACAACATCAGATAATGAAGTTTTGTACTTACCATACTGTTCCTTCTGTGTTGTCGCTCTTCATTCATCCCTAACCCCCCTCCCAGCAAACCCCAATCTATGGTTTCTGGAGGAAGGAGTATTTACATGGTCTCTCTCTCTCTCTCTCTATATATATATATATATATATATATATATATATATTTGACTTCTGGAAGTGGCTTTTCCATAATGCTCTCAATCTTCCTATGTTAATGTAGCAGCAAACAAGATCTGAGGTAATTTGGTAGGTGCATTGTAGGTAAGAGAGAAGCTCGAGATTTGGTGGCTGCGAGCTTTAGCATTGGCTAAGTCAGATCCAATGGATCGGATTTGAACCCACTTGCTGAGAAAGAATGAAGACCGACAACACAGATTTATCGTTATGGTAAATACATAACTTTTTTCTCCTCTGATCAGACAGGTCTGCTGTTACTTCTGCATTAGATTCTAACCCTTAGGATCCGACAGACGCAAGTCTTATTGCGGAGACATGGATTTATTTTGGATCCAAGCTGTCTGGCTCCAGAGCATTTTCAGCCTCTTTTGGATTGTAAGCTGTTGGATCTGACAGCCAGAAGTTTGACTCCAGTAAAACTAGGAAGTCTTTTGAATCCAGTGCCCCTAGCGTTCTCTTTGGATCCTAATTTCTCCTTGAATCCAACAGGTTTTGGTTACTACTACACCAGATCCTAAGTGTTGGATCCAGCAGACACCAGTCTTATTCCAGAGAATTTGAAAAATTTCAGATCCATGCCCTTCCTATCCAAAGCCTTTAGAGCATTCTTTACATCCTAAGTTCGGCTCCGACCGATGCATTTTAACTTCAGAGGAAAAACTAGAAAGACTTCATATCCAAAGCCCTAGTGCTTCTTTTGGTCCCAAGTTCTCCGTGGATCTGATAGGTTTGCTGCTGCTTCTTCTTTGGATCCTAAGCCTTTGGATCTGACAGACTAATTGTATTCCACAGAATTTGAAAGATTTCGCATCCAAACTCTTGGGATGCAGAAACCTTTAGAACATCCTTCAGATCCTAAGTTCTACTTTGATCTGACAGGCTCGGTTCCTGCTGCGATTAGTTACTTTCCTTCCAGATGTTCATCGTGTTTCACTGTTGCAGTCATGACTGTAGGGTTCTCCCCTGCCGGCAGGCAGTCCTCGGTCGGCCAGAATCCCAAAGTCTGGGTTCGGTGTCGGCTGCTCAGCCATGCTCCCTGACGTCAGAGCGCCAGGAGTACAAAACTGGCAGCCGACGCCATGTTCTCCAGTCTTTTTTGCCGTGCGGTGATAGCAGTTCGCAAGTGCCAATCGGCTGACTCCTGACATTTTTTTCTAAACATACTTCAGTCCGAAGACTTTCTTCTCCTACTCAAAGCTAAGTACCCTGTTGGGGAAACTTTTTTCTTGCTCCAGTCCGATGTCAGAAAAAGTTAATTGTATTTTATGTGGGAAGCAAATACCTCATAAGGATTTTCATTCTTACTGTATTCCTTGCTTAGGCCCTGATCACGACGTAGCTAGTTGTCGGTTTTGTGCTAGATTTAATCAATGTACGATTAAACGAAGGTATGATTTTGCATTTCATTACTTCGGTAGGCGTTTTAATTACAAAATGTCGTCGGACACGCTTCCGGCTACCGGAGTTCACAAACGACGCAAGGATAAAGACAGGCCTCCAAGGTCCAAATCAGACTATATTGTACAAGCAGAGCCAGCTTCTGGTTCTGCCGTCGTCAGTGAGGTGCTTTTGCAGCCCCTGTCTTCGGCCATTTCGGAACCGATGGCCGAAACGGACTCCCACGAGGAGCCAACTAGGCCTTTGAATATTTCAGTTGCAGGACCTTCTGACAATGCTACTTCGGATGGGTCCGGAGCCGCTGTGCAGGTACCGGCTTCCGAAGGGGTTTTTAGGCCTACTCAGCTTCTGATAAAGGCAAAGACAAAGGCAAAGACTCCTTCCAAATCAAAGACTACAGCCCAGGCCTCTTCTGATCCGGGACCCAAGTCTCAGAAACAGTTACTTAAGATGGCGGAGGACTTACTATGATTAGGGGTTCACATCCCCCTCCAGATAAAAGGCCAAGGCAGGAATTGTATTATGACTCCTCTGATCAGGCCTCTGTTTCTTCAGATGTTCTTCATCTCACATTGCTGCAGTCCTTACACTTGGGTAGTCCGCTGTCCTCGGTCGGCCCGAATATCAAAGTATAAGGCTGACGTCGGTCAAGGCGCATTTGACTGACATCAGGACGTCAGGGTACAAATGCGCATGACCGACGTCATATCCTCAGTCTTTTTTGCCGCATGGTCCGATGCAGAAGCAGCATTGCAAGTGCCGGTTGGCGTTCTGAAATTTTTCGATTTCGGAGTTTCAGACCGAGTCAAAGTTGGCTAAGTACCCCGTTGGGGAATATTTTAGTTTTTTCTTGCCTCAGTGGTTTACCGGATGTCAGAAAAAGTGAATAATTGTATTTCTTGTGGGAAACAGATACCGCATAGAGACTATCATACTTTGTGTATTCCTTGTTTAGGGCCTGAGCACGACGTTGTTGGGTGTCGCTCTTGTGCTAGATTCAATAAGCGCACTATAAAGAGAAGGTTGGATTGTGCCAGGTTAGTCTTCGGGAAGCGGTGCAATTATAAAATGCCGTCGGATGCTCCGACGCCCGCTTCTTCGAAGAAGCGCAAGGACAAAGCAGTTAAGCCTAGGCTAGAAGAACCGTCCGTACCAGACGCCGGTTCTTTAGAGGTGTCGGTGGAGCCGGTGGTTCCACCGGAGGTTTCTTTGGGTTCCCAGGGAGAGGCTTTGTTGTTGCAGGATGTGGCCTCTCAGGAGGCAGGTCAGGCTGAAGGGGCTTCTCAGGTTACTATACTCCCCTCCCTTCCTAGGGTGGTTAGGCCCTCTCCTTCTGTTCCCAAGGCTTCTCCCAGAGGCCGGCCAGGTTTAGCTTCAGTTGGTGTCACCCCTAGTTCTTCAGGAACTGTGCCCAAGAAGCATATGCTTAAAATGGCAGAAGATTTGATTACTTTGATTAGGGGTTCTTTGCCCCCTCCTGATAAGAGACCTAGGGTGGAGCCTGAGCTAGGGAGTTTTGAGCAGGCTTCGGATGTTTCAGAGTCTTCGGCTGAAGACTTGCAGGAGTATTCTCCTTATTCTGATTCTGATGTGGATGATTCTACTCCTTCTGCTTCTCCTCCTGAGGATTTTTCTTTTTCAGAAACTCTTCATTCCATGAGGGAGCATTTTAAGTGGGAAGGTCAGGACTTCTCTGATTCCAGGAAAAGGCTTAGGGAATTTTTGTTTTTACCTCAGCATAGGCCTTTGGCTATACCTCCTGTTTTGGATGTGGTGGAAGATGTTTTTACAGAGGCTTCTCTTAATCCTGATTCTTTGCCTCCTGCTCCTGTTAAACCGGATAGGTATTACAGGGTGCCTGAAGCTCATAAGTATCTTTTAAAGAGTCCTAGGGCAGACCCAGAAACTGTTAGTCAGGGGCCTAAAGGTGTTAAGGCTTCTGTTGTCAAGAATCCGGTTCCTACAGATAAAGAGGCCAGGGCTTTGGATAGATGGGGAAACAAAGTTTATACTTCTTCCACTCTAGCTATGAGGGCTTTGAATTGCCAGTTCCACATGTTGAAATACCAAAACTATCTCCTTTCACAATTGAAGTCTAAGGTTGATGCTCTGGCGGAAGGTATTGATTGTAAAGAGTTACAAGATTTAGTACATGTTTCTGAACAGGTGGGTAAGCATTCTTTGCAATGTGGTTTTGATGCTGTACAGGCCTCGTCTAGGGTGGCTGCCACTGGGTCAGTTCTTCGCAGGCATGCCTGGCTGAAGGATCAGAATTTATCTGACCATGTTAAAACAAGGATTTTAGATGCTCCTTTACAATCGGATGTGTTGTTTGGTTCTCCTGTTGAGGCAGTTTTAAAGAAAATGGAAGACAAGGCTAAGTCTATGCAGACTGTTAAAGATTTTTTGCAGGTTCAGCCTCCAAAGTTTAGTAGAAATTGGCCTACTAAGGGGTGGACGTATCCTTCTTATGATTCCCAGTCTAGGGGTAGATCTAGACGTGGTAGGGGCAGAGCTCAGGGCTCTTTCAAGCCTAGAACAGGGAGTTCTCCTGCACAGTCTTCAGGTGAGGGCAGGGGTCAGTCCTTTCGTAAACAGACCCAATGACCTACCTTTTCAGCTGCCAGAGCCTTCTCGTCTGGCAGCACCTTTGGGAGGAAGGTTGGCACTTTTCAAAGAAAATTGGAGTTTAATTACCCAAGACAGATGGGTATTGGATATCATACACCACGGTTACAGGTTTTATTTCCATACCTTGCCTCCTTTCAAAGGCATGCCAGACGTTCCTCCTCAACAAAGAATAGAGGCTCACAAGCAAATTTCTCTGTTACTCCAAATAGGGGCCATTCAGCCGGTCCCTATGCCAGAAGTGGGCCTAGGATTTTATTCTCGCCTGTTCCTAGTACCAAAGAAAGGGAACACGTGGAGACCAATTTTGGACTTATCTATCCTCAACACTTATCTGGACATTCCCAAGTTCAAAATGTTGACGTTACAGCAGCTTTTACCTCTGCTGGGCAAAGATCATTGGATGGTAACTTTGGATCTCAAGGAGGCTTATCTTCATGTTCCTATCAGACTGAGTTGCAGGAAGTATCTGCGTTTTCGAGCTGGGACTTCTCATTATCAGTTCTCTGCATTGCCCTTTGGCTTATCTACTGCGCCCAGAGTGTTCACGAAAGTTCTGGCTCCAGTGATAGCTTTCCTCAGGTTAAAAGGAATACAGATCTATCCTTATTTGGACGATTGCCTGATTCTGGCTCAAGGAAGGGACGAGCTTCTTCATCATTTGGATTATGTGATAGCAGTGCTAAGATGCCTGGGGTATTCTGTGAACGAAATAAAGTCCAGTCTAGTACCCTCTCAGGACATGTGCTTTCTGGGTGTGAGACTGAATACAGCATCCCAGATGGCCTTTTTGACCCCGGACAAACAAAAGAATCTTTCCCTTTACTTTCATCAGTTGTCTCATCAGTCCAGGCTGACTGCAAGGACAGTCCATCAAGCCTTGGGGTTCATGGCATCTTGTATTCTGGTGCATCCCAATGCCAAACTGCATATGAGGAAGCTACAATGGTATCTCAAAAATGTATGGACACAGCACTGCCAGGATTTGGACACTGTCATTCAAATAATACCTTGCATTCAAAAGGAATTGTTGTGGTGGGCTCAGGAATGTCACCTAAACAAGGGACTCTCTGTGACCCGGCCAGAGGCGAGTCAGATTCTAACGACAGATGCCTCAGACAAAGCTTGGGGAGCTCATCTGAATGGAAAGTGGATACAAGACAAGTGGCCTGCCAGACTACAACATCTACATATCAACTTGAAAGAGATGTTAGCAGTCCAGTTTGCATTAATAGCTTTCAAGGATTTACTTCTTCCAGGGCAGGTGTTGATTCTAACAGACAACACAACTGTCATGTGGTACATCAACAAGCAAGGCGGAACACATTCTTATCCTCTATGCAGGCAAGCAATGATTTTGTGGGAGACTGCTCTCAGTTTACAGCTAAATCTTCAGGCAAGGTTTCTGCCGGGAGCACAGAACTCCTTAGCAGATGTGTTGAGCAGACAAATTGTGGATCCCCACGAGTGGAAATTGGATCCTCTTGTATTTCAGAAATTGACAGTATCATGGGGAACTCCAGACATAGATCTGTTCGCTTCTCCACTAAACCACCAGCTGCCAAAGTTTTGCACAAAAAGGTTTCATCCCACAGCTTGGAAAGTGGATGCTCTTTCTTTCAATTGGAGCAATCTTCATGTGTATGCCTTTCCGCCTCTGCCTCTCCTCCCAAAGGTACTACTGAAGGCCAGACAAGACAAGCCAAGGATGATTTTGATAGCTCCAGATTGGCCTCGACAGCATTGGTACCCATTATTGAGTAGCCTGGTACGGAAGCCTCCATGGCCTTTGCCTTCGATTCCACACCTGTTGTCTCAGGAGGACAGTCATTTGCTCAATGTCAAGCTTCACTCTCTGCACCTAACAGCCTGGCATATTCTGTTTTGAACCATAGTGGGCCTCCACTTCCACAGCAAGTTTTGAATGTTATTTTGGAAGCTAGAAGGCCTAGTACAAGGAAAGTGTACGCAGATAAATGGAAGAGATTTTTATTTTGGAGTGCAGCAAAAGATTTTGATGTTTCTGAGCCTAATTTAAGTGTGGCTCTTCAATATCTTACTGAGTTACTGGACAAAGGTTTGTCCTTCTCTTCTATTAAGGTTCATGCTGCAGCAATTTCGGCTCACTATGATTGTGACCCACCATTGTTTTCTCATCCTTTGTTCAAGCAATTTCTTAGAGGGCAAAGAATATAAGACCCCCACGAAGAGCTCCTACTCCTGCTTGGGATCTCAATTTTGTGTTGGAGAAACTCACTCTACAACCTTTTGAGCCTGCAGCCACTACTGAATTAAACTCTTTATCATGGAAGACTGCTTTTTTGTTGGCTATTACCTCTGCAAGAAGGGTTTCTGAGTTGCAGGCCCTTATGGCGGTTGAGCCTTTCTTAATTTTCCATAAGGATAGGGTATCTTTACGTACTAATCCTTCCTTTATGCCTAAAGTGGTTTCTAGTGTGGCTTTAAACCAAACTATTCATTTGCCTACTTTTTATGCAAATCCCCAAAATAAAGGGGAAAAGATTTTGCACACTTTAGATGTACACAGGCAGTTGCGATATTACTTGGACAGAACTAAAGGGTTCAGGCAGTCTCAGCAGTTATTTGTTTCTTTTGCTTTGAGTTCTCAGGGCAAGCCTGTGTCAAAACAAACTATTTCTAAGTGGATTGGGTTTTGCATTGCTTTCTGTTATTCCCATCATGGCAAGGAGATTCCAGCTGGGATTAGGCCTCATTCCACTAGGGCTACTGCCACTTCGACAGCTTTTGAGGGGTGGCAACTAAGGATATTTTGGAGGCAGCTACTTGGAGTTCAGTGCATACTTTCTCTAGGCATTATCACTACCACTTTACTCTAAATCCAGGGCTGGTTTTGCCACTGCTGTTTTGCAGGGTATTCTGGCAGCTCCTGCTTCCTTATAGTTTGGCCATCCTCCCTTACCTCTGCTTTGGGATTCTACCCAAGTGTAAGGACTGCAGCAATGTGAGATGAAGAACATAGTACAGTTTTGTACCTACCATAAATGTAGATGTTCGAAGATCCACATTGCTGCAGTCCAATTTACCCTCCCTCCTTCCCCTCTGTAGTTAGAGGTGGTTGTGTGGGTTGGGTTGTAAATATTGTGTATATTGTATATATTGTACATATTTTTAGTGCTAGCATGGTTGGTTGTTTGTTTGCTGTCTTTTGGTTTTGACCTTTATTTTTAGGGTCTTCTGACATCTGGGGCAAGAAAAGACTGAGGATATGACGTCGGTCATGCGCATTTGTACCCTGACGTCCTGATGTCAGTCAAATGCGCCTTGACCGACGTCAGCCTTATACTTTGATATTCGGGCCGACCGAGGACAGCGGACTACCCAAGTGTAAGGACTGCAGCAATGTGGATCTTCGAACATCTACATTTATGGTAGGTACAAAACTGTACTTTTCTTCTCCTGACCAGGAATATTCTTTCCCTCCTTATGATTATTCTGATGCTGAGGAATCCATTCCTTCAGCTTCTCCCCCGGAGGATTTTTCATTTGGGGAAACTTTACATGAAATGAGGGAACATTTTCACTGGGAAGGACAGAAGTACTCAGAATCTAAGAAAAGACTTGGGGAGTTTCTTCTTCTTCCCCAACATAGACCCCTGGCTATCCCTCCTATTTTGGATATTGTGGGTGATGCTTTTTCGGAGGCTAACTTAACTCCTGACTCTTTTCCTCCAGCTCCTGTTAAGCCAGACAGATACTGTAGGGTTCCTGATTCCCACCAGTTTTTATACAAGAACCCTACTGCTGACCCTGAAACCATTTCTCAGGGTCCTAAGGGCGTAAAGGCCGCTTCTGCTAAAAAACCCATTCCTACTGAGAAGGATTCCAGATCTTTAGAAAGACGGGGCAAGAAAGTGTACACTTCTGCTACTTTATCTATTAGGGCTTTAAACTGTCAATTTCATATGGTGAAATACCAGCAATTTCTTCTGTCTGTTTTGAAACAAAAGCTAACTTCCATTTCCGCTTGTGCAGATAAGGAATTACATGACTTAATGCATGCCACTGAACAAGTAGGGGGAAGCATGGTTTACACTGTGGTTTTGATGCCTTGGAGGCTTCTTGTAGGGCTGCTGCCTCTGGCACAGTCATTAGAAGGCATGCTTGGTTAAAGGAACAAAACTTGCCAGATCAAGTAAAAGCTAAGTTATTGGATGCTCCTATTCAGCATAATGTTTTGTTTGGATCTAAGGCTGAAGAGGTGATAAAGAAGATGGAGGACAAGGCAAAATCCATGCAAACCGTTAAGGATTTCTTACAAGTACAGCCACCCAGATTTAGTAGGAATTGGCCTACTAAAAATTGGTCCTTTCCCAATTCAGACAGGCCTCAGAGGGGTAGATACAGACACTCCCGAGGAAGGGCCCAAACGCAAGCCTCTTATAGACCAAGACAGTGGACTGCTTCCACCCCTAGGGGAGGAGAGGACAGGTCGCAAGCTCATAGAAAACAGGCTCAATGACTCCCTGTGTTGGGCTGCAGGAACTTCTTGCCTGGAAGCCCCTCTCGGAGGAAAACTTTCTCTTTCACCTAAATTGGACTCGTATAACCCAAGACAAGTGGGTTTTGGATGTGATTTCAAGAGGTTACAAATTCCATTTTCATACCCTACCAAGACCAAGCGGATGGCCGGATCTACCAAAACATCAATGGTTAGAGGCCTTAAACCAGGTGGAAGCCCTCTTGGCTATGAAAGCCATAGAACTGGTTCCACTTTCAGAAATGGGAGAAGGTTTTTACTCAAGGCTCTGTCTAGTCCCCAGAAAGCAAAATTCATGGAGACCCATTCTGGATCCGTCAGTCTTGAACACTTTTCTCGAGATACCAAAATTCAAGATGCTTACTCTACAGCAGCTACTTCCAATGCTGACCAAAAATGCATGGATGGTAACCTTGGATTTAAAGGAGGCTTATTTACACATTCCCATCAGGCAAGAGTGCAGAAAATAACTCGGGTTCAAGGCCGGATCGAGGCACTAACAATTCCCTGCGCTGCCCTTTGGATTGTCTACTGCGCCCAGGGTCTTCACCAAATGCCTGGCTCCAGTAGTAGCTTATTGCAGACTCAAGGGAATTCAAATTTACCCTTATCTGGACGACTGTCTTATTCAGGCAGAGACAGCAAGGATGTCTTACTCCACCATCTAGAATTTGTTCAGAAACTTCAAGTTCCTGGGATTCACTGTAAACATAAAAAAGTCAAATTTGATACCCTCACAACAGATAACTTTTCTGGGTGCTCTTCTAAACACAACAACCCAGATGGCATTTCTGACATACGAAAAACAATTACAGCTGGCTTCAACTTTCAAAACCTTGGCATCATTAACTCGGCTATCTGCAAAGAAATTCCTGCAGGCTTTGGGTTACATGGCCTCCTGCATCCTTCTCATACCATATGCAAGACTACATATGAGGAAAATACAGTGGTACCTAAAAAGTGTATGGTCTCAGCATTGCCACAGTTTAGACATATACAGATCACCATCCTGCCTTGTCTTCAAAAGGAATTCCTTTGGTGGTCCAAGGCATGTACTCAAAACAAAGGGAAAGCCTTCAGTCTACCTCCAGCCAGTCAGATACTAACCACGGATGCCTCAGATTATGCATGGGGAGCCCATTTGCAGGGCAACTGTTTGCAGGGCCTTTGGACAAAGGATCAGAAGCACTTGCATATCAATTTAAAGGAAATGTTAGCTGTTCAGAACGCTCTATTGGCCTTCAGGAATCTTCTACAACCAGGACAACTACTGATACGGACAGACAACACCACAGTTATGTGGTACATAAACAAGCAAGGGGATCACATTCCTATCCCCTTTGCAGACTAGCCATGAATCTATGGAACACAGCTGTAGCTTACAAACTTTACCTTCAAGCTCAGTTTCTACCAGGGAAGCAAAACATCCTGGCAGACAGTCTGAGCAGAAACCTGTCAGACCCACACGAATGGATGATGGACACCGAAATATTCAAGATGATTACAGCAGTCTGGGGATGTCCTCACATAGACCTCTTTGCATCCCACCTCAATCATCAATTACATATTTTTTGCACAAGGACATTCCACGAACTAGCTTGGAAAGTGGATGCTCTATCATTCAGTTGGAGAAACCTCTCTGGGTATGCCTTCCCGCCTCTACCTCTTCTTCCAGAGGTGTTATTAAAGATCAAACAGGACAAGCCCAAGATGAAAATTTTACTGGCCCCAAATTGGCCTTGACAGTTTTGGTACCAAACACTTTTCTCTGGAGCCCCCTTGTGTTTTACCTCAGACTCCGAAACTTCTGTCCCAACACCAGGGTCAAGTTCTGCACTCCCATGTCAAAACTCTCAGCCTGGCTGCCTGGTTAATCCAGGGTCTATGATTCATTCTCTCTTACCCAAGCAGGTTATGGATGTCATTTTAGAAGCCAGACGTCCTAGCACTAGAAAATCTTATGCAGGAAAATGGAAAAGATTTTGCACCTGGATGCAGGCTCAGGATTTGGATCCTCTTATTCCTAACATTCCTCTGATTTTACTTTACCTGACAGACCTCTTACATAAGGGTCTGTCTTTTTCTTCCATAAAGATACATGCCTCTGCTATTTCTGCTCATCATAATACAGATCCTCCAATCTTTTCCCACCAGCTCATGAGACAGTTTCTCAGAGTAGCTAAGAACTTAAGGCCCCCTAGATCTCCACCCATTCCTGCCTGGGATCTCAACTATGTTTTGGAAAACCTCACCTTACCTCCCTTTGAGCCTGCTGCCACATCTGACATCAAGTTTTTATCCTGGAAGCCAGCCATCCTGTTAGCTCTGACCTCTGCCAGGAGAGTTTCGGAGTTGCAGGCTCTCATGGCTGTGGAACCTTATATTATTTTTCACCAAGACAGGGTGTCTTTAAGGACTAAACCTACTTTCATGCCTAAGGTGGTTTCCAAAGTGGCTTTAAATCAAACTATTCACCTGCCACCTTTTTTCCCCAGTCCTCAAAATATGAGGGAAAGGATCTTGCATTCCTTGGATGTACACAGACAACTACGTTTTTACCTGGACAGAACCAAGGACATCAGGAAATCAGAGCAATTGTTTGTTTCTTATGCTTCAAGTTCCCAAGGTAAAGCCATTTCAAAACAGACCATTTCTAAATGGATTGCTCATGGAATCAGATTTTGTTATTCACACCATGGAAAGCAAATCCCAGGGAGTATAAGGACTCACTCTACCAGAGCTGCTGCCACTTCAGCTGCCTTCCTCAGGGGAGTTCCTACCAAAGACATTTTGGAAGCTGCAACTTGGAGTTGAGTGCATACTTTTTCTAAGCGCTACAATCTACCTCTCTACTCTAAGTTTAGGGCAGACTTTGCTTCTGCTGTCTTGCAGGGCCTTTTAGCCGCCCCCTCTACTTTATGACCACCTCCCTTTTATTCTGCTTTGGGATTCAACCCTACAGTCATGACTGGATCAGTGAAACATGATGAACATAGTACAGTTGTGTACACTTACCATAAATGTAGATGTTCAAGTGTCTTCACTGTTGCAGTCTGGGTTACCCTCCCTCCTGTCCCCTCTTATTTTTTTTTTGTGTGGTTCCCTTCTTCACCCTTCTTCTGAGGTGTATTTGCAAAGGGTATGGGTTTTTACTCATTTTGGAACACCTGACATCTGGGGCAAGAAAAACTGGAGAACATGGTGTCGGCTGCCAGCTTTGTACTCCTGGCGCTCTGATGTCAGGGAGCATGGCTGAGCAGCCGACGCCAGACCCAGACTTTGGGATTCTGGCTGACAGAGGACTGCCTGCCGGCAGGGGAGAACCCTACAGTCATGACTGCAACAGTGAAGACACTCAAACATCTACATTTATGGTAAGTGTACACAACTGTACTTTTTCCCTTCCCGCACAATTTTTTTTTCAGGATGTGGATAAAATGATTTGAAATTTTCCGCATCTGAAATCCCTATGTGGATATTACCAGTTCCACCCTCTTATGGATTTGTGTGCCTGTCTGATGAGTCTAATTTGCCCCATTGCCTTACTCAGCCAGGATCCTGCACATTTCTATTTTGGGATGACGGGCTTATCACTGCTCTGACCAAGCTTTTACTGGTGCAAATTTGAGTTCAAGTATGGTAGGCTTGTCTACAATTTGGGATATCCATCAATAACAAGTCACAATTCTAACCAAAGTAGATGTTACAGTTTATATGAACAATTTTTCAACACCGTGATTATCTAAGCATCACTACCCCTTTACAGAGTGCAAACAATAGCTCAGAAAATATTTTGTAATGCCAGAATATCAGCAGGATTGATTCCGCAAGTTTTGGTGTGAATGGCAATAGTCCTACTTCCTTACCAAGAATAGATATGCTACGAATGCAGTGATGAACTCTCCCGACCTGTGTTGATAAAGATAACAATAACTCACTTCAGCAAAGGTCATCTTTCCAGGTGGATGCAGTCAACCTGTGCTAGCCCATCTTGTTTTCTTTCTTCACCCAAGGCCACAGTGACCATGGATGCTTCCCAGATTGGATGGAGTGGACAATTCCTGGGGAATACAGTCCAGGGGATTTAGTCCCCTGAGGAGGTCAACTTACATATACTGAAGGTGTGACACTGGGCAATTTTTCTTCCGTCTGCTTTGTAACTGTAGCCCATTTTCTGAGGAAGTTCATTGTGATAACTGTCAACTTGCAGGTCCATCTTACTTCCTCATGGCTTATGTTTCAGCAATGAAGTGACAGACATGGTTTATTTATTTATTCATTTGTTGATTCAGTTGTCATAAGGACAATTCGTTCTGTGCTCAGGAGTACAGACTTGAGGCAAATGAAATTGCATATTTAAATGGAAGAAACAGTTTATGCAAACTAAACCTGTACAACAACTAGGTGGAAGAATATAAAATGTGATGGCACTTAGAATGCATCTTACTAAAGATTACTTCAGAAAGCAGCCATGTTGAAGAAAGAGCCATCCTATCTGTATCTTTCTGACATCTGCTAAGATCGTTCCCCTTCCTTTGACTACCTCTTTTTTTGTACTCACTTTTGATTTTAGGTCTTTCTACAGAACTTCTGTCTCACTTGACAGGCATGATTCATCCACACATCTCTAGCTTAAAACTGACTCTGTTTTTTCTTGTTATATCGATAGCCCGGCAGCCTATGCTTTTTTTCTCCCATCCATTCCATTCTGTTACCTTCCCATGACTGCTCTATATCAGGATCTCTACAGAAAGTTATGGAGAAGATTTTATCTTTGTTGAGTAGAGAAATGCTGGGTAGAACCTTTCACAACTCCTAAACATTCTGTCCTTGAATTTCTAGCCAGTTTATTTTAACAGGGAACTGGTTTATTGAATGTTTACCTTCTACTCACAACCTTTCTCAAATTTCTGTGTAGATTTTCAGAATTCTTTTCTGGCTTCCTCTAAACTTTGCATTTTTGGTGGTTTTATTCTCCTTTGAAAGACCCCATACCACCATGGGATGTGCAGTTGATATGGTGAACTGTGACACAGTCTTCTTTTCAAACTACAGCCAGATTTCATCTACACTTCTTTACCTGGAACCTCTATCCTTTTAGTTGTATTTACTTCCGTTGGATAATGTCAGAACTTCAAGTGTTATATTCTAAGTCCCCATCTTGTTTTTGCACATGAATAGAGACACTTCACATACTGATGCTTCCTTCCTGTTGAGGGCAGTGCCAGAATCCAACATTAACCAACCAAATTAACCTGTTAGTATTTTTTCCCAGACTTTACAAGTAAAGGAGAGTGTATGCTGTGCTTACAAGATGTTTATAGACGGTGTTTCTACCTGCACAGAAGTAACAACTTAGGAAGACAGATCAATTCTTGGCTTACTTGACACATCACAGAATGGGTAAATTGGTCACAAACATAACTATAACCAAGTGGTTGACCAGATTATATTTTGTCTCCACTAAATTGTATTTCCTCCTAACAAACCAATACAGGCTCTTTCAGCTACACCTATGACCACTTCCACTATATTCCAGTGTAGACTACGCATGGAGTCTAGTTATAGGACAACTGCTTGGCCAAATCCTAATAACTTTATCTTTCATTACAACTTGGAGCCGGTTTTGAGAGAGTGAGTGAGAGAGACCTTTGCCTCAACCGTACATCATTAAAATTCACCCATGAATTTAGATAGCTGGGGACTCTGTCTCATAGATCGAAGAAAAATGAAAATTGATAACATCAGATAGTTATGTACTTCCCATAACATTCCATCTGTGTTGTCCATTTTCATTCTTTCTTCCCCCACACACAGACACACACAGACACACACACACACACACACACATTTATCACAAAGGAATTCTGAAAGAATGAAATTCTTGGGGCATCACATGTCACATGTTTTGAATTCTAATTATGAGAATTCTTTATGGTCTTCATGTCCAGCTGCAAACAAGATCTGAGGGATGTTAGGGGTGGTGCATTATGGGTAAGGAAGGAGCTTGAGACTTTGTTGGTGGCCGTGAGCTAGAATAATGGCCAAGTCAGATCAGAGAATCTGATCCTATCCCATATGTTGAAGAATGAAAATGGACAACACAAACGTCTTTATGGTTTAAAATTGAAATTGATCTGCATTAAGCTGAATCTGATGGATCTTTACCTTCTTGAGGTAATATAGCCACCACAGCTTTTTTCCAAGATGTTGGTGCTTCCCTCCTTTTAAAAGACTGTGGGACAAAATCTTCCATTTCTTTATCATTTATTTTCTGTCTAACTTCCAAACTTCTGCTGGAATACCATGTGATGTCCTTCCATATCACTGCTACAGTATTAATAACCTCTGGGATGTCCTGCGAAGGATAGCCAAAATGTCTGGCCAGTATACCGAAGCCTTTATTACCTAGTGTTATGTCCCTCCTCTGGCCAGTGATGAAGGAGCCTCCATCCTCACCACTGACACCATTGAGGAATATTTACTGAGAAAAAAAATAGAGACTCAGTTTTTTCAAATGCAGCTCTCTGCACCAAGTACAGTTTCCCTTAAGAGCACACAGGAAGTTCACACACCAGTCTTGGGGCTGGGCTTTCTCTCTAGGCCCCAAATAAGACTCCCCACTGGCACAGCTCGGGTGTTCCAAGTCAAGTCCTCCACTACGCTTTCTGTGAAATTGGTGCTCTGTGTCCCCTGTTCAGAGTAGCTGACGCATTGTGTTAGATTTGATTTTCTCACACACACACCTGGGAAAGGTTGGCACAGCTTTATCTGCTTTGCTGCCTCCACCCAGACTATAAGGTAGATACACTGCCACCTGAACAAACTGGCTATTCTGAGGCTATTACCAAGATACTTAATTACTCTCAGTAAAATTAATGCTTATTCAAATGGTAATGTTTGGCCAAGTAGCAAGACTTTCAGGAACATGGATCCACAGTGCCACTAAATAAATGCAGTTACTGTCAGAGGTTAAATATTTTCTAAAAGACCAGCCACAATGAAAAGTATAGATATGCTTAATAATAAAATGGAAAACATGAAAACACAATATCTGTTCACAGTAAACATCAGAGTTTCAATTCACAGGAAATATTAAAACAACAATGCAGATGGAAAGACTCAGACACAGGAAAAAAGTGTTTAGCTAATCTCACTATATTTTCTAACTGTACAAAGAGTTATTGTTCCCTAGTTACTTACTAAAGCAAGGCAAGATGGAAGTGGATGAGTGTCTTTCTTGTCAGGTCCAAGACAGTGTCCTTATCACATCTCTCCCTAGTATTCAAATACAATTTCAGTGCTGGCTGCAGAATGACATCACATCGGGTCACCTGATTCTGAGGTTCCCATACTACCCCCACACTAGCAACTGAGCCAGGAACTGGCACAGAGAGGTGTACAATGCTCACACAGGATACTGTAATATCCAAAAAGCAGGAGACCAGAATCCAATCTGCACACATGTTTGAGCGCTTTCGTCTCTTGAATAGAAACTTCTTCAGAATAACACAGCATATTACCCAACAGCCTTATATATGTTATTCCAACAAATTCATTGTAGTCATTAATTAACAAAACAATGTCCTGAAAGGACATAGAAACATTTAAAGAGCAACACACACACACACACACACACACACACACACATATATATATATATATATATATGTATATGTGTGTGTGTGTGTATATATATATATATGTATATATATATATATATATATATATATATTGCACTCACCGTAACAAAGAAAAAATGTGATTAAAAACATATAAAAGAGCCTTAACAGTTAAATATATCCTATAAGTTAAAAATAATAAAAGCAACAGATGTCAATATTTATGCATATAAACGTATATATGTATTTGTTGTTTATTAGCATCCTACCCTAATAGTAGGTATCAATGGCTGTCGTATAAGAAATTGTGCCTGATGGATACTGTACTATTAAGACCTGGTGCTTCAGATGCATTTGTCCTAATTTGCCATCTAAGCTCAACCATTTCTAGGTAATCGTTGAGTGCCCCACCTCTTTCACCCATCCTAGCCTGTTCAATAATAATGAATCTGAACCCATGTCCTTCATTGGTTACTATATGTCCTGCTAATGCATTTTTAGCATCTTTCCTACTTATGTCATAGTAGTGTTTGTAAATTCTACTTCTAAACGCATTTTTAGTTTTACCAATGTAAAAACTCGGACATTGGGTACATAGGGCGAGGTTCACCACTCCTTTTCTGCTGCAGGAGACTTTCCCTCGTATAGTGTGTCTCCCATAATTGGGAATACAAATCTCCTTGGCTTCAATGATATATTGGCATTGTAGGCAATAGCAGCATTTAACCATCCCTGCCCCTATATCAGGATCACATTTCTGCCTTTCCAACATATTTTTGATGCTACATTCCTTTTTATATACAATGTTGGGAACAGGGCCTAACAGATGTGCCTGTTCTGCATCAAATCTAAAAATGTTCCAGTTATGCTCAATAATATTCCTGATGCTGTAAAAATGCTGATTAAGCTTACATAGCAGATTTGTTTATGGAAAACATTGGTCTCTTGATTGTCCTTGTTTGATAACCCTTCCCCTGTACCAAGAAGGGGGAAAAATAGCCACTAGCTCTCTTATTTATTACCTCCTGAAGGATGTTTAAATAATTATCTGGATAACATCTATGTAGTAATATCCCTTTAAGGGTCTCAATTTGCTATATAAATTGATCATATTCAGATATCAGAGAACATTGCCAAAACCTGGAACACACTACCAATCCATTTAACTTCTAGCACCTCCTTCAATCAATTCAAAAAACTCCTTAAAACACACTACTTAACTAACTGGCTATGCTCATGTTACACTCCAGGTTAAATCTAATTGTGTCACATGTTCAGATAAGTGTAAACAGATTTTCCCTAAAAAGCTTGTAAACCCAGATACTGGTAAAAAAAAAAAAACTTTATTTTTTTTAAGTTTTTGAATATGTACCTCAATGTTTTTACTATGTACCTCAATGACTGTCTACTGTACTGTCTAACTAAAACTGTTAATTTCTAACCTATTATGTATTAAAATCAATTGTGTGTTCTATATTTTGTTCTCTCATGTATTGCATTCTATTGTACTGTGGAGCTTTTCTCCCCGGGCCACTGCTGAAAATGGACCTGTGTGCAGCCGGACTTTCCCGGTAAACAAATGTAAGTAAATAAATATCATCCTGGCAAACCGTACCTCCTGTCCTTTTACTAAAGCCCTCTTTTGGTGCTGGGGGTGGTAACTATCAAAATGTAGGAGGCTGTTAGAGTAGGTGGGCTTGCAGAAAATAGTGGAGTTGAAAATTGCGGTGGTGGTGCTGCGGTAGCGTTGTCGCGTCACAGCAAGACGTTGTGCCATTCAATTCTCAGCTAGAGCGTCTTCTGTGTGGAGACATGCGTGAATGGGCATACCTTCATTGAAGGTTGTGCGTCAGGGCTGGTAAACTTGGCACATAAAAAATCTACTGCCAATCATTAGCGGACCGGAGTTCCGCTGTGGCGACCCCTAACCGGGAAAAGCCGAAAGACACAAAAAAGTGGAGGTGAAATGTTTATTGACCACATCTTTCTTGATGGTAATGTCAAAGTAATTCACCTTTGTAACACTGATAGAATGTGCAAATTCAAGAAAATCTGTGCTGGTGTACAGGTATGCAAGAAAGCCTTCTAGTTCTGTTATATCACTGTTCCACAGAATATCATCCAGGTAATGACTGTAAAATGTCCATGAGTTAGTGTAAGGACAAGTAAAAATAGTGTCTTTTTCGCTTTGTTCGCAAAGATGGGGGCACAGGTTGCCCCCATTGCTACCCCCTTACCTTGTTCGAAGATAATGTTGGTATCTAACACTAGTTCCATAAGTGTTCCAATTGTTAAGATGGTGTTATGATTTAGGGTAGTGTACTGGCAAAGATATTGGTAAAACCAATCAATACCTGTGTCATGGGGTATGATAGAGAATAAGTCCCGAACATCAATTGTGATAAAGATCAGATTATCAGTATACATATCTTTCTTGATTTTAGATAGAAAATCCCAGGAGTCTTTAAGTATCCAAGGGCAGTCCTTCAAAATATTTTTTTAATTTACTGTCACTGTATTTAGCAATGGGAAATGTTTTAGATGGCCGAGCATCCACAGTGGGTCTAAATGGAGGGTCATCTAGGTCTTTGTGCAACTTGGGGACACCAAATATTGTAGGTATTTTAGGATGTTTAACAAGTACTGATGTTCCTCCGGGTGGATTTGTTGGTTCATGAGCAGTTCTTCCAGCATAACATCCACCTTGCTATAGCAAATGTTCTTCTCATTCAAACTGACTTCACAGTAGGTATCACCATATAATAGGGTAAAAATTTATTTATGTAGGCATTATAGTTCATGATAACCAGGCCATCATCTTTGTCTGGTTTCATAACCCTTATTTCAGTATTGTCACAAATTTCTCTTAATAGTGCCCTTTCCACTGTGTTCAGATTGTTGCATCATCTCCCCCTGTCCCTGTTGAACAATTCCCTGATAACTTTTTCGCATAGTTTTTCAAAAGTTAATACTGAAGGATGCAAAGTTTGGGTAGAAAATACTTTTTTTTTTTTTTTTATGAATGGTATACTCAGAGACGTTAATGCTAGTTCCCTTGAATAAAAATTTAAAATTCAGTTTCCTGGGAAAAAGTTTTAAATCATTAGATCAGACTTTAATTGAAGCTTTTTTATCAGGTACAAACGTCAAACCTTGACCATTAAATTCAAAACTGCTGTAGTTATATACTTTGAAATTGCCTCGACTGTTCTGTAGTACATCCAAATTAGAGTTAGATTCGGCATTCAGTATCTGTTCCCTCTCCCTCTCCATCTCCCCTTCGTGTATGTAGGTATAATAAGTATCCCCTCCTCAGGAGGTCAGCGAGATTAAGGAATCAGAGAGGGGGGATACTTATTACAACTACATGAGAAGAAAGCTTCTTGGAACCCATATTCAGTTGGCTGTTCCATCTCAGTCTCCCATCAGATCTGTGAGCCTACCTCCTGTACAGCCTTAACCTTTGACTCCATCCTTTGGTTGCAGAGCCTTCGGACCTGAGACTTCTCAGTTTGTGCCAAATCCAAAGGCCTGGCCCTCTACAACTCTGACATCATCTCTGACCCAGACGGCACTGACTATGTTGGACTTGGAAGGGTCTTGGAACTATAGCACTGGTGCCAGATCTGGGGGTTGGGTTCAACTCAGATGTTTTCAGAGCTCTCTCTGAGCCTTAGTACTAGACTTCTCTGACCACTGCATTGAAGCTGGAGCTTAGGGAATTGAATTGGGTTCCTTTCTGCACAGGCATCTGCGGATGCTTTCCGGTCAAGACCTGGTTCTCCCATGGCTTCTGCTTTTGACGTAGTACAGAGTTTTTTTTCTACCTCTGTGGACAAGATATCCTCCCCTTGGGTCCAGCTCTCTGCTGTGGATGCTGAGTCTTTTCAACTGATTTGGTCAATCCTGTAGACTGTCCTCATTCAGGACTCGTCTGGCACTTCCGAGTCCTTTCCAGAATCTCCCACCTGACAGCCCCCTGAAAAGCGTACATGTAAAAGGAGACAGACTCAGTGAGTTGTTAACCAAAGACACTGACTTCTGTGAAGGGGAAGATTCCTGCAGGTCATCCCTTGAGGATGTCTGTTTTAGCAAAATACTCCAGCTTTGGAGACAGAATGGCTGTTGGTCCTCCAACCCCCCCCCCCTCCCAAAATTAGTCTGTTTCTTGAGGCTTTCTGCACCGGCTCAGCTACAACTTGGGTAGTCGTCCCATTAGACAAGATGGTAGACCTTATTTCCCACCAGGCATGGAAGGATCTGAATGCCGTGGAGCCTCTTCCCAAACAACCAATCAAATATCTTGTTAACCCAAAGGTATGTTTTTTTTGGACCAAGTGTCCCCCAGTGGATGCCATGGTGGTTGTGGCAGCAAGCAAAAAAAAGAGCTTGCTGAATAGAGTTCTTATGTTCAATCCCCTAATAGAGTCCAGGATGTCTGACACATTTAGAAAGCATGTCTCTGCTCCATTGACCTTTGCTGTCAGGTCACTGAATAATTTGGTACACATTACAGGATTTCAGATGGAATCTGTCAAATAGTTTTCAAATACTCTCTCATGGTCCATGTCTGCAAAGGTCAAGAAGACATATCTTCGCAACTAGACACCCTCCAGTTCCTGTTGAATGCTTCACTGAGACTGATTTCTCACATCTCTGAGGGAGGATTGAGAGCTATGGGTTCAGGAACTGTCATAAGAAGACATGCCTGGATGTGACTCTGACTTTGTGGTGCCCTCAAGTCATCAATGCCTGTCTCGATTTTGATCAACTTTGTCTGGTCCTAAGGTGGAGGAGGCTCTCTTTAGGAAACTAACAAGATGAGAAGACATTGTCTGCCATGGGAATCCAGTTTTCTACCCCTCAAGGAACTTTGTCCCAGCACCAGAAATGTAATGTGGCAGAATTATGTAGTTCAGAAAGATGCAAGCTTCTTCCCAGAACTCCTGTGAAGACCGATCCCTTCATGGCACACGGGGAAATTCTAATCAAAGCTGCTGCAATTGTAACAGAAGTGAACCGCAACATCAGGGCTTCAGAGATCCCTTTTCTGAGAAGTCTTTTCAGCGTCCCTGAAGGGTTAGCAGATTGCTGCACTCTGAAGGCAGTCTGGGTAGGAGGTGGGTGATGGTGGTGGTGCTTATCTCTACTTCAAGAAGCCTTGACAGCCCTTACCAAAGATATCTGGGTATTGAGTGTAATATCCTGAGGGTATGTATACCTTTTTCCTTCTACCCCACGCAACAGTAAAAATTCTCGACATTCCACCCAGTCCGATGAAAGCAGCAGCCATAGAAATAGAAAAGGTGCTGAGAAAAAGGCTCAGCCAAGTGGTTCCCCCGACCGACAAGGATCCAGAATTCAATAGAGCCTTTTTAGTGCATAAAAAGATGGGATCTAAGACCAATTTTGGATCTCCGCAATCCAAATCAGTTTGTGAAGCACTCAGAGCTGTGGATGGCCATGGTTCAATCCATTCTACCACTATTGTGGAAAGACGGTTGGATGTGCTGTGTAGATTTCCAGGACACACAATACCTCATCAAGGTACAAGGGTGCTCTCGGAGATATCTATACTTCTGACTGGAAGCCAGTCACTATCCGTTCAGAGCCTTGCCATTTGGTCTCACCACACACCTGCTGTGATGTTAACCATGTGTATGGCAGTGGTTGCAACTCTCCTGAGACTGCATGGATTCCGGGTGTGTCCTTACCTAGATGACTGGCTCATTTCTGCTTCTCCCAAGCCTCTACTGATCCAAGCCAGGGATTATTTGCTCCATGTGTGTCTTGAACTATGAATTGCAATAAACTACACCAAGTTTTAAGTGTCTTGTACTGAAGTGCAGGAACTCCTTGGTGCCAGCATGGGTATGGTAGCACAGATTTTGTACTGAAGCACAGGAACTCATTGGTGCCAGCCTGGGTATGGCGGCACAGATCACACTACAGGCAGGTTTAAACAGTCTGTAGAGCTAAGCCTTACACATTCTTCATCTTCCTTCCCCTACAGCCAGACTGGATCTTAGTGTTGATACCTTTAGTGAGGTTGCACATAAGTATAGTACAGTGCTCAATAAGGTGTGTGATCCCCTGATGGCAGCTTCTGTTCAAATTTACACATACTTGCAAACAACACATAGCCTGGTGCATTCACCCAGAAGTTGTTTCTCTGGGCCACCCTTCTATTCTTCCTTCACCCAAGACTACTGTGACCAACTTAGAAGGGGGGCATTACTTGGGAAGGACAGTCCAAGGCATGTGTTCTCAGAGGCCAATCCTCACATCAGTATCCTAGAAATGAGAGCAGTCCTAGTGGTGGTATATACATTTCAAGATGACCTCCCTCTAGGATTGACAATGTGTTGGTAGCTGGGTACATCAAAAACAGGGGAATCAAGTCCTACCTCCTGTGTCGAGAAGCAATGAGAGCGTGGCAGTGGGTGATCTCTTCTAGCCAGTTTCTATTTGCAGTGCATATTCTAGGGAAATACAGTGTGCTAGCAGACAAACTGAGCAGCTTCATTTTTCTTCTTTGTGAGTGGTCTCTCAATCAGTTGGTGGAGGAAATGAAATTTCACCAGTGGGGTCAACTTTGCTGTGATCCCTTTGCTTCTCTTCTCAATTCTAAGTGCAACAGGTACTTTGCCCTGATCCCCCAGAGAGGGAGTCAGTGTGATACACTGGTTCATGCCCCCCCCCCCCCGTCTTTATATGCCTTTCCTCCGCTGTCCTCAACCCCGTTTTCTCCAGAAAGCTTTTCAGTGGAAGAGCAAGGTAATCTTCGTTGATCCATTCTGGCCTACCCAAGTGTGGTTCCCCTTCCTGAGGCCTCATCTAGTCCACTCCCCTGGGGTGCTGGATCCTTCTCAGGGCCTTCGGTCTCATCCATCCAGGCTGCCTCACTTGAATATTCAATCCTGCAAATTGAACTTATGGTTTCTCCACTTAAGGTGATAGCTAGAAACTCCAGGCTTTCTTCCCCAGGTCATCACATCCTTGCATCAACCCAAAAGGCTTCTACCAGGAAGATTTATAAAAGCGGGTGGAAAAGATTTTCTGTTTAGGCCCTTCAGAGACGATCCAAATCCCTTTTCAGTGCTTATTCTAGCTGTTATTGACTGTATCACTTCCTTTTTCACCAGTGGAGCTAGTTATTCGACAAAGTGCAACTTGCTGCCATTTCATATTTTCACTTGGGCAAAACCCATTCTTTAGCTTCTGTGATGTTGTGTAAGGCTCTTCTTAAGGGTACAGTCTTTCTCTGCCCCACCATCAAGGATACCATTCCTCCATGGGTCATGGAAAACTTTCTTTCTGGTCACCATTACATCGACTAGATGGGTATCAAAATTCCAGGCACTTTCCTCCCTGCCACAGTACCTGATTTTTTCATAAGGACATGGTATCACTTTAGACTAACCCTGCCTTATGTCTAAGGTTGTGTCAGAGACAAATATTAAGCAGTAAATCAGTCTACCATTTTTTTTTCCAAAATTTTCCAACAAGGCAGAATACATGCTGCACCTATTGGAGGTTCATGGACAGCTTGGATTCTGTATTCATAGAACTAAGGATTTCAGAAAATTAGAGCAACTGTTTCCTTTTCAAAGGCTGAATTTGGCAAAGCAGTATCAAAAGTAACCTTGCTTAGATGTCTCACCGATCTCATTGTTTTTGTTTCAAGAGTCAAGGATGATCATTACCCAAATCACATATGGCCCAGTTCCACCAGATGTATGGCCACATCATCTGCTTTTTGTTCCAGAGCTTCTAGGATGATCATTGCCCAAATCACATATGGCCCAGTTCCACTAGATGTATGGCCACATCATCTGCTTTTTGTTCCAGAGCTTCTAATAGATGACATTTGTGTATCTGCTACATGATCAGGTGTTCACATTTGTATAACTCCTTACAAACTATCTTATCTTGGAGTAGGGCAGCATTTGGTTCTGCTTTACTCTGGAATATCCTTCCTTGAGAACCACCCATGGTTACTGCAGCTAGGGACTCTGTCACATCAGTTGAGGAATGGACACAAAATCAGATATTTAAGTTATGTCCTCATTATAACTCTGCATCTGTGTTGTCTGATCTTGTCCTTCCTCACCTTCCCACTTTCCAGCCTCCTCCTCATTTTATAATTTGCTGTTATGTCCTGAGGGTTTTTCCTTGTCAGTCTTACTGTGTGAGCTGCAGTTTCCTTCTCCTCCGTCTTTGGGCTATAGTTGGAAAACCCCTTGTTCAGGGTATTGTTAATAGTTGTGATACTTTGACACATATTGGTTAGCTAAATCTAGGAGAAAACTCAATCTGGGGGGTTATGAGTATGGGGAGGAGGTTGAGCTACAGATCCTAAAATATAACGTAGTGGTCAAGACTAGACCTGAGACCCATCAGTTGAGTAAGGATGAAAGTCGATAACACAAATGCAGAATTATTGAGAGTACATAAATTTAATTTTGAACATTTTAACAGGAAAAATTGCTGTTTTTGCAATTGTTTTTTTTCCTTTGGGGTTTGATTATTTGTGGGCATAAAGCATATTTTCAATATTTTATATTTAATTTTTTTGAAGTTGCAATTTGGGTGCCATTCTCATTGTGAAGCATTTCCGACAGGAATGTTTGTTTGAATAATCCCTTGTTTAAGATTTGGATTTATTATTTGATATGATTGAGTGGATTTACAACATTTGTCATTTTTATTTCAGTTTTGGAGCCATTTAGTTTGTGTGACAATCCTGACAGGATTTTTTGCTTAATATTACACTTCCTGGTCTAAGGCTGTTTCTATTTACGTTAGGCAGAAAATTATATCGGAGATGTATGTGATGCCTGTGTCATGCTTTGTGTTGAGTTACTGAAATTTTTCTTTCACTGTACCATTTCCCTGTAGAAATTTACTTCAGTTATCTATTTAAAGGGTTTTTTTGTGTTGTCCATTTTGTACTTGACTGACCGTGCAACCAATATATATATATTTTTTTACACTGTGTCTTGATGAATTCAGATATGGTTCCATCCCTATCATTTCCCCCATCTGTACCAAAAAAAAGAATAAATAAAATACGCCTTAGGCTATGGCTTATGACTGCAGTAGCCTTAGCTTTGGGCAGGTTATTGGACCACTTGCATCCGTTATGTTCAGGTCCCCTGGTGTGGTCGTATTACCACAACTGTGCATGACTCGAGTCAGACGCATCCTCCGGGGTGGTACCATTGCTTACTGCAGGTATATGAGAACCAAAGCCTTTAAATGCAGGATAGTCTGGGATGCAGAATCTGTTGCCAAAAATTGATACTCCCCCCAGGGCAATCTTCCAGTAGCTTAGTGTATGACAAAAAGAGAGAGGGAAGACTCACCTGATGGTGTGACAACCGTCTGTTTTTTCACATGCGACTATGGCTATGGCAAATCCCTTGTTCAAGCAATTGATTATGGAGCGTATACTCTGGGTTATGGAGTGTATACCCTGGGTTATGAGTATGGGGTGTGTACCCCAGGTTATGAGTAGGGCCACCTCTTCGACCACAGGTCAGTCTGCTAAGGATTCTCTTTTTGAAGGGGATCCTATGTCTGTGGACTTTGATCTGAGTTGGATCAGTTTGGTTCCTCTGATGAACAGGTATCCAAACAGAATTTTGTTTCTTCTTGAAATGTACACTCCTAGCTGAATGCATCTCCAAAGCTAGTTATCTTTGTCTGTCCCCAAGATGAACAGGGTTTATGATCTCTTGGAGGATGAGGCCCCAGTTATTGTAACCTTTCCTACATTAATCCTAGTGTTGGAGGATGTCTTCAAGAAAGCTTGTAGTCTCTCTCCCCCCCCCCTCCCATTTGTCAAGGTACCAGGTGCCTATGAAAGTGTTAAAGAAATTTAGGATCTGCTCAGCCTTGCTTGGCTTCCATGCCCTTTTATCTGCAGTGTCTGCTTTAGCGTTCCCTCTGACGTTTGCTAGAAAGAATGCATCTTCTAACCCAGTCTTTCATTATAAACTAGCAAGTGGCTAGAGTCTCAAGGGGAAAATGGTTGACACAGTCCAGCACAGTAGCTTTTAAAGTGTTTAACTGACAGGGTTTTGTGTTGGTTTGTATTGAGAAGTACAGTATAGATGAGTTTGCTGCATAGCTGTCTGCAGAACAAAAGGTCTACTTTATAGATATTAGTTCCAATGTTTCTCAGGTATCAAAACATGTTAAAAAGTGCCTTGGAGGGGGCTGATAATATTTATAGAAATGCAGCATTGTCAGCGCAGATTAGGAAGTATGCATAGTTGCACTCCTAGACTTTTTCTGATGAGTTTTGAATGCTTTTCCTCAGTCCGGTTGAGTTTTTAGTTCAGCAACTAATCAGTTTCTTAAATGCTAGGATGACAGAGGTAAATTGATTCAAGGGATGTCAATTTTTTTTTTATATTCCCCAGTTCTTATTTAAGCAAGATTACTTTCAGCAGCCTAACATACAGAAGTCGCAGCTGAATAAGAAGTAAGGCAGTAAAAGGAAACGGCAGGACGACAACTCCACCAAGCTGAACAAGGAGAATTCCTTTCTTAAAAATGATATCCCCTTTCCAACCTGTGACTGTACAGAGGCATGGTACCCATCTTTACCAAGTCCCCCATTGGGTGCCTTGTCTCTGAAATTAGCTCTGAAGGCAGTCCCTGCCCCGCAGTCTCAACAAATGTTGTAGGGATTACAGATGGTGGTTTCATTGGGGGTTTCCCCCTCATCTACCAGACCAGACTATTCCCGCCTATTTTTCAGCAAAGGCTGAACGCTGGGATACTTTGAAAAGAATGAGAGGTTAATTTTCTTGGTTCCCACAATAGAGCAGTCATGGAGACCAGTTTTGGACCTTTGTTTTCTGAATGCATTTGTCAAGGTATGCAAGTTCAAGATGCTCACCATGCAGACAGTGCTTCCTCTTTTGCTGGACAACTCCTTGGCGACCTTGTTTTTACAGGATACCTATCATCATATCCTTATTGCTTATCTTTTCAGAAGGTTTAAAATTTATGTATGGTTCTCACTATTAGTAATGCCTTGCTCCAGTAGTGGCCCACTGTTGGGCTGTGGGCAGTCACAACCTTCCATACATAGATTTGTTGATCTGTGCAGAGTCTGCATCCAGATGTTTGGAAGTGCTAGAGAAGGTCTCAACCTTTTCCCTCCCATCTAGCATTCAAGTTGAACCACCTAAAGTCATATTTGACACCCTCACAAAGAATTGTCTTTCTTTGGTACTTGATAGACTCCAACAAGATAATGGCCTTTCTGCCCAAAAACTTCCTGTCATACCAGATTGTGTTTCTGGAGTTCTCCAAGAGGAATTGTCACCTCAGTGAAAGAATTCCTAAAAATTCTTGGACTGATGGTGTCCATGATTCTCATGATACCATTGGCCTGTCTTCTCGTGAGAAGAATCCAGTAGTGTTTCAGATGAGTTACAGTGGTGGAGAGAACGTTTGAGCATCAGTCCGGGGCTTCCTTTCTCCCCCATCACAATACCAGTGCATTCTGTCCAGATCGATTTGTCCGACTTCATCTTGGGAACTGTGTCAGTGGGAGTGCAGGTGTAAGCCACTTAGGGGCCAGTGAATACATGGAAGCACATCAGTATCAAGGAGGTGTTTGCAATGATTCATGCTTTGAAAGTAGTCCAGCACCTTTAAACTTGGTCCACTTCTGTTTACGGACACCAATGCAGTGACTGGTACTTCAACAAACAGGAGGTGTACGAGGTCTTGCCGCCTGTGTACGTTGACTCTTCAGGCATCATATGTACTATCAGAGCAAAACAGTTTGAAAGCCATATTAAGCAGATCATGGGCAGACCTGCACAAGTAGAACCTCAAGGCAGTGGTGTTCTAGGATCTAGTCCAGATGGTGGAGAATGTGTTAAATATATTCACCTCCTTTTAAAATAGGCAGCTGGAGAAATTCTGCTTGACATCCTTGGAAGATGCATTCTTGTTCCCTTGGATGGGAATGTTCTTGTAAGTGTTTCATTGGTTTCCACTAATTCACAAGGTACTTCTGAAAGTTTACAGAGAAATGCCAAAGATCATTGTGGTTGTACCCTGTTGGTCCAGGCAGTCTTGATTCTCCCTGTTTATGGTATTGGCCAAGGGCAATATTACTGCAGACTTTCTCACACACTGGACCTGGTATACAGTCTCAGGCATGACTGGTATACTCCGATGTAGAAAGAGTTCGGTTTACAGCCTGGATGATTCAGTCTTGACGCAGTTTAGGCACTTGTTTCATGAGGATATGCTGTATGTGATAAAGGAGGCCAGAAAACCTGCTACTAGAAAATCTTTGTTTACAAATGGATGAGGTTGTCTACATGGTTCTTAAATGGAAATAGACGATCCACTGAGGTTAATATCCATCTGGTCTTGAAATATTTTTGAGAGCTACTTCAGGATGGCTTTATCGTATGCATACATTAAGATGCCATCTCGGCTTGTCTGGTAATGGATTCTCCTTTCTTTTTCTGTTTTGGTAAAATGGTTCATGAAAGGAGTACTGTTTGAGAACCCCTCACAAGCAGATTTCTTCTTTGTGGGACCTAAATTATATTTCTGAAAAATTGACCAACTCGTTTTGAACTGGCAGCTCATGCTGATATCAAGTTTTTAAAGTGGAAAACTGTCTTGTTTACTGCTGTGACATCTGTAAGACAAGTTTCTGAGCTAAAGCTCTCAGGGTAGGATAACCTTACCTGATTTTTCACAGGGATGGGGTTGGTATGTATTAATCATTATTTCATGCTGAAAGTTCACTCAGAATTCACTCTTAGTCTCGCTGTGTTTTGTTCCAGGACCTAAAAATAAGGTAGAGAGAATAAATGATACTTTGGATGTGCATGGGCAGCTCAGGTACTCCCTTGAGAGAACATAGCCCATTAGGAAGGCTAAAGGCTTTTTATTTCCTTTTCTGGGACAAAGAAGGTCAAACAGTTTCTCAGCAATCCATGGCAAAGTGACTCCATGCACTGTAAAGCCACATTCCACTAAGGTCTTTTCCTCTTCAATGCCTTATTGTAAAGGAGTGGAATCTAAGTATTCTAGAATCAGCAACTTGATCCATACCTTTACAAAGTACTACAAATGGGATGCTTGTTTTAGAGCCAGAGCAGGTTTTGTGAGAACCATACTCCAGGGGCTCCTTGACCCCTTATCCTTCCTCATCCCAGGTTGGTTAAGCTTTGGAAATCTCATATGCCAGTAAGGCATTGTTTGTTGAACATAGTACAGTTGTGTAGGTTCCACTTAATGTAACTGTAGATGTTTGTAGAACACACTGCCTTACTGACAGTGTCCTCCAAACATTCCTCTGTTTGCTGGGTGTATATAGTTGGTAGGTGGAGTTGCTGTTGTGTTTTGGTTCAGCAGTTTAGCAACCTTTTTTGGGGTGGGGGTTGTGTGTGTGGCATTTGGTTTGGAACAGTAGTTTGCAAAGCTTGTGTTTCCATCTGCAGTTCATGTTGGACCTTAGAAAACTGAAAGGGGTCCTCTCTCTGAGAGTGGAGGGCTGTCCTTGTCCCTTTCTGCCAGTTGATTGGTCCTTCACCCTCACAGACATGCAGTTGGGATTTCTGAGCTTTGAGAGGCTACCAGAGGGAGGGTAGCAGGCCACTACTACCCATATGCTAGTAGGTCTCTACTTTACGAGCATCTACTGTTGCAGGTAAGTGGAACTTGTGCAACTGCACTTTTAAGTATATGGATTACAAAGGATTCTGTTATGGCGATTAATGATGCATGGGAAGAGACTAAAAATAATTAAAAACTGAGGAACTAGTAGCTCTTGACAGATCATGGATCATAAGATAAAGGCAGTGAAATTGCTTTTCATATCTTCAGTTTTATATGCAGTTCAGGCATGGTTTTATCAACCAGAAGAGAAGTAGATGATAGAGTTGAAGGAATTTATTTAGGAAGGGAAGAAGTCAAGACCTAAGGTGATAATTTGATTCTGCCCTTAGAATATGGTGGTTTGGAATTACCTGATTAAAAGGGATTCTTTAAAGCTGCACAGTTAAGGCCCATATCCATATCTGCAATACAAGCAGTAAATTATAAAACAAAATGAAAAGGTATGATGGTGATGTATCTGGCATGAATTTTGAGAAATAAGGAGAATATGGAATTTTGAATGCTGGTACTTAAGAGTAACAACAGCTGTATATACAATTATATTTATAAAGCAGCAAATTATTTTAAGAACTAGGTTGACAGTGGAATGGAAAACGTAAGTTTTTATGTACAAGAATGACTGCAAGCAGGGATGTAAAAAAAAAAAGGTGTAAGGGGAATTCAGTGTACTGGATAAAATTAGCTAAGGATCCAAGATAATTGGAGCAAATTAGAGAGGGAAAAGTAATAAGACTGGGATGAGACTAAACATAAGTTTGGACTGCAAGTTAAAGACTGCCTTCCGTACCATGGATTGATGAGAGTTCAGGTCAAGTGAAAGGGATAGTGAAGCATTAAATGAAAGACCATCTGTGGTACAGTTTTTAGTTGAAGCTAGAAGAGAAACTGCTATTAAAAATGTTTAATTGGTGTAGAAGAATGTGTGTGTTGTGACTTTAAGAAGCATTTCTAAGTGACGCACATGCAGTATAAATACTGAGCATGTGCAGGCAGCAGTGCCATTTTGAGAGAACAGCCAGAGTGTCAGCATGTATGAATGTGGGAGTCTGTTTATAAGTTTATTTAAGTTTAAGTTGCAAAGCCTCAATCGTGCTATGTTTGTGTACAATAAAGCTGCTTGAACAGAACCCACAACTGTTTGTCTTTTTGTCCTGACTGAACGAGCTACAATTTGTAAGGCATATACAGCATTATGTAATAATATGAATCTGTTAGAGGAGGTTAGAAAAGATAGGAAGAATAATTGAAATGCAGTTCATAGGTTCATAGGTTCATACTAGGCTATCTGCCCTAGGGCATTTATAAGCCTAGCCAGAGTATGTTCGGCTTTCGCCACCCATTTTAAATTAATTTTGCTATGCCTTTTTTTGAGGTTAGTATACTGTGCCTCTGTCTAACAGTGACACAGAAGTGATAGCCGGGGTAAACCTATGATCTCCCATCCACTCATCAAGATTCCTTTTGAAGAGAGTCAATGTGGGACTCTGCCTAACCTGGACTGGGATTTTATTCTAGAGTGAAGGGAGCCTCTGGGTTATGAATCTGTCCCTCCAGCATGTCCTATTTATTTCAGTGCTGAGGTTCAAGTCTCTCGAGCGCGTAGCTCGATGGGATTTGGATTTTCTGAGGTGCAGCATGTCCATTAATTCCGGGTTGGACATGGCTTTATACGTCAGGCACAGATCGCCTCTGAGCAGGCGGTATGCCACTGAGTAGAGCTGGAGTTTCTTTAACCGGGCAGCATATGGCATCTGTTTGAGCCCTTTGATCCTCTTGGTGAGGTACTTTTGGGGTCTTTCCAGTTGCTGCAGGTGTCTGGTAAGGTACATCCCAAAGGGGCATTGTACTCAATTATGGGCCTGATGAGGGATGAGTAAAGAGGCACAATGACCTCCCTGATCTAGATGTGAATCCCTTCATGATTAGGTGGGCTATATAAAATGTTTTTCTAACCACTTTGGCCACGTGGTTGTCAAATGAGAGATTGCTATCAACTTGGGTTCCCAGGTCCCTAATGACTTCTTCTGTACTTAATGGATTACCACCTATGTGGTAATTTGTGGGCACTTTGTTTTTGCCAAAGGGGATGACTATACACCTTTTGGCGTTTAGCTTGAGGCCATGGCTCTGGCACCAGTTGTCTGTTTCTATGAGGCCCTTTTGGAGGATGCTTGTGTCGGCTGGAGAGTTGATTATGGCGCCCAGTTTGCAGTCATCTGTAAACTTGGTCAGCCACAGTCCTTCCGTGTTGACCTGTACCGCCGAGAAATATATACCGAACGAGAGAGGTCCCAGGACTGAGCCTTGTGGGACGCCACTTGTAACTGGTTTGGAGTCTGACATGGCTCCAGCAATTCTAACCATGTGGGTTCTGTCCTTGAGCCAGTTTGCAACCCATCTAGTGACATAGGGGTTTATATTTAAGCTGGTGAGCTTATCTATAATGCCCGAGTGGGGTTTTGTATTGAAGGCTTTTGCGAGGTCCAGGTAGGCTGTGTGGACCACCTTCCCCTCGTCAATGGCCTTGGTGACTATTTCAAAGAAATCGACCAGGTTTAAGAGGCAGGATCTGCCCTTAAAGCCAAACTGGGTAGGATCCAGTGTCTGTAGGTCCCCAATATCTTTATTTATGAGGTCCATGATGATCCTTTCCATAGCTTTGCAGACCAAGCTAGTCAGGCTTATGGGGCAATAGTTTCCAGGATCCGTTGAGGCACCACCTTTGTGGAGAGGGACCACTGTTTCTGTACGCCACTCTTTGGGTACATATCCTGTAGTTAAGGCTAAGATTGAACAGTAGTTTTATGTTTGGGTTTAGCTCTTCTTGGAGTTTATGTAGGACGCAGCCCGGGACACCATCTGGTCCCATTGATGCTGTGTTTTTTGCTTTGGAGAGGGCGGCTGTTACCTGAGCATCTGAGATGTCAGGGGGGCAGCACTCTGTTGGGATAGATATTTGCCCTTTTGGTGGGAGAGGGGGGAGAAGTTTACACTGAACCTGTCAGCTAGGATGTTGGCAGTGTCTGTGGGCTCTGTGTATTTTTTGTCATTTTGGACTAATTCTGAGCATATCTGGGAATTCCCACCCAGGTTCCTAACATAACTAAAGAAAGCCTTGTGATTATCCTTAGTGTCCTGTGCAATGTTTCTCTCGAAGCTGGCCTTAGACGATTTTATGAGTGCCCGTAGTTTCTTGCTAATACTGATCAGAGATGCCTTCCCTTTTTGGGATTTTGCTCTATCATGTAGCTTCCTCCTTCTATTGTATAGTTTGTTTATGGCTGGGGTCCACCAGACAGGATGTCTGCCTTTGGAGGATTGGGTCTTGGTTTTATTTGGGATTGCATGATCCATGCATTCCTGAAGGTGTTCATAGAATGCGTTTATAAAGGATTCTGCGGTCTGGGCCGTATTTTCCACAGGCCCGGGGGCTTTGAAGGATTTCGCCTCGGTTTTGAGGCGTGTGAAATTTGCTTTAGAGAAGTTTTTCACTGTGGTTTTCTGGGCAGGGGGTGGGGTCGGGATGTGAATATCCAGTGAGATTAGTTTATGGTCTGATCTTACCAGTGAGGGATACACTTCTGGTCTGGAGCATAGTGTCCCCATGTTGGTGATGATCAGGTCCAGTATGTTTTCCCCTCTTGTGGGAGTGGTAACAAGTTGTTCCATAGCATTTGAGTTTATAAATTCTAGGAACCTTTGGGCTAGGGTGTTGGAGCTAGAGTAATGCTCCCAGTCTATGTTTGGGTAGTTGAAGTCGCCCAATATAATGGTGTTTGGAGAGACCTTCATATTTTCCAGTATTCTCAGGAAGGCCAAGTGGGGTTCCTGTGTTTGGGAGGGTGGTCTGTAGCAGGCTATAAACTGGAAGGCAGTTTTACCCACAGTTAGTTGCACATGGATAGTCTCTGATGCTTCGTGCTGTGCCACCAACCTGGAGGTGTGGGTATCTTTGACGAATATTGATACTCCCCCTCCTTTTGTGGTTCGGTCCAAGTTTTGGGGCCGAAAAGCATGGTATGAGGTATAACCTGGTAGTGCTGGGGTGCTCTCGGGAGCCTTGAACCAGGTTTCTGTTACTGCACAGATATCGATGTTCTCCATGCTAAGGGAAGTTTCAAGTGCGTGCATCTTGAGGTTTAGACTTCTGGCGTTGACTAGCATTACTCTTAGTTTCTTATCCCTTGTGATACCTATGGAGGTGGGTTTGTCTTTTGAGCCTTGCCTAAAAAAGGCACTATGGGGGTAGCAAGAGCCTTTGCCAATATCCGAAAGCCCAGGGGTGACAGGTGCAAGCCGTCCCTAGCGAAGCATCGTGGCCTTTATAAAGGAACAATTGTATGACATTTTTATGGCTCCTGACGTTTGTAACAAAAGCCCAGAAGTTTTAGGATTTTTGCTTGAATATATTTGCATAGGTATTTTAAACCCTGAGCAGGCTTTGGGGAATTTTTCCTCAGGTTGATAGGAAATTCTGAAGGTGTGAGGAGAACGGACGAGGTAGTTGGGAACATGTTTATTGGGAATATAACAATTTGGTAGAATTTAAAAGTTCCTCAGAGTATTTTGTCAGAAATGATGGGGGAGAAAATCTCTAAGGAAATGATGCTTTAGCAGTGGGGTGAACCTGAATTGCTTAGACATAGTAAGGCCCTACTAAATTCAGTACTATTGGTTACCAAGAATATAAGTACTAGAAAATTGGAAATCAAATGATAAACATTATAAACGAGCTATAAAAACTGGAGGTGGGATCTCTAGAAAAGGGAAATAATTATATATTTTTTAAAAAAGTAAATGGAATTTGTGGGAGCAGTACATGCAGAACAAAGTACAGGAGGAGTACGAGTAACTTTTAAGGGAAGCCAGGAATGGAGCAGTTAATGTAATGGAGTGAGAGAGAATTATTAAAAGCAAAGCATGCGTGTCTGTTGGATGAAAACCTTTATTACAGTTTTGTTTTCTTTTCTGTTGTCCGTGATGGATAGATTCGGGAAGCGAGATTATGCTTCATCGACTTTTGCTTTATGGTCTTTGAATTACTTAAAAGATTTTATGAGACTGCCGTAGGATCTGATTAAAGTACTTTCAGATAACTTTGTTCTGTAAAACAGGAATTAATTATGTTGAAAGAAACCCTGAAGTATTTTATTAAATAAAGGTGGAAGGGTTTAATTAGTTGTTTCAGTGGTAATGAATCCCTCATCCTGTTTTAGTTAAAGTTTCTAAAGTTTATAGGATTCAGCATTTCGCATGTTGTATTCATTGTAAACAAAAATGAAGTTGTGAAGTGCCGGTTCTGTGAAACAGATATTTCATCTTTGAGTTAACAGTTGATCTGATGTCAGTTTTCATTCTGTCCTCAAGCTGTGGGTTCGGATCCGATCCCTCGGATCCGACTCTGCTTTTACTCTAGCTCGTCCTAACGAAAAACTCTCGAGCCTACTCCTTATCCAGCAAGCATCAGTCCTAAGGACCTCAGATCTCATTTCCTGCTTTGTGAGTTAGGTGTGGTTAATCAGTGCTCTCGAGCAGGTAAGTTGTGAAAGTTTGCATTTTGCCTTTTCTCCAAAATTATTTCACTTTTGCCTATTTTACTAAATACCGTTGTTACCCTTACCGCACAAATTGTTAGAATCTCTTCAAACTATTACTTCTTTTTCTTTTTCTGTACTTCAGTACTGTAACAACTATCATTAGTAGTCCTCACTGTTACACTCCGTTTATTGTTGATATCTCTTTCCCTTATTGCCTTTACAAAAAAAAAAAAAAAAATACTCTTTCTATTCTGAATTTTTCCCTTCTAATTGTTGATGGTTGTTTGGAGAATTGTGGCTGAAAAGGATAAAGTTGGTTTTAAAAAAATGTCAGAAGTATGGCCATAAAATACCCTACTCTGATTCCTATAACCTCTGTGTATATTGTTTGGGCCCACTTCACTTTCAGGAAAATAGTTCAGTGTGTCATGACTTTTCTCATAGAGCTTTAAATGAGCAAAAGAACAAACTTATTTTAAAAGGACTATTACCTTTGTCTTTTAGCGTTTCCTTAACTGGAGCTTCCCTTCAGAAAAAAAAAATAATGGCAAATCTAATATTTCTAGCCCTTCTTCGACCTGCTTTGAAGCTTCCTAGAAGGCAAAGAAAAGACCTGCATCAGTGCTGACTTTCCCTTCGGCCCTGACAGCTAAGAAACAAAAAACCTTGGTTCCTACTTCATCAGTTACGGGTAAAAGTCGACCTGTATTACCAGTGCCACCTGATCAGTTGGCGCTAAAACCTAATTGTGAAAATGCTTCAGGGCTGACATCTACATTGGACCCGAAGACTTCATTGGAAAAGTCTCCTTCAATACCGAAATCTTTGGAAATGAAAGCTTTCTCCTAAATCGACACAGTGCATCATTTTCTTACCAAGGACTAGGTATTCATCTTTTGTTGACTCTGTTCCATCTAGGGTACTGTCTCTCTTTTTGCAAAAAACAGTCTCATTCCATAGTTTCCACATGCTCTTCCAAGAACATCACTGAAGGTGACATGGAGAGATTGGTGAGGAAGATTTTCTGGGTGCAGGGATTCGCTCCGTATCCTATGGCCCCTACCCCCTTGGGTCAGGAGCCACACAGTTCACTACTCCAACCTTACATCATCCTCTGACTTCTACACAAGTTTCAGAGTACTTGGATCCAAATCAACCTACACAGTGTTCCTCGGATCCAAAGTTATCTTCTGCAGAGAGAGTTGCTCTGAGTTCTTCAGTCCATTCGGGGCCGGAGACCTCTCGGTGCCATAGTTCTCTGGTCAATTCCAGGCCCTTAGAGTCGACTCTGAAGTTTTCAGAGTCTTCTCTGTTGCTCATATGAGCTCGGCTCTGGCTTCGATCTTGAAGAGACTATTTAGAGCTCGGCACGACTATGGTTCAGAGGTCTGTTCTTTTTGAACCAGAGTCCTAGTCCTCTTTTGGGAGGTCAGCTTTCGAGGTCTTATAGAGCCATGTATGTTCCAGGCATTTAGGGGGTGCTATACCCCTATTGGGTCCTCAGCCCTATCTGCACACAGAGCCTCAACCCTTCTCTTAATGAGAACAGTGTGTAGCAAAACCCCAGGCTTCCCAACAGGGTGTCCCCTCTTCTTCAGATTCCTTGCCAGAGAATCCCACTCATGAGGTCTGTAGGAAGAAGTGCAAGAGGAAGCACATGGATTCCCTGGAAGAATCCATCACTGAAGAAACCGACATTGACGAAGGTGAAAGATCCCTGAGGTCTCCTCCAAAATATTAAAACAGAGCGGTGACTAGAAGTCCAGCAATCCTTTGCCTGAGGAGTCTGTGTACCTGGAGACTTTTGGTACTCGCCCGTCTACCTCCTGTGTAACTCCACTGGCTGATGAGCTCATTGAGCAGATCTCTCGGTGAGTACGGATGGTTCCTGATACCACTGAACCGATACCATGGAGACCAGACAAAATTATAATAGCCCCAGAAAGTAATCCGTTTTGGTCTAAATGTTTGCCTATTCATGCTTTGGTCATGGCAGCAGCAACTAAAAAGGAAACACAAACTGCTGGCTATGTCATGGAATTGCCACACTTTATTGAAAAAAAAAATTAAATTAAACATTTAAATACTTAACCAAAAATTAGTTTAAATATAAAAAATCCTGTAAACCTATTAAAATATACATGAATATAATCTGGGCTTTTAAAGAGGCAGCCAGTAGATGCCAATTAATTTAGCCCTGACCACCCAGTAGCATGAAAATATAAAATCCAGAAAGTTCACATTTCTCTAAATATAAGGTCCAAGGTCAACCCCTCCAATTACGCTACCTGCTCAGTATTTATTTATTTAAATGTTAAGTGATTCATTTGGAGTAATTAGGGTGTAATTGTGTGATTTATTAGTACAAGTGTGATTTTTTTTTTTTAATTATTTTTTATTTATTTATTTTTTCTTAGAGGTTTTATTTGATGAAGTCTTGTATTATTTTAGAGACAAAAGCGCATATGTTTGTTATTTTGTTAAATAAAGTGTGGCAGTTCATAGGTGTGTACTAGGCTAATGGCCCTGGAGCCTTTACAAGCCTAGCCCATAAGATTACCCTGGCATCGTGCCACCCAACCTTAGTTCCCAGTGCCTCTGAGTAGAGCCACTGGAGTGATCCCCGGGGTGAATTTTCTATTTTCCATCCACTCATCAAGATCCCTCTTGAAGGAGGGCCAGTGAGGTGCTCCGTTTGACATGTATGAGAAGTCTCTTCCATTGCATGGGCAGTCTCTGGGTTATGAACCTGCCCCTCCAGCTTGTTCTGTTGATTGTTGTAATGAGGTTGAGGTCTCTGGAGCATGTAGTGACATATCTAGCCATTTGTGTTTGGGTTTAGCAGTTTGTCTTAGTGTTGGTATTTTAGCAATTAAAAAGGAACTTGACAAGGAAAGTTTCCTCTATCATCTGCCCAACAAGGAGTTTCTGGCGATGGATAGATTCGGAAGCGTGTTAGTGTGTGTTGAACAGTGAATAAGGATTAAAATCAATTCTGCTGTAAATACGCTGAAAAATAAAAGCATAGAATAAAAAGTGTGCTTGAATGTAGATATAGAGCTTAGCAATGTAAAATAGGCATCCATACTATGTATGTGTTTTGAAGAAGAACAACTGTTAACAGACAGGCTTCTTCACAGTGTCAGCGTAAAAGCCTAAAAAGCAATTCTGGAAAGCAAGTATTACATGCTTTTCTCACGTCAGCAAAACAGTTTAATAAATGGTTTCTTATAGACTTTTGTTAATAGACATGTTTTTATAAAATCAGTATGTGTTTTTCCACAAGATGTTTCCTTAAAAAAACATGTTTGTCACAATATTAAAAAGTTTGTCGTAATTCCTCACAGATAGTCAACAGGAAAGTCTAAAAATAGACATTACGTGTATTCTCACTTCTAAAGTGCATGAGAAGAACAGTATAAATAGACTATGAAAATCAGTCTAATGTTAGAAGTATTTGTAGGAACAGACTTGTTCCGAGGTATTGTATAGGAGAATGTCATCTATACTGGTCATGAAAAAAACTTTGCACATTAAACCTGTAAACTACAGTAGTATGTCTCGTTTGTTATAAGAATAAGTTATTAGTAACTGTGCTTACAGTAAAATAGTATTTTGCTGCAAAGTATATTTTCTCATCAGTGCAACTTGCAAGACTTTGTGTTATAACCAGACTTTGATTTCTACAGTAAACAGCCAGCAAGACTTTGTCTTAAGAAGACTTTGGTTTCAGCAGCAAGCACAGTATGCAGCACCTACGTAAATTAATTTTTTAATGTGAGTTTATGCTTTATTGACCTTTGCATTATGGTCTTTGAATTACTTAGTTCAGTTCGAGACAGCAGAGGGATCTGATTAAAGTACTTTCAGATACTCTCACTGGGTCCATTTTTGAGGAGGTGCAGGCATTGGTCTCTTAGTTGGCTACCCTACAATTCATATCTAATTCATCCATGTAACTCATTTCTTATGAAGTTGAAGGGAAGATGAGAGCTACGGGTGCAGGCATTTCCATAAGGAGACAATCCTGGATGTACTTGTGTGGTTTTGCGGAGCCCTTAAAGTCTCTGTTTGATAGTACATCCTTGTTTGGCCCCCAAGGTAAAGGGCACTTTGCCCAGGTGTGAGAAAGATGGGAAGACCTTTTTCTACTGTGGTCGTATGTTTTTCCACTCTTCAGAGATCCTTTTCCAGGAAACAGAATAGTAGTGGGAAAATGTGGTTGAAAAAGTCCCAGGGACCTTTTCAGGGGACATGTGGAGACAGTTCCACCAGGGGCAGAGGGGGGAAACTCTGTTAGATGCCACCATCACAGCAGAGGTGGTCCACAAAACCAGGGATCCTGAGATACCCTTTTTGGGAGGCTCTTCCAGTGCTCCTGAAAGGAGACCCAGTTTTTCTTTGGAGGCAATCTGGGGTCGATTGTCCCTACATCTGAGAGCTTGGCTTACAGTTAACTTCTGATTCGTGGATGCAGAGGATCATTTCCAGAGGTTACATTATACCATTTTCCGTTCCACTTCCCATTCACAGAAAAATCCCAATGTTCCACCCAGTCATTGGGAAAAGGCATCACTACAAATACAAAAGCTGCTAGAAAAGTCATCTAAGAGGTCGCACCAGACCAGAGAAGATCTGGAACTTACTCAAGGTTCTCTAGTGCCAAAAAAGACAGGGGACTGGAGACCAAGTTTGAATCTTACCATCTTGAACGAATCTGTTCAACTCTTCAAGTTCCAGATGGTCACGGTTCAGTCCATTCTTCTTTTTCTGGAACAGAACGACTGGATGTGCTTCACAGACCTTTGGGATGCATACTATCATATAAAGATGAACAGGCGATCCAGAAGGTTCCTTCACTTCCGTCTGAGAGACACTCATCGGTTCAGAGTTCTGCTCTGTGGTTTCACCACAGCCCCCAGGGTGTTCACCACGTGTATGGCAGTAGTATTAGCTCACCTGAGACTGCAGGGATGCCGAGTGTTTTTATGTTCAGATGACTGGATCATCTCCACCCCAGCCAAAGCAGCAACTACTGGAGGCAACGTTACAGGTTCTTCAGACATGCTCCTATCTGGAGATAACCATAAATTGCAAAAGAATCACACTTGACCAACTCGTACTTAAGAATTTATAGGAGCAGTCTTAAACAGACAGTGATAGCCCCCCTTCCCCTGTCAAGACTGAACATAAGAACACAGGTTACAAAAATAATTTGCATTTCCAAAATTACGGCACGTTTGGTCCTTCAACCTCTGGGATCCATGGCAGCTTCAGTAATACTAGTTCTATTGGGCAGATTTCACATGAGGATTTTATAATGGCTGCTTGCAACACAGTGGTCTATACTTCAGCAACCATTGTCAACCCTGATATCAATCACCAACATATTCTGAAGGGATCTCAGATGGATACAGTCCTACCAAATCTGTCAAGGTCGTCCGTTTATTCCCCCTCAACCCAAGGCCAAAGTGACTAGACACTTCCCAGTTAGGGTGGGGGGGGGCATTTTCTGGGGTAAACTGTTCAAGGCACTTCATCCCCCAGAGAGGTCAACCTGCATATCATTGTTCCAGAGATGAGAGCAGTGCTCTTAGCGTTGCAAGCCTTCCAAGATGCTCTCGCCTTGGGAACAATTGCAGTTCAAGCAGACAACATGTCAATAGTTTGGTACATCAACAAACCAGGAGGAACAAGGGCCTACCCATTGTGTTGAGAAGCCCTCAGTGGGGCAATGGGTGATCTCATCCAACTGCTTTCTCATAGCAACACACATTCTGAGAAAGTCTAGTGTGATAGCAGACAAATTGAGCAGATGAATCCTTCTACCTCACGAGTGGTCCCTCAATCAGACAGCTGTGAAAAGGATTTTCCATCGTTTGGTTCAGCCTTGCTGCAATCTTTTGCTTCTCCCCTAAACAAAAGTGCAGCAAATACTTTGCCCTAATCCCCCCCTCAGGAGGAATCATCAAGGGATTCTCCTCTTCACAACTGGCCTCCCAGTCTTCCTTATTCCTTTCCTCCCATTCCATTAATTCCAAAGTTCCTTCAGAAAGCTGTTGGGTTAAAGATCAAAATAATCCTCATTGCACCTTACTGGCCTTGACAGATCTGATGTCCTTTCCTTTGGCCTGACATACTTCAACAACCTTGGTTTCTGGATCCAGCACCAGACCTCCTGTCTCACCCGACGGGCTTGTTTCACCCAGACATTTCAAGCCTCAGGCTGACAGCTTGGTTTCTCCAATTCCATTAATAGCCAGACAACCTATGATCTCCTCCCCTGTCTGACATATTATTTTATCCTCTCATAAGCCATCTGTAAAAAAACTGTGCACTAGTAAATGAAACAGATTTGTTTATTGGGCAGAGCAGAATAGGTTTGACCCCTTTTCAGCACCTGTCCATAGCATACTTGACTTCTTAGCCTTACTTTTCAAAGAAGGCACATCTGCTTCTACTATTAAGGTACATCTGGCAGCCTTATACAGTTATAATATTGGATATCAAGACTCTTCACTTGTTTCTCTCAAACTTTTTAAAACCTTTTTGAGAGGAGCTTTTCTCTTAAAACCTCCCTTTAAAGACCCTACTCCAGCTTGAGACTTCAATCTGGTATTGCAAGCTATTACACAACCACCATGCCCCAGGATTCCCACTCCTCTCTTCTTCATGTACTGGAAAATATTAGGGTTCAACCAAACACCCTAATAATGGGCGATTTCAACTACTCCACCATTAACTGGGAAAACTACTCCTGTACCAACTCCTTCACTCAATGCTTTCTGGAATTCATAAACTCCAATGCCCTGGATCGACTTATCCACACCCCCACCAGGGGCAACAATATCCTAGATCTAGTCATTACCAACATGAGTGACCGGTGTTCCACACCTGAAGTCAATGCCTCATTGGTCCGATCTGACCATAAGCTAATCATCCTAGATATCCACATCCTGCCCCCACCCCCCATTAAGGAAACCACAGTAAAACATTTCTCCAAAGCCAACTTCATGCTTCTTAAGACAAAAGTGGTGAACTTCAGGACACCCATGCAGATGGACAATACAGTTCCGACTACTGGATCCTACACAATTGCACTTTATAAGCACTTACACGATTGCATGGATCGTGCTATCCCAAACAGAACCAAGATGCTATCCTCCAAAAAAAGGAAGCCAATCTGGTGGTCCCCTGCCATAAACAAACTGTACAACAGAAGAAAGAAACTGTTGCAAAAGAGAGTAAAATCCCATGAGAGGAGGAGCTCCCTGGTCAGCCTCAGTAAGAAGCTGCGATCCCTCATAAAATCCTCCAAAGCTAGTTACGAAAACAAAATTGCCACTGATTCTAAAGACAACCACAAAGCATTCTATAGCTATGTCAAGAATCTCAGTGGCAGCACTCAGATCTGCTCTGAGTTACAGCACAATGGCACTAAATATACAGACCCAAGTGATATTGCCAACACCCTGGCAGATAGGTTCAGTGCTAACTTTACCCCCCTCTCAACCCCTAAAGGGCCCATCTCTATACCGGAAAAATGCAAAGTTCCTATAATTACGGCTGCACAGGTAAAAACCACACTCTCCAAAGCCAAGAACACAGCATCCATGGGACCAGACAACATCCCAGGCTACGTTCTACACGAACTACAGAACGAACTGGTACCCCACTTAAGTACCATGTTCAATTATAGCCTCACCTCAGGCGTTGTGCCGACTGAAAGGTGCACAGCGACGGTTATCCCACTCCACAAAGGGGGAGCCACCACGGACCCAGGAACCACCGCTCCTTTAGCCTGACGAGCCTGGTCTGCAAGGCCATGGAATGTATCATCATGGAACTTATAAACAATGACATTGGTAATCTCCAAACTCTGGACCCCACCCAGTTCGGGTTTGTAAAAGGCAGATCATGTCTCCTAAACCTGATAAACTTCTTTGAAGCAGTCTCCAAAGCCGTAGACGAGGGTAAGGTGGTTCACACAGCCTATCTAGATCTTGCCAAGGCTTTTGACACCATGCCCCACTCTGGAATTATAGATAAACTCACTAAACTAGGTATAAATCCCTGTGTCACAAGATGAGTTGCCACCTGGTTCACTGACAGAATCCACGCTGTGAAAGTAGCAGACTCCAAATCCGACTTCAGACCAGTGACAAGTGGAGTACCACAGGGTTCAGTCCTGGGTCCTCTCCTGTTTGGTATCTACTTTTCTGAAGTACAGGCTAACACAGAAGGTCTTTGGCTAATGAAGTTCGCAGAAGACCACAAACTAGGAGCCATAATCAAAACTCCTAACGATGTGGGCATCCTACAAAAGGGCCTCACTGAGACAGATGCCTGGTGTCAAAGCCATGGCCTCAAGCTCAGTGCCAAAAAGTGCATTGTCATCCCCTTTGGTAAAAACTCTGTACCCATGAACTACAACATAGGCGGTAGTATACTTAACACCGAAAGTGTGATAAAAGACCTTGAGACACAGGTGGAGAGTAGTCTCTCCTTTGATAATCACATCGCCACAGTAGTCAGGAAATCCTTCTACGTGGCACACCTCATCACAAAAGGTTTCTCATCCAGAAAAAGAGAGGTCATTGTTCCCCTCTACTCATCACTCATTAGACCCATTATAGAGTACAACGCCCCTTTTGGTATGTACTTCACAAGACATCTACAACTGGAAAGGCCACAGAAATACTTTACAAAGAGGATTACCAGCCTCATACAGATGCCCTACTCAGATAGTCTCAAAAAACTCCAGCTTTACTCTGTAGCATATCGCCTACTCAGAGGTGATCTCTGCCTAACATAAAAAGCTATGTCAAACCCAGAGCTGTTGGTCATGCTCCACTTAAAGAAATCCCAATCCCTCTGAGCTACACGCTCTAGGGACCTAAACCTTTTTACTACAATAAATAGAAAATGCCTGCGGGATAGATTCCTGTCCCAGAGACTTCCCATACTCTGGAATAAACTACCTATCTATATCAAACAAAGCTCCCCATTAGCACTCTTCCAGAAAAATCTTGATTATTGGATGGGAAATAGGAAATTCACCTCCGGGATCACTTCTGTGGCTCTGCTCGACAGTGGCACAAGAAAATAATTTTCTTGGGTGGCAAAAGGAAGGGTACCTTGAGCTTGTATAGGCTCCAGGGCTGATAGCCTAGTACCAACCTATGAAACCTTTTGAACTGGCAGACAAGTGTGATTTAAAATTTTTGTCTTAGAAAGCTATTTTCGTAGTTGCTATTACTTCATCAAGAAGAATCCAGAAATTCAAGCCTTATGCCAATCACCATACTTAAATTTTCACAGGGATAGAGTCACCTTGAGGACAAATCCATCTTTCTTAGCTGAGGTTGTTTCCATGTCTAATATCAACCAATCTATTAATTTACCTGTGTTCTTTTCTAAATTTTCTAACATAAGCAAATATTGTTTACATTTATTAGATGTTCACAGACTACGTTTTTACCTTAACAGGACAAAGAATATTAGAAAATCTGACTTAACTGTCTTCTCTCAGTTGAAATTAGGAAAGCCTGTGACTAAAGTAACTTTGGCGAAATCGCTCACAGATTCTATTTCTTTTATATATGACAAGTTAAGCATTGCTCTACCAAAAACTGTGAGAGCTCATTCATCTAAAGCTATGGTTAGCTCATTTGTATTTCAGTCCAGGGCATTCATAGATGATGTTTGTGCAGCAATAACTTGGGCTACTCCCCATACCTTTACAAATTTGATCTGGTCTCCAGGGAAGAGCATCATTTGGTTCTGTGGTGCTTAGGAATATACTTCCTTGAGTCCTCCTGAGACCTAAGGTAGCTGGGGACTCTGTTCCACAGGTGGAGGAGAGAATGAAGATTGACATAATCAGATAAAGAGGTTATGGCCTCACCATAACATTCCATTTGTGTTGTTGATTTTCATTCTATTCAACTGCCCACACACCAACCCCCGGCCAATTATCTCCTAGAAGAGCAAGTGGATTTTAGGAGGTCATATCGTCACTATGGCTTCAGATATAGTCTCTCTGATTTCTAAGGTCTTTTGGGCTATTATTCTCCTCCTATTAGTAAACAAGATATGAGGTCCTTAGGACTGATGCATGCTGGGTAAGGGGTAAGCTCGAGAGCTTTTGGTTACCTCGAGCTATATTGCCTAAATGTGCCAAATGACACATTTGGGCATTTTAGTAGTTTTCGTTGTGTTCAGTTAAGTATACCTCGAGCTATAGTGACGGAGTCAGATCTGAGGGCTCTGATCTGAACCCACAGGTCAAGGAACATTGAAAATCAGCAACACAGAACATTATGGTGAGTGCATAACTTCTTTTTTGAGATGTTCAACGACGGTGAATACGGATGATCAATACATAATTTGTCTGTTGATGAAAAAAGAAAATTTGGTTTGAGGTCAGCTGCATATCATAATTAAGATCAGTGTGTTCAGTTTACAGTGGATAATGGTTTGTTTCTTCGCTCCACAGCTCATCTTGCAGAGCTTCAAGCAGCTCTTGCTGAACACTGTACGAAAACCCCTTCAAATCCTGAGTTTAGACCTGCTGTTGGAGCTCTCTGCTGCGCTATGTTCACAGGTAACTAATATAGCTCTATGGTTTAAGTAGCACTTCTCCTTAAGCTACAACTTGGGCTGTGTAAAGTGGTTTGCACAAAAGTTTGTGTCAAGTAATGCATAAATATTAAACAGAAGTATATTGGGAAGGGTTGTGTGTACTTGTACAAAGAAGTTAAGGTTTTTACTGTTTTCATGTTTGCACTAACAGAGTGGGTATATTCTTTCCTCAGTACTTATTTGATAGTCTTGCATACATCCAGGATGGTTGAATTTAAACCTGTGGTTTTAGCAGTGGGTCTTTATTCATGAAATACTTCTGCAGCAGTGTGACATATAGGGCTCTGTTTGAATACATCAGCAATTATTTCAGCTGTCAGTGCCACACAGTTTGAAATAACCTCTGGCTTTCGTGACAGTGTGCCTTTGCAGTGACTGTCACAACCCAAAATGTTAAGGGATTACTGCTTCAAGTAATTTGTTTGCTTTGAAGCCTTTACCTGTGCAGTCATTTTTGCTAGAAATAAGTGTCGGTCAGTATCATGGAAAAACTAAAAATTTTGATGTTACTGTTTTCATTTGTTTCAAAAGAAGTAAAAAATAGTTTTGCAGATATCACCAGCTAAGTTGGCAAACATGCGAGAAACATATCCTGAAAAGGTTTTATTCACAGCTTTTGATTTTCTTCTGCCTGAAGAGACTTCAACAAACCAGTGAATTTTAGTCTAGAAAGCTCACAATACAGAACACTGTCTTGTACTGATTATTAAAAAAGAGGGGGAAAAAAACTTACAGTTCACTAAGTACTCCTATCAATTACCAAATAAAAAAATAATACTCGAAAAGGTGGAAGCTAAGGTATATTGTAGGGAGCCATCAGACAATGCAGTGACAGCATTATTTTCACCTTCGTAAGCAAGGCGCCATTGTGAACTCCTGGATATTGGAGAAAGAAGCAAGTAGTGACATAAAGCTTATCGCAGCCTTGTACTTTATGGTTGCCATTTTGTGACCTGCTTCAGAATTATCACGTACACATTTTTTGTCTAATATTGTCAAACTGATGCCATCTGTACGTAGACCTCATCTTGTTTTACAAAACTTTTTTTCTGTGTGGTACTTGTCATGTACATCCAATCATGTTTATATTGACGGGGTTGCTGTTAAAGAAATTACTTCACTTGATGTTGTTAAAGGGTGGTCCTGTCTTTTGCGCTACTGTTTAAGTGGGGCTTTGCCTTGTGTCTTGCGTTCACTCATATTATAGTTTTGTTCCTGTTTTAATTGATTATGAACAACAGTGCGTGCATTAATCATATTTTTGTTGAAGGGCTTTTACGTACCGCTGCTGCTGTGTTATCCTGACAAGTCAGTACAGTACCTTAATACTAAGCACTGGATTGTATTGCTTTGCTGCTGCTTTACTAATTGAGGTAATTGTCCTTGTCGTGGCGTAGAAAATACTAGGACAGTGTTTCAAAGGCAGTGACATGCTGCATATTGAAGACTGCGGATACTTTTCCCTTTTATTACTGTTTTACTGTGATCCTCTGTATGAGTTGGTTTTCTCAGTTGTATTTGATCTCATTACACTGAGTACACAGAAATGTATACTGCCACACTGTACCAGCATGTGAACAGTTGCATAGATGCAGCTGTACACCATAGGAGTTAAGTGTAAGGCAAACCCCAGAACGCAATCCACATGGTGGAACCATAATAAGTTTTATAGTATAATAAAAGGAAAAGAATGTAGACCAGAAGTAAAAAGAGTAACTCCCAGAATGGCAGAGCCCTTGTTACTGAGTTAAAGAAATCAGGAGCTTAATAAAATCCACCAAAGCCACATTTGAGGCTAAAATAGGTACCAAAGCCAAACACAATCAGAAGACATTTTTAGTTGTTATCTTAAAAATCACAATGCAGCAATGTGCTGATTGTAAACATTATCTACACTGAGGCTGAAGATATTACTAACCTACTGGCCAATAAAGTTAGCTGTAACTTAACCCCTCTCTCCCCTCAGTCTTACATTAAGATATTCCTGAAACTGGCTCACCTCGCTAGCACTTTTATGATTTGGTCTTGTTTGATAGCAGAAGCTAAAAATACTGCATCAATAGGTCCTGACAATATCCTTGGATGCATCTTAAATAGCACAAAGCACAATTTAGCCACACCCCTAACAACACTGTTCAGTCTCAGCCACACCCCTAACAACACTGTTCAGTCTCAGCCACACCCCTAACAACACTGTTCAGTCTCAGCCTCCATGCAGGTTTTGTACCAAGGGAATGGAGAACTGCTACAGTCATTCCCCTGCATATGGGAGGACTTTCCGCAGACCATGGCAGTTACAGACCTGCTAGTCTGACTAGCCTCATATGCAAAGCCATGGAAAGTCTTATGGAATTAATCAGGGCACAGAGAGCCTGTAAAGACTGGACTTGTTTCAGTTAGCATTCTTTAAGGGCAGGTCATGCTTACTCACTCTGGTGGATTTTTTTGAAAAGGTCACCAAAGCAATGGATGAGGGCAAAACAGTACATATCACATACCTTGACCTGACCAAAGCTTTTGACACAGTTACCCATTCAGGCATAGTAAAAAAGCTAAATAAACTGGGAATATACAGCTGTGTCAAGTGCAGGATAGCCAACTGACTCACATATAGGACAGAGATAATCAAAATCAGGGAAGTTACTTCCACAGAGAGACCAGGCACCAATGGTGTACCCCAGAGTTCTGTGCTGGGACCTCTCCTGTTTGGTGTTTACTTTTCTGAAGTAAAAAAACAATACCAAAGGGCTCTGACTGATTAAGTTTTCAGATGACTGCAAGTTAGGAGCAGTCATTGAATCCCCAAATGCCTTGGTCATCCTTCAGGAAGGTTGGTCTCAAGTAAATAACTGGTGTTGAAATCATGGTCTGAAACTAAATGCCACAACTGCATTATTGCATCCTTTGGGATATTATCTACTCCAGGGAACTACCACATTGACAATACATCCCTAAGAGTTGACCCAGTTCTGGATTTGGAAACTTGTGTGGACACTGACCTAACTTTTGACCAACTTGTGTCTGTTGTAAGAAAGTGCTTCTATATCACACAGCTTATAAAGAAAGGGATTGTGCCTAGATCTAGGGATGTCATTGTCTGCCTTGACTCAACCCTCATTAGATCAGTCATTGAATATAATTTTCCATTTGACGTGTTTCTGTCCAGGCAAATGCAAGGGATGGAGCTCCCACAGAGGTGACTTATTAAAAGTATACAAGGCCTAAACAACATGTCCTACATGGACTTGACTCTAAGCCCTGTCACTATACTCCTGTGTCCTACAGACTGCTAAGAGGGGACCAGCTCATTACTCATGGATTTACTGCATGTTAGCAAGTCATATGGCATCAGAAATACTCCATCTAGGGGATCTAAACCTGTTGTGCAACATTAGCAGACTGGTTTGAAGGGACAGGTGTGTTTCACAGAGGATACTGCTGCTGTGGATCAGACTCCCCATCTCCATAACAGCAGGTCATTCCTGTCCATTTTCAAATGTAACTTGATCTGTGGCTGGGACATAGAACATTTTCCCCAGGACTGCCCCTGTAATATGAATGGACGCATGCAGCTCCTAAATGCTTTATCCCATACATGGCTCCCCTCAAATTATCTGTGGCTATGATCCCACTTCTTCTTACTAGGGATAATAAATATAATTACTAACCATAAAATGGTTAAGCTTAATGTATAACCAAATGGGATAGGTTATTTTGAGCACAAAAAGTGAAATTGGCTCGCCTTAAAATAGCTTATAAGGGCAGCTGGCCTAGCACTTACTATGAACCCGTGTAAGTGGTGTAGCTGTTGTCATGACAACTGCTGGAAATGCCATTTTGTCACAGTGTAAACTGTTTTATTAAAGTGCATTTGTTTAATCTCCTGTTGGTCTCCCCTGAAAAGACGCTGCTGGCCTAGTGGGACTAATACCATCAACAAAGGGTAAATAAAATAAAAATGACGACAAGAGGTTTTTTTTTTTTGCTAGATATGTTTTGTTTATGTAGCATGACTTGTTAGGTTGTTAGCCTCATTTTAGACTGTCATTTTGAACAATTTTACTTCAGTTGAAGTCAGCTAAACAAGTAAGTTATATTTTATGCATATTTTCAGTTTTACAAATTGTATACACATTAACAGTGACATATTTGTCCTTACATTTCAAATAGTTTCAAATAATGTCTAATGATTGTTTCCTTTAACTTCAGCAGTATTCATAATGAATATGCAGTCCTGAGTATTGGCTTTACTGACATTAACCTGACATAATCCTTCACTCCATTAATGATCTTAACTGATTCAACAAAAATAATAAATGTGAGTGTGTATGTATTTGTATGGGTTCAGGACTACTGCTCGAGCGGCCGTTTCACCAAATGTGAAATGGCCGGGCATACTTAAGCGAATGTGCTTTAAACCAAAGAAGCACTTTAGCATAAGTATGCCTGTTGCGGAAATCGCACTACAGTGGGGATAAGGGAAAATTCCCTTTTCCCCACTGTAGTGTGACCTCGGAGTGAGAATATAAAAGTGTGGGGGGGGTGTGTGAAGGGCACAGCCCCCTGCAAAAACATAAATGTAATGTTTGTTTTTTTTTGTTTTGGACGCACGTTAAGGAAAACGCTGTTTTGGTGAAAGTGCTTTCGTTAGTGTTTTCGGTGATAGTGGATTTGGACTGTTGAATTTTCGTTCAACAGTCCTAGATCCATGTGTATACATATATATGTATGTATGCATATGTAGTATGATGGCCACATTGTCAAGTAACAAAATCGTATCAGAACATTTTATACCTATACCAGTACTAGCAAACCAGTGATTGTGGGTAGTATATCCAGTGCAGATTTAATGACCATTTTTGTTTGCCTTTATACCTGCTGACCATCAAGCTTCTGTCCGGTACAGAATGGATACCATTCTAGCAGCCATTATGGATTGCTTGTGTCTTTACCAGCATCTTGGCAATAAGACCACCCCCCCAACAAGTCTTGACCCCTCAGTTTTGGTGGGAATGTACAATATTTGTTACTTGGGGGATGCCACATCTCCTCATG